>NC_074665.1:87540946-87885946 GCF_029448725.1 Salvelinus fontinalis | reverse complement strand
AGAGAGAGAGAGAGAGAGAGAGAAAGAGGAGAGAGACAGAGAGAGAGAGAGAGAGAGAGAGGAGAGAGAGATAGAGAGAGACAGAGAAAGAGAGAGATAGAAAGAGGAGAGAGACAGATAGATAGAGAAACAGATAGAGACAGAGAGAGAGAGAGAGAGACAGAGAGAGAGAGAGAGCGAGAGAGACAGAGAGAGAGACAGAGAGAGAGACAGAGAGAGAGAGAGAGAGAGAGGACATTCTCTGGAGCAGGTTGGTATTTGTACCTTGCCACGTGAGAGGGCCAGGCTGGCTGAGGCGGTGAGGCACAGTGGCAGGGAGAGGGGCACCCAACAGAGAGGCGAGAAGACATGGAAAGGTCTCATCCCAGGCCAATGGGCACACCACTGTCAACATCATGACACTCTGCAGTTCTCCTGCACACTCCCGCCTGGCTGCCAGGCTTCCCAGCTGCCCTATCCGTTACTGTCTGATTAGTTCTGCTAAGCAGCCTCTCCCCTGCCAGCCTTGCCACCATCTGCTCCTGAACAAGATGGCTGCTGCCCAGCTCCCACTCAGTGCCCGCCCTCCTACCTGGCAGCGCCGGCGCCTGCGCTTACACCAAAGTGTTAACACAGGTTCTCTCGGCTAGCAGTGGACAGGATTTCATTGCTACTACTTTGACAAGAGCGAGGCCTGTGTGCCACTGGCTCTTTTATCCTGCCTCTGAGTGTACAACCACCTCCCACTGACTTGGTTTGCAGCAGTTTGGTTCTCCACAGAAATCTCCCTTTGGCATCTACCTGCACCTGTTCACTATTTCATTCATTTTCATATTCCCACCCTTTCAGGGCCTGTTTTCCCCTCTCCATACTAACAGAAGAGAGATAGAGAGAAAGAGAGAAAAGAGAGAGGGTGAGAGAAAGAAAAAACAATGTGAGAGAGAGAAGTAAAAAGAGAGAGAGCGAGAGAGCGAGAGGGCAGAGCAACATGTCATGTTTAATGGAATTCTGAGTTCAAGTGCTAAACTTTTGATCACAGGCACACTGGTGGGTCGCTTTGTTTCTGTAGCCTAAATGGTTCCTGCTGCTGTAGGGGTGGAAGGTCACACTAAGGAGAGATAGGGCTTCTCAGATAGTTCATAGTGTAGCCAAGGTGTCTGTGTCACATCAACTGGAAAATAAGATAAATGGATATCCTTCAATGTCTGTGTGGGTTCAAATCTCTGTATGGTATTATTCAAATCAAAATCCTGTGTCATTTGTCACATGAATACAACCTTACCGGGAAATGCTTACTTACAAACCCTTAACCAACAATGCCGTTTTAAGAAAATAGAGTTAAGTAAATATTTACTATATAAACTAAAATAAAACAAATAGTAACAGATTAAAATAACAATACCTATATACAGGGGGGTACCGGTACAGAGTCAATGTGCAGGGGTACAGGTTAGTTGAGGTCATTTGTAGAGTGACTATGCATAGATAATGAACAGCGAGTAGCAGCAGTGTAAAACAAGGGGAGGGGGGGGGGGGTCAATGTAAATAGTCCAGGGGGCCATTTGATGAATTGTTCAGCAGTCTTATGGCTTTGGGGTCGAAGATGTTCAGGAGCGTTTTGGTCCTAGACTTGGCACTCCGGTACTAATTGGACTGTATTCTACATATGTTTAAGGTCTTGGCAAATGACCCTATCATGGCATTGTCTAATGTCATATCTAGGGTGTTCCGAAATTGCTTAGGACACTATCCTAAGTTGATAACTACATGATAAGTCTACAGCTGCAAGGCACCAGCTTCGGGCAGTCTACAGGGATGACTTATGGACCTCTGTGGAGAAACTGGTGAGTACTGTAGCTGTAGAGTCAAAGGCCTCAAAGTATATTTTCAACTTTACTAAGGTTAGTATTTTGCTCGCACCTTTAAGTGATCCGAGCATAAATCCTCGTTAAATGTTCTGTTGTACATGTGTGTTTGTGCTTACTCTTGTGTAAGACATGTGTTAAGGGGACCTGTAGTAGTTTTGCCATTGTAGTGGTGATAGGTATGAAGGAGTATTTTTTATAGTTATGTTATCCACGGAGGAGCTAACCTCACAACGGAAGTACTCTCTAAGCACTGAACCAGTCGTACGAGGTGTGATCATGGTTCATGACTTCTAATAACTTTCCTCCTGAATGGAGGGTTCTCTTTATTAGTGGCATGTGTGTTGACCATCAGAAGAGTGTTCTGGAGATTCTCTTACACTTGTTGCAATCTGGGTGATTACTAACTCCTCTGTCGCTGTTATCAATAGCAATTTGACTTGTGAGGTCTCTAATCCTCTTACTGATTGTTGCTGGACTGACTGTGCTGGTATTGGTACTGGTGCTCAAGGGGACCAGTTATCCTACCGATTTATTCTGAAATATTATCCACCGGAACACATGACTAGAGCACTTTACTAGTTGTATTGTAGTTGAACCTACACTTGGCAAGGTATCACTACTTTTGCCATTTGTTTTGGAGGTGGAAGTCCACTGGACTTATTTTACGACCAGTGTGGTACACCTCAGTAATATCTTAGATGTGTTCAAAGATTATCCCCACCTAGGGGCCTGTCTGCTCCTCACTGTTCTCATAGGGGAGCTTACAACTAGATTTGTTTTCTGCTCTGGCGGCCTAGTACAGTGTTGCACACAGTCTCAACCCCCCAACGGCCTCGATGAGGCTCAACATGGGTCTGGGCTTGTGTTCTCCCCTTTGTATCTCGGGACCTCCCCACCAGCGGTTGGTGTTGGTATCCGAGGCACAAAGGAAAAAATCGGACCCCATGTATGAGTTGTCAGCGGCCGCATTGCTATGAGAATGGCAGTAACCTTTCAACCAAATCTTCTGGTGTTTATGCTTCAAAACGCTCAGTGGCTGTCGAGGCCTGTCAGTCACCACAGCGTCCGTGTGTGGAAACCTTTTCAGTGCCTGCGAACTGATACAAGGATATCTGTCTGTGATATTGCAAAGTGTTTCACCAGCGGGAGTCATCAGGTCAGTTCAGCCACTGACACCATTAGTGTCATTGTAAGGGGTGACAGTCCCCCACATAGTGGAAGATGTATCATCGGAAGCAGAGTACACTCTACGCGTCAATGTTTTACTTGCTGAGACGCCTGCAGTGCTTGCGGACGTTTACGTAGGGCAAGAGAAGTTCATCTCAACTACAGTATTGCACGACTTCAAGGAGGAGGGAAGTTGCTCACTCACAGAGACTCCTGGCTCGAAATCATAAAAATAATGGTCAATCTGGTTTGCTGATGGAATATGTCGAGATATCATAATATCTCCTTGCATTGGATTCTGCACCAAGAGGTTTCGAAAGGTCTTTTTCCCAAGGGGTGCTTTTTACAGACATCCCTCGTGAATGACTGCATTGTAGCTAGCGTTCGGGGAAGACAGTGTGGTCAGTGGAGAAGGCACAGTGACCTGTGACTATACATGGTTGTAACCAATCCATCAAGTCTGCTCCGAGTAGCAGGGGTTCAGTTTCAAGCCTGGTAACATACACAGGGTGAACGAATGATATGTTCTGGAAGTGTAGTTTCAGCATGATTCTCAAATGTGAGAGTCGAGGTAGTCTGAGTGAAACCTTGAAGTGTAGTTTCACATCGTTCCACTTTTAACCGACGTTTAGGTGGCTTCAAAGCCATTTTGAGATCATTGAACAATGTTTGAGAGATGAGCGATATTGTCGCACCCAAATCAATTAGTGCATGACAAGTTAAGCAGTCCTCCAGGACTGTTTCCAGGTACGGGCGTTTAGATTCGTGGTTAGTGGACATATTCCCCACAAAGTGGAGTGGTCGTTCGCAACGACGTGATGTACTATTTCTGTTCAAGGTGAAAGCAGATCAACTTTTCGGATTTTGAGTGGGCTTGGCTTTAGCGAAGCTTTTGATATGTTTCTTTGCAACCTTTGTATCAGAGTCTATAGACAAAGCCTGTGGGCTTGTTTCTTGATCGAGCGGGCCCTGGATAGGGTCTCGAGTGAGAGAGGGAGAAATTAGATTTTTAACATCCTTGCTAAGGGTGTTAATTCCTGTGGACCTGGTGTCCGACAAATCCCCATCTAGTCCTTGTGACTTATCTTTTACCCTTTTCTCAAATCTTTCTCGCTTCAGTTCTTCATGTAGTGGAACTTCCAGAGAACACTGGTCTACGTTTTGACCGTCCTTTCACCATTTGTTACGCTTGTGCTCTGATACTTTGTGTGTGTTGGGTGTAGGAACGTAGTGAACCGGTCGATTGTAGTGGTAGTTGTTTCGATGGCGACGTACAGTTATTACAGTTATTTCAACCACGGTGGTTATTGGAGTCATGGTTTCGTGGTAGAAACTGTTGTTGTGCGTCATCCCTCAACGCTGATCTGATCTGTTTCACCTGTCTTTGTGATTGTCTCCACCCCCCTCCAGGTGTCGCCCATCTCCCCATTATCACCTGTGTACTTATTCCTGTGTTCTCTGTTTGTCTGCCAGTTCGTCTCGTTTGTTCCGAGTCAACCAGCGTTTGTGTCTCAGCTCCTGTTTTTCCCAGTCTCTCTTTTCCTGTCCTCCTGGTTTTGACCCTTGCCTGTCCTGACTCTGAGCCCACCTGCCTGACCACTCTGCCTGTCCCTGACCCTGCCTGCCGATCTGTACCTCTGCCGCCCTCTGGATTACCGACCTCTGCCTACCCTGACCCTGAAGTACAAAGGACAGGACTTCTGTCGCCCAAGACAGAGGAATTTCAAATTGACACAGGAATAACAAAATGGTTGCTCTCCCTTTGTTAGCTGTTGCATCTCGTGCAATCTAATCCTACTTTGTACACTTTCAAGCATAACATAGGATCCCTTTAAACAAGGGAATGGTTTTCCTAATAATGTCTTACGATCAAACCCTTTTCGGCATTATTTTTGCGATGTTTTAACCAGAACGCGTGGAAAACAACGGAATACAAAGTGGTCTCCTCACGAATGAAACACGAGAGACAGAAGTAGCACCTTTGGCCCAACGCATCTATTTGTCAAACTTCTATAATTAGCTGGATCGTGTCCTAGCACTAAAAATGTATTCTAACCCAACACTGACTATGTCAGAGAAACAAGACGGAGGGAACCTCCTTGTATTGTTCAAATGCAGCACACGTCAACAAATCCTGTCTACAACTCCCATGTTGTATAACATAATCTGAGTGCATGATGCAATCTGCTTTCCAATTTTATATAGGCTGAATCAAAATAAATGCCTCATTCTATCTTAGATTCCTAACACAGGGCACCATGTGTTGATCGAATGGGCCCTACCTAAATTATTAATTTAGGTTCATAAATTGCTTCAATTGTTTATTTACTAACTAACTTAAACAATCACAGAATTACATAATCAAACACAACTAGTTCATACATGGGTTACTACATGATAAAGAAAAAGTCCCTAGTGGACAAAACCAATATGACGGCTTGGTAGACAAAGGAAAGGGGGTGGGCACCGCTCAAGAGCGAGAGACTCATAGCTGATAACTACACTCATATAAATTGCTAATACTTTGAATATGAACAACCTCTCTTTCGAAAAGAAATTACAGTTTACATATTGACGAGTGTATGTCTTGGGACCATTCCCACATTCTCAAATATATAAATATTGTTTAATTATAAAAACTTTTGATTGTCCAAGTGTCTCTCTGTTTCCACAGTTTACATTCCAAACTCGAACACTACAGAGCATAGAGGCAGCATATTTTACGACTGCCATAAAACAGCCGACTTCCCGGTCTCCCCCCTCTACGGGAGAGAGCCCACTGTAGAGCGGACCCACTGTAACCTGATCCTTCAGATGGTCACAGGAGAGTTATGACACTACACTGTTTGTATTCGGCCATATTCCCAGTCACCTTGCCATGGTTAAATGCGGTGGTTTGCGCTTTCAGTTTTGCGCAAATGCTGCCATCTATCCACGGTTTCTGATTTTGGTAGGTTTTAATAGTCACAGTGGGTACAATATCTCCTATATACTTCCTGATGAACCCAGTCACCGTATCCATGTATTCGTCAATGTTATTCTCCGAAGCTACCCGGAACATATCGCAGTCCACGTGATCAATATGGTCTTGAAGCATGGATTCCTATTGGTCAGACCAGCGTTGAATAGACCTTAGCACGGGTACTTCCTGTTTGAGTTTCTGCCTATAGGAAAGGAGTAGCAAAATGGAGTCGTGATCAGATTTTCCAAAGGGAGGGCCTTGTAGGTATTTCGAAAAGTTGAGTAGCAGTGGTCAACTGTTTTACAAGCTCGAGTACTACAGTCAATGAGTTGGTAGAACTTCGGTAGTGTTTTCCTTAAATTTGCTTTGTTAAAATCCCCAGCTACAATAAATATGGCTTCAGGATATCTGGTTTCCAGTTTGCATAAAGTCCAGTGCAGTTCTTTGAGGGCCGTCATGGTATCGGCTTGAGGGGGAATATACACGCCTGTGACTATAACCAAAGAGAATTCTCTTGGCAGGTAATGTTGTTAGCATTTGATTGTGAGGTATTCTAGGTTGGGTGAACAAAAATACTTGAGTTTCTGTAGGTTATCACAATCACACCATGAGTGGTTAACCATGAAACATACACCCTCGCCTTTCTTCTTCGCGGAGAGGTCTTTATTTCTGTCTGCGAGATGTACTGAGAACCCAGATGGCTGAATGGATGGGGACAGTATATCCCGAGAAAGCCATGTTTCCGTGAAACAGAGTATGTTACAATCCATGAAATCCCTCTGGAAGGAGATACTCGCCCTGAGCTCATCTACTTTATTATCCAGAGACAGAACATCAGCGAATAATATACTCGGAAGTGGTGGATGGTGTGCACGCCTCCTGAGTTGGACTAGTAGTCCACTCCGAATACCTCTTCTCTTTGTATGCGTCTCTGTGTGTGGAGTAAAGGTGGTCTAGAGTTTTTTTTACCTCTGTTTGCACATGTGACATGATGGTAGAAATGAGGTAAAACAGATTTAAGTTTGCCTGCATTAAAGTCCCCGGCCACTAGGAGCGCCACTTCTGGATGAGCATTTTCTTGTTTGCTTATGGCCTAGTTGAGTGCGGTCTTAGTGCCAGCATCGGTTTGTGGTGGTAAATAGATGGTTACGAATAATACAGATGAGAACTCTCTTGGTAGATAGTGTGGTCTACAGCTTATCATGAGGTATTCAACCTCAGACGTAGCTGTTCTGTCCTGCCGATGCATGGAGAAGCCAGCCAGCTCTATATTATCCGTCTTGTCGTTCAGCCACGTCTCAGTGTAACATAGGATATTACAGTTTTTAATGTTCCGTTGGTAGGATAGTCTTAATCGTAGATCTTCCAGTTTGTTTTCCAATGATTGCACGTTGGCCAATAATACGCAGGGAAGTGGTGGTTTACCTACTCAACGGTGAATTCTTACAAGGCACCATGCCCTCCTCCCCCTATTCCTCCGTCTTTTCTTCACACTGATGACATGGATTTGAGCCTTGTCTTGACAAAGCAGTATATTCTTTGTGTCGGAGTCATTAAACAAAACATATTTGTCTCATTTGAGATGAGTAATCGCTGTTCTGATGTCCAGAAGCTCTTTTTGGTCATAAGAGACGGTAGCAGCAACATTATGTACAAAATGAGTTACAAACAATGCGAAAAAACAAACAAAATAGCATAGTTTGTTAGGAGCCCGTAAAATGGCAGCCTACCCTCCGGCACCATTATTTGTTAATTTGTTAATTTTAACAGGAGCCAGGCACAGCCGTCTGCAATGGGTGAATAGTATCAATATAGCTGTCTCAGACTCAGACTGGCAGTAGGGCCTGCATGGTCATAAAACCACACTGAGTGAAGTAGTTTCCTTATCAATTTAACCACATAAACAACACTGATCCACCAAGTGAACTGGCCAGATGACCGTACCTTCTCGGAGAGTGCTGTATCTAGAATGTTCTGTCCATCTGTTCACCACAAACAGGTAGGCGGCTTGTATGGGTTTGCTATGACAGAGGCATCATGAATATTTGGGAGTTTGATGTGCATGTCTACGCCTGCAGGTCCCTCTTTCGAGTAGGGACATGATTATCAATCTATCCAAACGCTGGGCCCCACATTGCCAACGACAGTTGGCAAACACCAACATTAAAATGGACGCAACATTTAATGTAGATGAAATGAGGGGGAATTCAGGGGTGTACAGTATGTTTCCCTTCCAAGCCTCAGTATAGATCATTACCACCAAACAGAAAGAGGTTTTGAAATAGTGATGGGAGTTCAAGTGTGTTGGTCGGTTTTTAGGCATGTTTTTTGTCCCGCACTATGGGGTCCCCCGAGAAGAGCAGAGGAGGGAAGGGGAACGACAAAAAAACAGGAGTAAACAAACCAACAAACCAAGGGACTAGGAGCTGAACAGAGTGGGGGGATTAGGACAGATCCTCTTCTGTCAGAAGGAGCTGAACGCAGTGGGGGGGGGGGTATTAGGACAGATCCTTAACTGTCAGAAGGAGCTGAATAGAGTGGGGGATTAGGACAGATCCTCTTCTGTCAGAAGGATCTGCACAGAGTGGGGAAATTAGGACAGATCCTCAGCTGCCAGAAGGAGCTGAACAGAGTAGGAGGATTAGGACAGATCCTCAGCAGTCAGAAGGAGCTGAACAGAGTAGGGGGATTAGGACAGATTCTCAACTGTCAGAAGGAGCTGAACAGAGTGGGGGGATTAGGACAGATCCTCAACTGTCAGAAGGAGCTGAACAGAGTAGGGGATTAGGACAGATCCGCAGCTGCCAGAAGGAGCTGAACAGAGTGGGGGGATTAGGACAGATCCTCAACAGTCAGAAGGAACTGAACAGAGTGGGGGGATTAGGACAGATCCTCAACTGTCAGAAGGAGCTGAACAAAGTAGGGGATTAGGACAGATATTCAGCTGTCAGAAGGAGCTGAACAAAGTAGGAGATTAGGACAGATCCTCAACTGTCAGAAGGAGCTGAACAGAGTAGGGGATTAGGACAGATCCTCAACTGTCAGAAGGAGCTGAACAGAGTGGGGGGATTAGGACAGATCCTCAGCTGTCAGAAGGAGCTGAACAGAGTAGGGGATTAGGACAGATCCTCAGCTGTCAGAAGGAGCTGAGCAGAGTAGGGGATTAGGACAGATCCTCAGCTGTCAGAAGGAGCTGAACAGAGTAGGGGATTAGGACAGATTCTCAGCTGTCAGAAGGAGCTGAACAAAGTAGGGGATTAGGACAGATACTCAGCTGTCAGAAGGAGCTGAACAGAGTGGGGGGATTAGGACAGATTCTCAGCTGTCAGAAGGAGCTGAACAAAGTAGCGGATTAGGACAGATTCTCAGCTGTCAGAAGGAGCTGAACAGAGTGAGGGGATTAGGACAGATCTTCAGCTGTCAGAAGGAGCTGAACAGAGTGGGGGGATTAGGACAGATTCTCAGCTGTCAGAAGGAGCTGAACAGAGTGGGGGGATTAGGACAGATCCTCAGCTGTCAGAAGGAGCTGAACAGAGTGGGGGGATTAGGACAGATCCTCAACTGTCAGAAGGAGCTGAACAGAGTGGGGGGATTAGGACAGATTATCAACTGTCAGAAGGAGCTGAACAGAGTGGGGGGATTAGGACAGATTATCAACTGTCAGAAGGAACTGAACAGAGTGGGGGGATTAGGGCAGATTCTCAACTGTCAGAAGGAGCTGAACAGAGTGGGGGGATTAGGACAGATCCTCAGCTGTCAGAAGGAGCTGAACAGAGTGGGGGGATTGGGACAGATCTTCAGCTGTCAGAAGGAGCTGAACAGAGTGGGGGGATTTGGACAGATCTTCAGCTGTCAGAAGGAGCTGAACAGAGTGGGGGGATTAGGACAGATCCTCAGCTGTCAGAAGGAGCTGAACAGAGTGGGGGGATTAGGACAGATCCTCAGCTGTCAGAAGGACCTGAACAGAGTGGTGGGATTAGGACAGATCCTCAACTGTCAGAAGGAGCTGAACAGAGTGGGGGGATTAGGACAGATTCTCAACTGTCAGAAGGAGCTGAACAGAGTGGGGGGATTAGGACAGATCCTCAACTGTCAGAAGGAGCTGAACAGAGTGGGGGGATTAGGACAGATCCTCAGCTGTCAGAAAGAGGCTGAACAGAGTGGGGGGATTAGGACAGATCCTCAGCTGCAGAAGGAGTTGAACAGAGTGGGGGGATTAGGAAAGATTCTCACCTGTCAGAAGGAGCTGAACAGAGTGGGGGGATTAGGACAGATCCTCAGCTGCCAGAAGGAGCTGAACAGAGTGGGGGGATTAGGACAGATCCTCAACTGTCAGAAGGAGCTGAACAGAGTGGGGGGATTAGGACAGATCCTCAACTGTCAGAAGGAGCTGAACAGAGTGGGGGGATTAGGACAGATCCTCAACTGGCAGAGGGAGCTGAACAGAGTAGGGGATTAGGACAGATCCTCAGCTGTCAGAAGGAGCTGAACAGAGTAGGGGATTAGGACAGATCCTCAGCTGTCAGAAGGAGCTGAACAGAGTAGGGGATTAGGACAGATTCTCAGCTGTCAGAAGGAGCTGAACAAAGTAGGGGATTAGGACAGATTCTCAGCTGTCAGAAGGAGCTGAACAGAGTGGGGGGATTAGGACAGATCCTCAACTGTCAGAAGGAGCTGAACAGAGTGAGGGGATTAGGACAGATCTTCAGCTGTCAGAAGGAGCTGAACAGAGTGGGGGGATTAGGACAGATCTTCAGCTGTCAGAAGGAGCTGAACAGAGTGGGGTGATTAGGACAGATCTTCAGCTGTCAGAAGGAGCTGAACAGAGTGGGGGGATTAGGACAGATTCTCAGCTGTCAGAAGGAGCTGAACAAAGTAGGGTATTAGGACAGATTCTCAGCTGTCAGAAGGAGCTGAACAAAGTAGGGGATTAGGACAGATACTCAGCTGTCAGAAGAAGCTGAACAGAGTAGGAGATTAGGACAGATACTCCGCTGTCAGAAGGAGCTGAACAGAGTGGGGGGATTAGGACAGTTTCTCAGCTGTCAGAAGGAGCTGAACAAAGTAGGGGATTAGGACAGTTTCTCAGCTGTCAGAAGGAGCTGAACAGAGTAGGGGATTAGGACAGATTCTCAGCTGTCAGAAGGAGCTGAACAGAGTGGGGGGATTAGGACAGATCCTCAACTGTCAGAAGGAGCTGAACAGAGTGAGGGGATTAGGACAGATCTTCAGCTGTCAGAAGGAGCTGAACAGAGTGGGGGGATTAGGACAGATCCTCAACTGGCAGAAGGAGCTGAACAGAGTGGGGGAATTAGGACAGATTATCAACTGTCAGAAGGAGCTGAACAGAGTGGGGGGATTAGGACAGATTATCAACTGTCAGAAGGAACTGAACAGAGTGGGGGGATTAGGGCAGATTCTCAACTGTCAGAAGGAGCTGAACAGAGTGGGGGGATTAGGACAGATCCTCAGCTGTCAGAAGGAGCTGAACAGAGTGGGGGGATTAGGACAGATCTTCAGCTGTCAGAAGGAGCTGAACAGAGTGGGGGGATTTGGACAGATCTTCAGCTGTCAGAAGGAGCTGAACAGAGTGGGGGGATTAGGACAGATCCTCAGCTGTCAGAAGGAGCTGAACAGAGTGGGGGGATTAGGACAGATCCTCAGCTGTCAGAAGGACCTGAACAGAGTGGGGGGATTAGGACAGATCCTCAACTGTCAGAAGGAGCTGAACAGAGTGGGGGGATTAGGACAGATTCTCAACTGTCAGAAGGAGCTGAACAGAGTGGGGGGATTAGGACAGATCCTCAACTGTCAGAAGGAGCTGAACAGAGTGGGGGGATTAGGACAGATCCTCAGCTGTCAGAAAGAGGCTGAACAGAGTGGGGGGATTAGGACAGATCCTCAGCTGCAGAAGGAGTTGAACAGAGTGGGGGGATTAGGAAAGATTCTCAACTGTCAGAAGGAGCTGAACAGAGTGGGGGGATTAGGACAGATCCTCAGCTGCCAGAAGGAGCTGAACAGAGTGGGGGGATTAGGACAGATCCTCAACTGTCAGAAGGAGCTGAACAGAGTGGGGGGATTAGGACAGATCCTCAACTGTCAGAAGGAGCTGAACAGAGTGGGGGGATTAGGACAGATCCTCAACTGGCAGAGGGAGCTGAACAGAGTAGGGGATTAGGACAGATCCTCAGCTGTCAGAAGGAGCTGAACAGAGTAGGGGATTAGGACAGATCCTCAGCTGTCAGAAGGAGCTGAACATAGTAGGGGATTAGGACAGATTCTCAGCTGTCAGAAGGAGCTGAACAAAGTAGGGGATTAGGACAGATTCTCAGCTGTCAGAAGGAGCTGAACAGAGTGGGGGGATTAGGACAGATCCTCAACTGTCAGAAGGAGCTGAACAGAGTGAGGGGATTAGGACAGATCTTCAGCTGTCAGAAGGAGCTGAACAGAGTGGGGGGATTAGGACAGATCTTCAGCTGTCAGAAGGAGCTGAACAGAGTGGGATGATTAGGACAGATCTTCAGCTGTCAGAAGGAGCTGAACAGAGTGGGGGGATTAGGACAGATTCTCAGCTGTCAGAAGGAGCTGAACAAAGTAGGGTATTAGGACAGATTCTCAGCTGTCAGAAGGAGCTGAACAAAGTAGGGGATTAGGACAGATACTCAGCTGTCAGAAGAAGCTGAACAGAGTAGGAGATTAGGACAGATACTCCGCTGTCAGAAGGAGCTGAACAGAGTGGGGGGATTAGGACAGTTTCTCAGCTGTCAGAAGGAGCTGAACAAAGTAGGGGATTAGGACAGTTTCTCAGCTGTCAGAAGGAGCTGAACAGAGTAGGGGATTAGGACAGCTCTCCAAACAGGTCAGGGACAAAGTTGTGGAGAAGTACAGATCAGGGTTGGGTTATAAAAAAATATCAGAAACTTTGAACATCCCACAGAGCACAATTAAAACCATTATTAAAAATTTAAAGAATATGGCACCACAACAAACCTGTCAAGTGAGGGCCGCCCACCAAAACTCATGGACCAGGCAAGGAGGGCATTAATCAGAGGCAACAAAGAGACCAAAGACAACCCTGAAGGAGCTACAAAGCTCCACAGCTCTGTCCATCGGACCACTTTAAACCACACATTCCACAGAGATGGGCTTTATGGAGGAGTGGCCAGAAAAAAGCCATTGCTTAAAGAAAAAAAAAGCAAACACGTTTGGTGTTCGCCAAAAGGCATGTGGGAGACTCCCCAAACATATGGAAGAAGGTACTCTGGTCAGATGAGACTAAAATGTTGCTTTTTGGCCATCAAGGATAACGCTATGTCTGGAGCAAACCCAACACCTCCCATCACCCCAAGAACACCATCACCACAGTGAAGCATGGTGGTGGCAGCATCATGCTGTGGGGATGTTTTTCATCGTCAGGGACTGGGAAACTGGTCAGAATTGAAGGAATGATGGATGGCGCTAAATACAGGGAAATTCTTTTGGGAAACCTGTTTCAGTCTTCCAGAGATTTGAGACTGGGACGGAGATTCACCTTCCAGCAAGACAATGACCCTAATTATACTGCTGAAGCAACACTTGAGTGGTTTAAGGGGAAACATTTAAATGTCTTTGTAACGATTGTCGTCCTCGTCTGATGAGGAATATGAAGGATCGGACCAAAATGCAGCGTTGTAAGTGTCCATGATAATTTATTATATCAGGAGACCTACAGGAGGCCTGGTGCGTAGAGGAGGCACCGGATGGACCGGGCTGTGGGGGAGCACTGGAGCCCTGGTGCGCATCCTTGGCACCACTCCTCCAGGCTGGATGACCACTTTAGCCCGGACCCTCCAGAGTGCAGGCACAGGTTGAACCGGGCTGGGGGAGAGCACTGGAGCTCTGGTGCATACCACTCGCACCTCTCCCTTAGGCTCAATGCCCACATTCGCCCGGCACGGGCGGAGCGCAGACATAGGGCGAACTGCACCCTCCCAGCGCCCCGGAGACACAGCACGCAGAGCCGGCGCAGGATACCCTGGGCCGAAACGGCGTACCGGAGACCAAACACGCTGGGCTGGCACAATCCGCCCTGGCTGGATGCCCACTCTCGCATGGCACTTGCGGGGGGCTGGCCTATAGCGCTCCGGGCTATGAGCGCGTACTGGCGACACCGTGCGCTTCACCGCATAACACGGTGCCTGACCAGTACTGCGCTGCTTTCGGTAAGCACGGGGAGTTGGCTCAGGTCTATCGCCTGACTCCGCCTGACTCCACCAATCTCCCCGTGTGCCTCCCCCCAAATTTTTTTGGGGGCTGCATCTCGTGCCTGTTGCGCTGCCTTACCTCATATCACCGCCGCTCAGCTTTAGCTGCCTCCAGTTCTTCTTTGGGGCGGCGATATTCCCCAGCCTGTCTCCAGGGTGCCTTGCCGTCCAATATCTCCTCCCATGTCCATTTCTCCAGATATTGCTGCTCCTCCTAACCCCGCTGCTTGGTCCTTTGTTGGTGGGTGGTTCTGTAACGATTGACGTCCTCGTCTGATGGGGAATATGAAGGATCGGACCAAAATGTAGCGTTGTAAGTGTCCATGATAATTTATTATATCAGAACACGAAAAATACAAAATAACAAAGTGAATGACAGAAATGAAAATCGAAACAGTTCTGTATGGTGAAAACAAAGACACAGAAAACCACCCACAAACAAAAGTGGGAAAACAGGCTACCTAAGTATGGTTCTCAATCAGAGACAACGATTGACAGCTGCCTCTGATTGGGAACCATACCAGGCCAAACACAGAAATACAAAACATAGAACAAAACATAGAATGCCCACCCCAACTCACGCCCTGACCAAACCAAAATAGAGACATAAAAAAGGAACTAAGGTCAGAACGTGACAGTCTTGGAATAGCCTAGTCAAAGCCCAGACCTCAATCAAATTGAGAATCTGTGGTATGACTTAAAGATTGCTGTACACCAGCGGAACCCATCCAAATTGAAGGAGCTGGATCAATTTTGCCTTGAAGAATGGGCCAAAATCCCAGTGGCTAGATGTGCCAAGCTTATAGAGACATACCCCAAGAGACTTGCAGCTGTAATTGCTGCAAAAGGTGGCTCTACAAAGTATTAACTTTGGTGGGGTGAATAGTTATGAATGCTGTTTTCAGTTTTTTTGTGTTATTTCTTGTTTGTTTCACAATAAAAAATAGTTTGCATCTTCAAAGTGGTAGGCGTGTTGTGTAAATCAAATGATAAACCCCCCCCCCAAAAAAATCAATTTAAATTCCAGGTTGTAAGGGGGGTGAATACTTTCGCTGCAATGGAAACAACTACTTCAAGGTCTCAGAGCAAGTGACGTCGCCGATTGAAACGCTATTAGTGCGCACCCAGCTAACTAGCTAGCCATTTCACACCGGTTACACTGCAACACCATATAACCTCAGATATGCCAAGTTCTCCAATTTGAAAAAGGGAAAGGCATCCTCATGTTTTCAACATGACCAATAAGGATGAATCATAAATCAATCCCAAATGAGGATGAATCATAAATCAATCCCAAATAAGAACAGAAATAATGAGGCAGACATTGAGAGAGGCTGTCAATGTTTTACACAAACACCTGAGAACAGTCAACTTTCTAAGATTCCTTCATTTCATCTGACACCAGCACACAATCAATACAAATATTGTGCAATTTTTTTGTGTGACAGAGAGGGCGATGGTAACTATATAGTACTGTAAATTGAGCAGTAATAAGAGACAGAATTGACCTAATTGGAGATCACTGCACAGTCTTCATTCAGTAAATAATGATTGCGTTGTTTGTAATCATTGCTTAATTTGTCAATTATTAGGCGGCCCAATGAATCAATTCTTAGAATGTCAGGCACGTTTTCACTTTACGTTGTTTAGTGGGCAGCTGAATTACAGAGGAGGCAACTTGAATTAACTGATTGATTTAATTCAAATTGTTAATTTGCAAACAGTGAAAATTATTTTGTATGCCACGAGGTACCGAATCCTGGCAAATGGCTTCCGGAACGAAACCGTCCAAAAGTGAGAGGCGCCTCAGGATCCTGTTCAAATTAAGCACTAGTTGTAATGATCTACCCTCAATAAACTCAACTGCCTCCTAGACCTACATAGAGCTTGACACTTCAAAATAATATTTTAAAATAAACAAGGCTTTGGTGCCACCCAGTGGCATTAAAATGCATTACAACAATGTTACTGAAATCACTCTCAAGTTTTGAAAACTCTGTGATAGTAGTGTGTACTGTGTCTGCAACTGCCAGTTCAACAGCTTAACCATTCCACCAACAGGCTACAACCTGGAACCTCTTTAGGTGTTGACAGCAGTAAGGTGTCTCCGGTACCTTGCTGCTGGTGTCCTGCTCCTGTGATGTGAGTTTGCATAGGGTCTCGTCCAGCTGGGAGCTCAGGGAGCCCCTCTCTCTGTCCCCCCTGGCCAGATGACTGGCCAACTCTGCTACCCTCTGGGACAAGCTGGCCACCTGTGAGTGGAGACACAAACAAATTAATCCTACTGTCTTGAAGAACACTCCATCAATTTTAAATGGGTGTAATTGCATATTCTACTAGGTATGTGGAGAAATATATATGGTGGAAAATATGATAACTCTGGCCTCTGGGATCTGAGGTCAATAATAATTTATTCAGAGGACAAAAGTAACTTTGTTTTACATATACATTTTACATACAGTACATGGTACTTTTTTTGACAAAGTAGTTACATAGCAAAGATAGTTTTTAAATAATCTAATATTGCATCTTCAATATGTTCTATTCTTGGTGCTATTGGAAATTGGCCATGAGTTGGTCTCTAGGCTACAATGTTACGCAAACCCAGTGGCGACGCATCATTCAGGGCAAGTGTCACATATCAGTTTGCAAACAATGTAAAAAATGTAATATTGAGTTAATAAAGCTACATACAAACATGGTCTCTTTTTTGCTTTCTTGAGTAAGGCAGCTAAAAAATGCAGGTGTTTCAGCCTAGATCAGTGCTTTCTGTGGTGGTGGTGGGACAGAAATACAGAGCGTAGGGGTTGGTAATGTTCTCTAGTTGCGCCGCGATTGGCTCAGTGTTCTGTCACTCATGGGGACTCTACGTCACCGCAAAATCTACCAGCAGAGCTCGAAAATTCAAACTCATGGATGCTGCCATAGAGTAAATGAAATGTTTAAAAATATATATATTTAACCCCTCCACCACCCCCCCCCCCTCTTCGGAGGACAAATATCTTAGTTATTTTACAACTTTTTTGCTACATATACATGCATATACATATCCATTTGACATACATGGTCCTTTTAAATAAAGCAGTCACATAACAATAATACATTACCAAACATAAGATTTTTAATCCCAACCCTCAGCCCATCCCACCTATCACCATAGACCACCCTCATTTGGTTTCCATGTGCCATATATTTTTCAATTGTGCTGTGATGTTTTACAACATTTCTGAACCTTTCTAATCGTATATATTATCCACAGATTGTGAGCTAAAGATGAAAACCTTTCCTACTAGTATTATTATATTATTTACTGACTGACTCTGGCTTTCCAAATCGCCCAAAACTGCTATTTGTAAGGTTAATTTTAAGTGCATGTTGTGATTTTTTAACCATCCATGAACCTGTGACGAGAAACAAGCTACATAGGGCAATACCAGAATAAATGATCTATTGATTCTGTCTCTTCGCGGCAAAATCTAGAGCTGAGATTGTTGTATGCCCCATATACAGTGGGGCAAAAAAGTATTTAGTCAGCCACCAATTGTGCAAGTTCTCCCACTTAAAAAGATGAGAGAGGCCTGTAATTTTCATCATAGGTACACTTCAACTATGACAGACAAAATGAGGGGGAAAAAATCCAGAAAATCACATTGTAGGATTTTTTATGAATTTATTTGCAAATTATGGTGGAAAATAAGTATTTGGTCACCTACAAACAAGCAAGATTTCTGGCTCTCACAGACCTATAACTTCTTCTTTATTAAGAGGTTCCTCTGTCCTCCACTCGTTACCTGTATTAATGGCACCTGTTTGAACTTGTTATCAGTATAAAAGACACCTGTCCACAACCTCAAACAGTCACACTCCAAATTCCACTATGGCCAAGACCAAAGAGCTGTCAAAGGACACCAGAAACAAAATTGTAGACCTGCACCAGGCTGGGAAGACTGAATACTTTTTTGCCCCACTGTATATAGCATTCAGCTGGTGGCAATAATTGTATATAATAATTTAAATTGAAAACACTAAGTGTTGAATCAAGTGTAGTTTTTTGTACCAGATCTTAAACCATATGCCATGGAATTGGTACATCGAAAATCTCCTCCCATTGATTTTGCAACCTGTATGGTGCAGCTGTCAACATTTTTGTCCTCAGATGAAAATGGTATATTTTTCTATTTATGTAAGTTCCTTTCAGCCAATTTGAATCTTTAATATATGGCAGGCAAACAAGTTCCTTACCTTCTCCCTTTTCCACTTGCCTCCTCCATTTTTGTGGTAGTACTGCAATCAGTTGGTTGTAAGTTTGGATTGAGCAGATATTCCCATATATTTTCGATAACTGCATATGTGACATAACTCCTCCATTTCTATTCATAATATCCTGAATTAATATAATACAATAAAAAACATCTATAAAGAATGTTTTTTCATTAATGAGTATATTTGAGTTGAAACATAACATTTGTTGTAATATTTGTTCTATCTTTTCTGGAGGTTAAAACTGAAATTGTAACCAACTTTGTATGGCTTGTTTAAGAAAGGGCCATACTTTAAACAAAATGTCATTTTCAATTAGTCAGAATTGATAAATTGGAATCTGTATAAAGGCAAAAGGGCAATTTTTGAACAAAGGATGAGCCTTATTTAATAATCTACTGGAGAACCATTTGGAGTTTAAGTATATCTTATGTATGAGTGAAGCTTTTACTGAGAGGCTTAAAGCTTTAATATTTTAGCCCCTCAAACTCATATTCATTATATAAAGTGGTTTAATATTGTCTGGCTTAGCATTCCAAATAAAATGTGATATTTTTTGCTCATATGATTTAAAAAACAAGTCATCTGGATTAGGCTGTGCCATTATTAAGTAACCATGGAGAGGTAAATACTTGTCTATTTATGGAAAAATCCCAATGATTAACTCTTTGGTCCTATCACAGTGATAGTGATAATCAATGGGATTTTTCCATAAATAGACAAGTATTTACATCTCCATGGTTGCAGAATATTATCTATTTTCGCTAACTTTCTATTGAAATTACTTGTGGTGAGTTAATTTATATATTTTTAGATGTGAATATGTAAATATGTCTATTTCACCATCCACCCATTTTATTAAGGTAGTATCAACACTGTATTTTTTTAACGACCCAATACGTAACATGGTACACTTGTCATAATTAGGTTTTAATCCAGAGAGGCTAGACACGTGATCAAGATGTTCAATGAACTTGTGCAGGGATCCAGATTGCAGACTTAAGAAAAAACTAGAGTCATCAGCATACATTTACACTTTTGTTTTTATCCCCTGGATTTCTGACCCTTTGATGTTCTTGTTGGATCTAATTTTAATAGCTAGCATTTCAATGGCCATGATACATAGATATGGAGACAACGGACAGCCTTGTTTTACTCCTCTTAAAAGCTCAAAACTTTCTGAGAAGTAACCATTACTTACTATTTTACATCTGGGGTTGCATCTGGGTTACACAACTTTAACCCATTGTATAAGAGATTCACCAAAATTAAAAGAATCCAGGCATTTATATATACATTCTCGTCGTACTTTATCAAACGCATTTTCAAAATCTGCTATGAAGACCAGGCCTGGTATCTTCAATGTTTCAGAATGTTCAATTGTTTCAAGTAACTGTCATATATTATCTCCAATATATCGTCCATGTCAAAAACCTGTCTGAGCAGCATGAACAATATCTGGTAAAACCTTTTTTATTCTACGTGGTATGCATTTCGCCAGAATTTTCGCATCACAACATTGAAGTGTTAGAGGCCTCCAGTTTTTTAAATGGACTGGATCTTTATACTTACCACCTGGGTCCTGTTTTAGTAGTAATGAAATCAGACCTTCTTGTTGAGTACTTGAAAGTCTACCATTTGTATAAGAATAATTAAAACATGCTAATAATGGATCTTTGAGTACATCAAAAAATGTCTGATACGCCTCTACTGGTATTCCGTCAAGCCGCTGGTGTTTTTCCTATTGCCTCAAAAAGTTCCTCTTCTGTAAGTTGGCCTTCACACAGGTATTTCTGTAAATTTGATAATTTTACATAATTATTATTATTAGGAAAGAAATCCTTACAGTTAACATCATTCAGTGGAAATGGAGGAGACTGAAAAGAAAACATATGCTTAAAATAGTCTGCTTCCTCTTTCAAAATATAATTGGTTGAATCATGGATAACTCCATCATTTGTAACGAGTTTCTGTCAAATCTTTTTGGTAGAATTTTTATGTTGAAGATTCAAGAAAATGTTTGTGCATTTTTCACAATTTTACGTACAATTTGCTTTATTTTTGTAATACATTACACTTGATCATTCTTGAACAAGTACCTCCAATTCTTTTTGTTTTTCCTCTAATCTATTTTGTGCCTCTATAGTGCAGTTCCATTACCATCTACCCACACTGTTACTTCCTCTATTTCCTTTATTAGTCTAATCTCTTTTGACCTAAACTGCTTTTGTTTTAATGATGAGTATTGTATTGAATGGCCTCTAAAAGTACATTTGAAAGTGTCCCATACAATAAGGGGATCTGCTGTACTTATGTTGTACGAGAAAAGAAAATGATGAGTTATTTTGTCTTAGTTAAGAACAAATTGTCATGCAATAGGCTTTGATTCAATATCCCCGTCCACGTGGAAATTCTGTAAGAGTTATATGGAGGCCATTTACATCTCCATGGTAGATGGTTGTCCGATCGCATTCGGTCTCCTATTAATACTTGTTTTACTTTTGATGCCAGCAAGAACGAGAGTGCCATAGAGTTACATTAGAAGTGCCCATCCAAGAAGACTCAATGTCATTGGCTACATATAAAATGAGGTCAAATCACGTTATGGCTACAGTAGCTTTGATTTGACTGACCATGTCAATGTCATACTTTCATAATCTTAGCTAGCAAGCAAGCAGTCATCATCATGAGTCAAGTCGACGATCTACTGGCAAATACTTTTCAATCTTTGTCATTTAAAGACAAATTAGAGATAAAATTTCTCTGTGCTCTTCAGCCATTGGACATAAACATTAAACAAGTCGGAAATTGCAAATTCTACAATGAGTGGTTTGGAAGGAAGCAGTGGCTAACTTCAAGCATCTCAAAGCAATCACTATTTTGCGTCCCCTGCCTGCTATTCAGTGGAGAGGGTGTGTGGTACAAGTCTGGGCTTAAAGATTTAAAACATGAAACGTGTCTGAAAGCGTTTCAAAACATGAGAATAGTGCATCACATATAGACAACGCTGTTGAACTGGGATTACTGGGGAAATCAAACGATGTGGCTCAGCTAGACATATAGACGACCCATCGACCTTCACAACCAACAAACGGAGGAGAATAGGTTTGACACAATTATAGCATGCATTAAACTGTGTGACAATTGTGAGACAGCACTGCGAGGCCATGACGAGTCGGCCGACTCCATGAACCCAGGCGTTTTCAGGTGTATTTTTGAGACCATGAAGGAGATTACAGGCTACAAAGGCATTATGACAACCAACCAATTTTTAAGGGTACATCAAGCACGATCCAGAATGAACTTTTGGATTGCATGTATGAAGTGTACAGAGAAGCTATAGCTAAGGAGGTGTCTGAGACGAGGCAGACGAGACCACTGAGGTCTCCTGTAAATCACAGATGGTAATAGTGCTGCGCTACATGTTACCAGACAACAGTGTGTGAGAGAGGTTTTGGGAGTTTGTAGAGGTGAAGGACAAAACTGGTGTTGGCATCTCTAACAGCATCAAACAAGTCTTAGTGCCACTGAATGTCAAGGAGAAGCTGGTTGCACAAACCCACGACAGGGCAGCGGTGATGAGTAGTAATGTATGTGGTGTCCAAACACTACTGAAGGATTCCTTTCCGACCGCAGAACTCCAGTGTGCTACCAAGCTATGGCCTGTGTGCATCCTGAGCTGCACACTACAACAACAACACTTATTTAATTGAAATCACTCCACGAGAACAACCTGCAGGCGGCCTTGTCTGAGACATTCTCTCTTCTCAAAATCATCATCACCACTCCGATGACAACCGCTGAGTCAGAGAGAAACCTTTCCACCCTTAGAAGGATCAAATTCTTCATACGCAACTCCAAGGGCCAGAAGATTTTAAATGCATTGGCCATGCTGTCAATCAAGCATGACTTCATCCAGAGAATGCCAGACTTTAATGACAAAGTAATTGAGATGTTTGCCCACAAGGACAGCCGTGCCAACTTCTTGTTCAAGTCAACACAGCACAACAACTGTGAGTCCATAAATATTTCTAGAACGCTACATAAGTGATGTAATATGCCAGGGAGATATGTATACTGTAGCTAAGAAAGTAATACTAAGTGTATGTTGTGTAGTAAGCAGTTAGTAGCCCATGTGTCTCACCCTAAGAATGTGGTCCCTTTCCCCCCTTAGAAGGTAGCCTACTGTTCTGACTTGGTGGTGCACATGTAGCCTATAGCCTGTTTTAGAAAAGTCTCATCTTCAAATACCTGCCCTCATTGTAAGAGCTTTCGTTGTCTGCTTATGTGCCCCTGTTCATTTAGCCCTTTGATGTGTCTGGATGGTTTAATACATCATCCACAGTATCATTATTAACTTGACCATGCTTAAAGAGATATTCAATGTTTGCTTAGTTATTGTTAACCATCTATCAATCACTGCCCTTCTTTGAGGCTTTCCAAAAGCTCCCTGGTCTTTGTAGTTGAATCTGTGTTTGAAATGCAATACTTGACTGAGGGACCTTACATATGTTTTACCTATGGGGGACAGAGGAAGGGTTAGTCATGAAAGTATCATGTCAACCCCTATTATTCACACAGAGTAAGTCCATGTAACTTATTATGTGACTTGTTAAGCCAAATTTGACTCCTGAACTAATTTAGGCTTTCCTAAACAAAGGGGCAGAATAATTACGCAACGTATATTACGCACTATATTTTAGTTATTTAGTTTTTACTTATCTAAAAAAATATATATATAAAAACTCACTTTAACATTACAGAGTATTTTGTGCAGATGGTTGACAAAAAATTACAATTAAACTAATTTTAATCACACTTTGTAGAAGAAATCCAAGGGTTTGAATAATTTTGCAAGGTACTGTATTCTATCAGGTACAGAGGGGTCCAAGCCATTAAAGTATGTAGTTGAGAAGCCAGACCAGTAGATGTTGCTGTTGCTCAGTAATGCTCCATTAGTGAGTGGTTGTTTGACACCCTGGTCTATTCAAGGTTGGCCTCCTGAGCCAGTTTGACCTGCTGGTAGGCAGCCCACTCCCTCTGCTGGGTCTCCCTCTGAGCAAAGCACACTCATCAGCTCATCATGCTCTATGTGACACACACACTTTTCAATGTGAGCAAATGTTTTCTAACAAGGTCACTTGTAGACATGCCATGCCCTGTCAAAGCCAGATGTATCATTTGTGATTGACATGGATACTAAATTATTGACAACCTTGCTAAAGGGGGATGAAAATTGATTGCATTATGTCAGATGCAAACTGAATTGATTGAGATGACATCTCAATTTGAACATGCTTCCCTTGACATAGCTCAGAGACTCTTACCAGTCAACATGGGAATCAATAAAGTGTGATCAATGGCAAAACCTTAGGTGTCAATGGGCAGGAAAAATGTCCCTTGGTAGCTTGCTGTTATGAGATGGAAGAAACCTTGAAGGAACACAACTACTCTGATCAATAAAGAACAAAAGATCAGGAAACAAATGCATGATCACACTGACTTGGTGACTCTCCGGATGGACCTGCACCACCTCGTTCTGGGCACACTTCAGACAGAGGCAGCCTATGCACTGCCATCACCTCCTAAAGTCACAGATGACCTTTCACCTTCTCACACTCCTTCTGACTGCTGGCCAGGTCCTTCCTGAATGGAATGATCAAAACAACACAAACAGGATGTACGAATAGAGGATGATGAAAAATGAAATCCTGATTAATCAGATATGCAAGATCTCTGTGCATTAATGCTGATCTCTAAAGTCATACAGTTCACTTGCTTCAGTGACCTTATTTGAGCCTCCAGTGTCCCTGTCTGGGCTAGATAGAGGGATTTGAGCTTCTCTTGAGGCCAAGTTGAAAATGTGATGTTTGATGTTAGGTGACAGTATGGAATGAGAAAGGTGACAGTATGGAAGGAGAGAGGTGACAATATGGAAGGAGAGAGACGACACTATGGAATGAGAGCTGACAGTATGGAATGAGAGAGATGACAATATGGAAGGAGGACAATATGGAAGGAGAGAGGTGGCAGTATAGAAGGAGAGAGGTGGCAGTATGGAAGGAGAGAGGTGGCAGTATGGAAGGAGAGAGGTGGCAGTATGGAAGGAGGGAAGTGACAGTGTGGAAGGAGAGGTAACAGTATAGAAGGAGGGAGGTGACAGTATGGAAGGAGAGGTGGCAGTATAGAAGGAGGGAGGTGACAGTATGGAAGGAGAGGTAACAGTATAGAAGGAGGGAGGTGACAGTATGGAAGGAGAGAGAAGGCAGTATGGAAGGAGAGGTAACAGTATAGAAGGAGGGAGTTGACAGTATGGAAGGAGGGAGGTGACAGTGTGGAAGGAGAGGTAACAGTATGGAAGGAGGGAGGTGACAGTATGGAAGGAGAGAGGTGGCAGTATGGAAGGAGAGGTAACAGTATGGAAGGAGGGAGGTGACCGTATGGAAGGAGGTGACAGTATGGAAGGAGGGAGGTGACAGTATGGAAGGAGGTGACAGTATGGAAGGAGAGAGATGGCAGTATGGAAGGAGAGGTAACAGTATAGGAGGGAGGTGACAGTATAGAAGGAGGGAGGTGACAGTGGCAGTATGGAAGGAGAGGTAACAGTATAGAAGGAGGGAGGTGACAGTATGGAAGGAGAGGTGGCAGTATAGGAGGGAGGTGACAGTATGGAAGGAGGGAGGTGACAGTGGCAGTATGGAAGGAGAGGTAACAGTATAGGAGGAGGGAGGTGGCAGTATGGAAGGAGAGGTAACAGTATAGAAGGAGGGAGGTGACAGTATGGAAGGAGGGAGATGACAGTATGGAAGGAGAGGTAACAGTATAGGAGGGAGGTGACAGTATGGAAGGAGGGAGGTGACAGTGGCAGTATGGAAGGAGAGGTAACAGTATAGAAGGAGGGAGGTGACAGTATGGAAGGAGGGAGATGACAGTATGGAAGGAGAGGTAACAGTATAGAAGGAGGGAGGTGACAGTATGGAAGGAGGGAGATGACAGTATGGAAGGAGAGGTAACAGTATAGAAGGACGGAGGTGACAGTATGGAAGGAGGGAGGTGACAGTGTGGAAGGAGAGAGATGGCAGTATGGAAGGAGAGGTAACAGTATAGAAGGAGGGAGGTGACCGTATGGAAGGAGGGAGGTGACAGTATGGAAGGAGGGAGGTGACAGTATGGAAGGAGGGAGGTGACAGTGTGGAAGGAGAGAGATGGCAGTATGGAAGGAGAGGTAAACAGTATAGAAGGAGGGAGGTGACCGTATGGAAGGAGGGAGGTGACAGTATGGAAGGAGGGAGGTGACAGTATGGAAGGAGGGAGGTGACAGTGGCAGTATGGAAGGAGAGGTGGCAGTATGGAAGGAGAGGTAACAGTATAGAAGGAGGGAGGTGACAGTATGGAAGGAGGGAGGTGACAGTGTGGAAGGAGGGAGGTGACAGTATGGAAGGAGGGAGGTGACAGTGTGGAAGGAGAGAGATGGCAGTATGGAAGGAGAGGTAACAGTATAGAAGGAGGGAGGTGACAGTATGGAAGGAGGGAGGTGACAGTATGGAAGGAGGGAGGTGACAGTATGGAAGGAGGGAGGTGACAGTGGCAGTATGGAAGGAGAGGTAACAGTAAAGAAGGAGGGAGGTGACAGTATGGAAGGAGAGGTGGCAGTATAGGAGGGAGGTGACAGTATGGAAGGAGGGAGGTGACAGTGGCAGTATGGAAGGAGAGGTAACAGTATAGAAGGAGGGAGGTGGCAGTATGGAAGGAGAGGTAACAGTATAGAAGGAGGGAGGTGACAGTATGGAAGGAGGGAGATGACAGTATGGAAGGAGAGGTAACAGTATAGGAGGGAGGTGACAGTATGGAAGGAGGGAGGTGACAGTGGCAGTATGGAAGGAGAGGTAACAGTATAGAAGGAGGGAGGTGGCAGTATGGAAGGAGAGGTAACAGTATAGAAGGAGGGAGGTGACAGTATGGAAGGAGGGAGATGACAGTATGGAAGGAGAGGTAACAGTATAGAAGGAGGGAGGTGACAGTATGGAAGGAGGGAGATGACAGTATGGAAGGAGAGGTAACAGTATAGAAGGACGGAGGTGACAGTATGGAAGGAGGGAGGTGACAGTGTGGAAGGAGAGAGATGGCAGTATGGAAGGAGAGGTAACAGTATAGAAGGAGGGAGGTGACCGTATGGAAGGAGGGAGGTGACAGTATGGAAGGAGGGAGGTGACAGTATGGAAGGAGGGAGGTGACAGTGTGGAAGGAGAGAGATGGCAGTATGGAAGGAGAGGTAACAGTATGGAAGGAGGGAGGTGACCGTATGGAAGGAGGGAGGTGACAGTATGGAAGGAGGGAGGTGACAGTATGGAAGGAGGGAGGTGACAGTGGCAGTATGGAAGGAGAGGTAACAGTATAGAAGGAGGGAGGTGACAGTATGGAAGGAGAGGTGGCAGTATGGAAGGAGAGGTAACAGTATAGAAGGACGGAGATGACAGTATGGAAGGAGGGAGGTGACAGTGTGGAAGGAGAGAGATGGCAGTATGGAAGGAGAGGTAACAGTATAGAAGGAGGGAGGTGACCGTATGGAAGGAGGGAGGTGACAGTATGGAAGGAGGGAGGTGACAGTATGGAAGGAGGGAGGTGACAGTATGGAAGGAGGGAGGTGACAGTGTGGAAGGAGAGAGATGGCAGTATGGAAGGAGAGGTAACAGTATGGAAGGAGGGAGGTGACCGTATGGAAGGAGGGAGGTGACAGTATGGAAGGAGGGAGGTGACAGTATGGAAGGAGGGAGGTGACAGTTGCAGTATGGAAGGAGAGGTAACAGTATAGAAGGAGGGAGGTGACAGTATGGAAGGAGAGGTGGCAGTATGGAAGGAGAGGTAACAGTATAGAAGGAGGGAGGTGACAGTATTGAAGGAGAGAGATGGCAGTATGGAAGGAGAGGTAACAGTATAGGAGGGAGGTGACAGTATCGAAGGAGGGAGGTGACAGTATGGAAGGAGAGGTGGCAGTATGGAAGGAGAGGTAACAGTATAGAAGGAGGGAGGTGACAGTATTGAAGGAGAGAGATGGCAGTATGGAAGGAGAGGTAACAGTATAGAAGGAGGGAGGTGACAGTATGGAAGGAGGGAGGTGACCGTATGGAAGGAGGGAGGTGACAGTGTGGAAGGAGAGAGATGGCAGTATGGAAGGAGAGGTAACAGTATGGAAGGAGGGAGGTGACCGTATGGAAGGAGGGAGGTGACAGTATGGAAGGAGGGAGGTGACAGTATGGAAGGAGGGAGGTGACAGTGGCAGTATGGAAGGAGAGGTAACAGTATAGAAGGAGGGAGGTGACAGTATGGAAGGAGAGGTGGCAGTATGGAAGGAGAGGTAACAGTATAGAAGGAGGGAGGTGACAGTATGGAAGGAGGGAGGTGACAGTGTGGAAGGAGAGAGATGGCAGTATGGAAGGAGAGGTAACAGTATAGAAGGAGGGAGGTGACCGTATGGAAGGAGGGAGGTGACAGTATGGAAGGAGGGAGGTGACAGTATGGAAGGAGGGAGGTGACAGTGGCAGTATGGAAGGAGAGGTAACAGTATAGAAGGAGGGAGGTGACAGTATGGAAGGAGAGGTGGCAGTATAGAAGGAGGGAGTTGACAGTATGGAAGGAGGGAGATGACCGTATGGAAGGAGAGGTAACAGTATAGAAGGAGGGAGGTGACAGTATGGAAGGAGGGAGATGACAGTATGGAAGGAGAGGTAACAGTATAGAAGGAGGGAGGTGACAGTATGGAAGGAGAGAGGTGGCAGTATGGAAGGAGAGGTAACAGTATAGAAGGAGGGAGGTGACAGTATTGAAGGAGAGAGGTGACAGTGTGGAAGGAGAGAGGTGGCAGTATGGAAGGAGAGGTAACAGTATAGAAGGAGGGAGGTGACCGTATGGAAGGAGGGAGGTGACAGTATGGAAGGAGGGAGGTGACAGTATGGAAGGAGAGAGGTGGCAGTATTTAAGGAGAAGTAACAGTATAGAAAGAGGGAGGTGACAGTATGGAAGGAGGGAGGTGGCAGTATGGAAGGAGAGGTAACAGTATAGAAGGAGGGAGGTGACAGTATGGAAGGAGGGAGGTGACAGTATGGAAGGAGAGGTGGCAGTATGGAAGGAGAGGTAACAGTATAGAAGGAGGGAGGTGACAGTATGGAAGGAGAGGTGGCAGTATAAAAGGAGGGAGGTGACAGTATGGAAGGAGAGAGGTGACAACAGTGATACAGGCCCACCAGTTCTTTCTTCCCCTTCTGTTCCTCTGCTTGCTGAAAGACACTGCTGGTAAGGGTGTTGGTGTTTGAGCATTGTCTGCTCTAGGCTGTTTACCTGGGGGGGAATACAAGCATTCATTGCCATGACAATTTGAACAACAAATAATTGGGGTGTAGCTGTACTGAAAAGACATTTAAAAAAAAATCCTGTTCCTCTTTGGCAGCTTTAGTCACCTCCATTCTTCCTCTCTCAGCTTCGCACTACAGATTTAATTCAATTGGTTTCAGTACTGTTGAAATGTGGACTCAATTCCTATTCAAGGTCCTATATGTCATAATCCCCTCTTCCTTCCAGCTAAACTGGATTCAGCTTTTAGGCTGTAACAGAGGAATGGCCTTACCACGTTTTTTACCTCTATATTGACGTCATCTTTGCCAATTTTAACGACTTGCCAAAAAATGGTATCTAACTATTTACGTTTATTTAGGTATTCCCAAATTCGCCAGTTTATTTGCACTCAAAACCCCACCTTTCCAATTCTACCACCCGGATTGGGTTTGGAAGCCCTTTTGAGAAGACTCTTTCAACTAAAGTGACTCATATTTTTTAGATAATCATGTCTCTTGATAACCCATCGCTCAGTAAAATCTGATCTGATAGGGAAAAGAAACTTGGTGGAGAGATCTCTGACGAAGTCTGGAATAATGCCTTACTGAGGGTAAATTGAAGCTCCTCTTGTGCCCGGCTCAGCCTTGTACAGTTGAAGGTACTTCATCGTATCTATCACAGTAAGGCCAGATTATCCCAATTCTACCCAAATATTGATGGTACATGTGACAGGTGTAAAAGCTCATTGGTGGACTTGACCCACACTCTATGTTCTGCTCCTGTCCCCGTCTGGCAGATTACTGGTCCACTACATTCATATTCATGTAAAAAAAGTATTTCTGTTTGTTATTTTTAATACATTTGCAAAAATGTCTAAAAACACGTTTTCGCTTTGTCATTATGGGGTATTGTGTGTAGATTGATGAATAAGGCTGTAACGTAACAAAATCTGGAAAAAGGGAAGCGGTCAGAATACTTTTTGACGACACTGTATATCAATTGCTTCAGAAAGTACTGAGAAACAGAGCAGAAACAGCTATTATAGAGTTGCAGGCCAGAGAAGAAACAGCTATTATAGAGTTGCAGGCCAGAGCAGAAACAGCTATTATAGAGTTGTAGGCCAGAGCAGAAACAGCTATTATAGAGTTGTAGGCCAGAGCAGAAACAGCTATTATAGAGTTGTAGGCCAGAGCAGAAACAGCTATTATAGAGTTGTAGGCCAGAGAAGAAACAGCTATTTTAGAGTTGTAGGCCAGAGCAGAAACAGCTATTATAGAGTTGTAGGCCAGAGAAGAAACAGCTATTATAGAGTTGCAGGCCAGAGCAGAAACAGCTATTATAGAGATGTAGGCCAGAGCAGAAACAGCTATTATAGAGTTGCAGGCCAGAGCAGAAACAGCTATTATAGAGTTGTAGGCCAGAGCAGAAACAGCTATTATTGAGTTGCAGGCCAGAGAAGAAACAGCTATTTTAGAGTTGTAGGCCAGAGCAGAAACAGCTATTATAGAGTTGTAGGCCAGAGAAGAAACAGCTATTATAGAGTTGTAGGCCAGAGCAGAAACAGCTATTATAGAGTTGTAGGCCAGAGCAGAAACAGCTATTATAGAGTTGTAGGCCAGAGCAGAAACAGCTATTATAGAGTTGCAGGTCAGAGAAGAAACAGCTATTATAGAGTTGTAGGCCAGAGCAGAAACAGCTATTATAGAGTTGTAGGCCAGAGCAGAAACAGCTATTATAGAGTTGTAGGCCAGAGCAGAAACAGCTATTATAGAGTTGCAGGCCAGAGCAGAAACAGCTATTATAGAGTTGCAGGCCAGAGCAGAAACAGCTATTATAGAGTTGTAGGCCTGTCACGATCGTCAAAGGGACTGAGAGAGGACCAAGGCGCAGCGTGTGGAAAGTACATCTTCTTTTATTAGAAGAGAGGAAAAAACACGAAAACGAACACTATACACAAAACAAACCAAAACAACAAACGACGGTGAAGCTAATGACGTAAGTGCATGGACAAGCAACAAACGTTCAACATAGACAATTCCCCACAAACAGCTAAAGCCTATGGTTGCCTTAAAAATGGCTCCCAATCAGAGACAACAATAACCAGCTGTCTCTAATTGAGACCCAATTCAGGCAACCATAGACTTTCCTAGATACCTACACTCAACCATAGACACAGCTAGACTTCTATACTAAACATAAACCCAACTACTCTAATAAACCCCCTAAACCTTACAACCACCATAGACACTACAAAAAACACATACATTCCCCATGTCACACCCTGACCTAACTAAAATAATTAAGAAAACAAAGAAAACTAAGGCCAGGGTGTGACATAACCCCCCCCCCCCCCTTAAGGTGCGAACTCCGGGCGCACCAGCATAAAGTCTAGGGGAGGGTCTGGCTGGTCCACGGTGGCGGCTCTGGCACTGGTCGTGGTCCCCACCCCACCATAGTCACTACCCGCTTTCGTAGCCTCCTCCAAATAGTCCCCCTCCACATTAACCCCACTGGATTAAGGGGCAGCACCGGACTAAGGGGCAGCACCGGACTAAGGGGCAGCACCAGGATAAGGGGCAGCACCAGGATAAGGGGCAGCACCAGGATAAGGGGCAGCACCAGGATAAGGGGCAGCACCAGGATAAGGGGCAGCTCCGGACTGAGGAACGGCAGCTCCGGACTGAGGAACGGCAGCTCCGGACTGAGGGACGGATCCTGGCTGGATGACGGCTCTGGCGGTTCCTGGCTGGACGGCTCTGACGGATCCTGGCTGGACGGCTCATGGTTGGCTGACGGATCTGGCTGCTCATGGCTGACTGACGGATCTGGCTGCTCATGGCTGGCTGACGGATCTGGCTGCTCATGGCTGGCTGACGGATATGGCTGCTCATGGCTGGCTGACGGATCTGGCTGCTCATGGCTGGCTGACGGATCTGGCTGCTCATGGCTGGCTGACGGATCTGGCTGCTCATGGCTGGCTGACGGATCTGGCTGCTCATGGCTGGCTGATGGATCTGGCTGCTCATGTCTGGTTGGCGGCTCTGGCAGATCCTTTCTGGTTGGCGGCTCTGGCAGATCCTGTCTGGTTGGCGGCTCTGGCAGATCCTGTCTGGTTGGCGGCTCTGGCAGATCCTGTCTGGTTGGCGGCTCTGGCAGATCCTGTCTGGTTGGCGGCTCTGGCAGATCCTGTCTGGTTGGCGGCTCTGGCAGATCCTGTCTGGTTGGCGACTCTGGCAGATCCTGACTGACGAATGGCTCTAGCGGCTCCTGACTGACGAACGGCTCTGACGGCTCGGGACAGACGGGCGGCTCTAATGGCTCGGGGCAGACGGATGGCTCAGATGGCGCTGGGTAGACGGATGGCTCAGATGGCGCTGGGTAGACGGATGGCTCAGATGGCGCTGGGCAGACGGATGGCTCAGATGGCACTGGGTAGACGGGTGGCTCAGATGGCGCTTGGCAGACGGGTGGCTCAGATGGTGCTTGGCAGACTGCCAGTTCAGGCCCCGCTGTGCAGACGGCAGACTCTGGCCGGCTGAGGCGCACTGTAGGCCTGGTGCGTGGTGCCGGAACTGGTGTTACCGGGCTGGGGACACGCACCTTCAGGCTAGTGCGGGGAGAAGGAACAGGGCATACTGGACCCTGGAGACGCACATTAGGACTAGTGCGTGGTGCCGGAACTGGTGGTACCAGGCTGGGGACACGCATCTCAGGGCTAGTGCGGGGAGCAGCAACAGGACGCACAGGACTCTGGGGACACACAGAAGGCTTGCTGCGTGGTGTAGGCACTGGTGGTAATGGGCTGGAGACACGCACCATAGGGCTAGTACGTGGAGGAGGAACAGGGCACACTGGACTCTCGAGGCGCACTATAGGCGTGGTGCCGGCACTGGTGGTACCGGGCTGAGGGCACGCACATCAGGGCGAGTACGGGGAGAAGGAACAGTGCGTACAAGGCTCTGGAGACGCACAGGAGGCTTAGTGTGTGGTGTCAGCACTGGTGGTACTGGGCTGGGGACACACACCACAGGGCTAGTGTGAGGAGCAGTGACAGGACGCACAGGACTCTGGAGACGCACAGGATGCTTTGTGCGTGCTGTAGGCACTGTCTTAACCAGACGGCTAGCACGCACCTCAGGACGAGTATGGAGAGCTGTTCCCGGTGACATTAAATCACCAACACGTTCATTCGGACGGATGCCGTGCCTCATGCACCAAATCAATACATCCCTCATAACTCTCTCCTCCAATTTCTCCATTAACTCCTTTACTGTCTCTGCGTCACTCTCCTCCAAATCCGCCCTCACCGGCTCCTTACGGTAAACAGGAGGAGTTGGCTCACGTCTCCCGACTGACCCAACTAAACTACCCGAGAGCCCCCCCCCAAGAAATTTTTGGGTTTGACTTACGGGCTTCCAGCCTTGTTTCCGTGCTGCCTCCTCATATCTCCGCCTCTCTGCTTTCAGCTCAGCTTTGGGGCGGTTATATTCTCCTGGTACTTCGTGGTCCAGAATTTCCTCCCAATTCCAATAGTCCTGTGTAGGTGGGTCCTGTTGTTGTTTCACACGCTGCTTGATCCGATTCAGGTGGGGAATTCTGTCACGATCGTCAAAGGGACTGAGAGAGGACCAAGGCGCAGCGTGTGGAAAGTACATCTTCTTTTATTAGAAGAGAGGAAAAAACACGAAAACGAACACTATACACAAAACAAACCAAAACAACAAACGACCGTGAAGCTAATGACGTAAGTGCATGGACAAGCAACAAACGTTCAACATAGACAATTCCCCACAAACAGCTAAAGCCTATAGTTGCCTTAAATATGGCTCCCAATCAGAGACAACAATAACCAGCTGTCTCTAATTGAGACCCAATTCAGGCAAACATAGACTTTCCTAGATACCTACACTCAACCATAGACACAGCTAGACTTCTATACTAAACATAAACCCAACTACTCTAATAAACCCCCTAAACCTTACAAACACCCTAGACACTACAAAAAACACATACCTTCCCCATGTCACACCCTGACCTAACTAAAATAATTAAGAAAACAAAGAAAACTAAGGCCAGGGTGTGACAAGGCCAGAGCAGAAACAGCTATTATAGAGTTGTAGGCCAGAGAAGAAACAGCTATTATAGAGTTGTAGGCCAGAGCAGAAACAGCTATTATAGAGTTGTAGGCCAGAGAAGAAACAGCTATTATAGAGTTGTAGGCCAGAGCAGAAACAGCTATTATAGAGTTGTAGGCCAGAGCAGAAACAGCTATTATAGAGTTGTAGGCCAGAGAAGAAACCGCTATTATAGAGTTGTAGGCCAGAGCAGAAACAGCTATTATAGAGTTGCAGGCCAGAGAAGAAACAGCTATTATAGAGTTGTAGGCCAGAGCAGAAACAGCTATTATAGAGTTGTAGGCCAGAGCAGAAACAGCTATTATAGAGTTGCAGGCCAGAGCAGAAACAGCTATTATAGAGTTGTAGGCCAGAGCAGAAACAGCTATTATAGAGTTGCAGGCCAGAGAAGAAACAGCTATTATAGAGTTGCAGGCCAGAGCAGAAACAGCTATTATAGAGTTGTAGGCCAGAGAAGAAACAGCTATTATAGAGTTGTAGGCCAGAGCAGAAACAGCTATTATAGAGTTGTAGGCCAGAGAAGAAACAGCTATTATAGAGTTGTAGGCCAGAGAAGAAACAGCTATTATAGAGTTGTAGGCCAGAGAAGAAACAGCTATCATAGAGTTGCAGGCCAGAGCAGAAACAGCTATTATAGAGTTGTAGGCCAGAGCAGAATCAGCTATTATAGAGTTGCAGGCCAGAGAAGAAACAGCTATTATAGAGGTGCAGGCCAGAGCAGAAACAGCTATTATAGAGTTGTAGGCCAGAGCAGAAACAGCTATTATAGAGTTGCAGGCCAGAGAAGAAACAGCTATTATAGAGTTGCAGGCCAGAGCACAAACAGCTATTATAGAGTTGTAGGCCAGAGAAGAAACAGCTATTATAGAGTTGTAGGCCAGAGCAGAAACAGCTATTATAGAGTTGCAGGCCAGAGCAGAAACAGCTATTATAGAGTTGCAGCCCAGAGCAAAAACAGCTATTTTTGGAGTACCAGAAGAAAATCATTTCCAGTCCAATAGACAACTAGATGCTATTGTCTTTGCCTCCTTGTTAGCCCGCAGAAGGATTTTATTGAATTGGAAATCTGTCAATCCTCCCTTAACCTCTCTTTGGCTCAAAGATTTGATGATAATTCCTAAAGTTTGAAAAAATTAAGTATACCATTTGAGGGTCAACCAACATTGTATTCCACCTGGGACCAGATAGTATCCTATTTTGACCAGCTCCAAAAACTTGCAAAGACACAGTCACAAACAACAGATACACAGTCACAAACAACAGATACACAGTCACAAACAACAGATACACAGTCACAAACAACAGATACACAGTCACAAACAACAGATACGGTGCATTCAGAAAGTATTCAGACCCCTTGACTTTTTCCACAAAGACTCTTCCTAGAGCTGGCAGCCAGGCCAAACTGAGCAATCGGGGGAGAAGGGCCTTGATCAGGGAGGTAACCAAGAACCCGATGGTCACTCTGACAGAGCTCCAGCGTTTCGCTGTTGAAGATTTCCTCTGGCGAAGGTTCGCCTTCCAACTGGACAACAACCCTAAGTACACAGCCAAGAAAACGCAGGAGTGGCTTCAGGACAAGTCTCTGAATGTCCTTGAGTGGCTCAGCCAGAGCCCGGACTTGAACCCAATCGACCATCTCTGGAGAGACCTGAAAATATCTGTGCAGCGACGCTCCCCATTCAACCTGACAGAGCTTGAAAGGATATTTTATTTTTTATTTTATTTCACCTTTATTTAACCAGGTAGGCTAGTTGAGAACAAGTTCTCATTTACAACTGCGACCTGGCCAAGATAAAGCATAGCAGTGTGAACAGACAACAACACAGAGTTACACATGGAGTAAACAATAAACAAGTCAATAACACAGTAGAGAAAAAAAGAGTCTATATACATTGTGTGCAAAAGGCATGAGGAGGTAGGCAATAAATAGGCCATAGGAGCTAAATAAATACAATTTAGCAGATTAACACTGGAGTGATAAATCATTAGATGATCATGTGCAAGTAGAGATACTGGTGTGTAAAAGAGCAGAAAAGTAAATAAATAAAAACAGTATGGGGATGAGGTAGGTGAATTGGGTGGGCTATTTACAGATGGACTATGTACAGCTGCAGCGATTGGTTAGCTGCTCAGATAGCAGATGTTTAAAGTTGGTGAGGGAAATAAAAGTGTCCAACTTCAGCGATTTTTGCAATTCGTTCCAGTCACAGGCAGCAGAGAACTGGAAGGAAAGGCGGCCAAATGAGGTGTTGGCTTTGGGGATGATCAGTGAGATATACCTGCTGGAGCGCGTGCTACGGGTGGGTGTTGTTATCGTGACCAGTGAACTGGAGAGAAGAATGGGACAATGGGAGAAACTCCCCAAATACAGGTGTACCAAGCTTGTAGCCACATACTCAAGAAGACTTGAGGCTGTAAACGCTGCCAAAGGTGCTTCAACAAAGTACTGAGTAAAGGGTCTGAATACTTATGTAAATGTAATATTTCCATTTTTTAAAATTTGCTAAAATGTCTGAAAACCAGTTTTTGCTTTGTCATTATGGGGTATTGTGTTTAGATTCGTGAGGGGGGAAAAACAATTAAATCCATTTTAGAATAAGGCTTTAACGTAACAAAATTAATGCACTGTACACAGTCACAAACAGAGACACAGTCACAAACAACAGATACAGTCACAAACAACAAGAAATACACAGACCTACAAACAACTGTGCTTTCTTAGGACAGTAGACAACGGTAGAAACTTCATGGATTATAAACGTCCAACAAGATGAACATCTACCACTGTAATTCATTACATGACATGAATATCCATTGGTGAACAAATTGCGTAAGAAGAACTTTCATGAGACTCTGAGGTGGCCTCATCAGACAGACCTTACTGAACTTGACCTCAGCCTCCAGGTGCTGGATGTACTGACTGGTTGTGCAGAATGTGGACCAGGTCTTGAATGGCAGGCATGCTAGAGCTCACATTATCTTGACAACTCTGGTAAAATTGATTACAGAGGGATTGCCTGTGTCAGTCATGAACAAATATACAATGGGACAATAACAGTGCTGCACCCACCGAAAGTGGGAGAAAACCTAGTTAGTCTGCCACACCACCAGTGTCTAAACTCAATAATGCAATCACAATGTGATAACATTTCCAATAAGGTTTTTGGTGATCAATAAATATATTGCCCTAGGCTGATAAAGGGAAAGGACATCTAGACATCTGTGTCGTGTTCATTGTCTTAAGTCTTATCATAGATGCTTATGCACAGGCTTGAAGATAGTACCTTTGGAAAAAACTTTTCCTTTAAAGAGAAAATATATCTTTTTGTTTCTTTTGCAGGAGTGATCACAGTTGATTGACTGAAACACAACATAATTAATTGGTATATGTACCTTTACAAATACTAAGGTAAAAGGTTGATTGTGACACTAATCCTACTTCTGACATCAATGTAATTGTAATGAAACAGGCGGGGAGCAGGTCTCGAATCCTCAACCTTCTAGCCCGAAGTCCAGCGCGCTATCGACTGTGCCCGAAAAGCATGCTCGAGCGGCAGAGTCGATATCCTCTCTTATAAACCCAGGGTTGCTACACTACTCCCTACTTTCAAAGAGTGCATCCTCGCGCTAGCTAGCGACTCCACGTCTTATAGGAACGCGCTCACCGGCCAAGCACCTGCACTGTCGTGGATGCAGGGTCCGATCACTTCTGACACCAATGTAATGAAACAGCAGGGAGCAGGTCTCGAACCCTCGACCTTCTATTCCGAAGTCGAGCGCGCTATCGACTGTGCCACAAAAGCATTCTCGAGCGGCAGAGTCGATATCCGCGTGTATAAACCCAGGGTCGTTACACTAGTTACAAAACATCCAAGGATATGTATAATGAAGTGAGCATGTAATTCTGGGAAATCAGTGCTGATGGACGATTCCATGCCAGCATGGTTAGAAAATATTTTTGGTATCTCCGATTGTTCTGGTAATTCTCATATACAAACATCTGCAAATAAAGCTCACATAAAAACTTCTGCAAATAAAGCACACTATTTGGAGAATATTGACACCAAGGTTTTGTTTTTATCATGTGTAACGGATGTGAAATGGCTAGCTAGTTAGCGGGTACGCGCTAATAGCGTTTCAATCAGTTACGTCACTTGCTCTGAAACCTAGAAGTAGTGTTGCCCCTTGCTCTGCAAGGGCCGCGGCTTTTGTGGAGCGATGGGTAACGACGCTTCGTGGGTGTCAGTTGTTGATGTGTGCAGAGGGTCCCTGGTTCGCGCCCATGTCGGGGCGAGGGGACGGTTTAAAGTTATACTGTTACATTAATGTAACAGTATAACTTTAGTACTGATTGAAACGCTATTAGCGCGTACCCGCTAACTAGCTAGCCATTTCACATCCGTTACATATGGTTCACAAATCAATGGGTTGTACAGGAAGCATGTATAGGTCTAAACGGGGACTAAGATGGCCACTTTATTTATGATTTTTTTTTTTAAATGGTGTGTTATAAATGTAAAAAGCATATCAAAAATCGTTAGTCCTGAGTCTGGAGTATGAGAGTCCTCAATCTGGACAATGATAAATTAAATAGCTAGGTATGTTACTGCAGGGCTGGAATGAAAGCCTGCACACCCAGTAGTTTTCCAGGACTGGGGTTGGAGACCACTGGTCTATGGTACTGAAGTGATGACATTGATCACAGGCAGTGAGTGGGGTTGTGGCTAAAGTACCAGCTTCACTCTGTTGCCTTCTGTTCATGAGTCCTCTCCAGTCGTGCTGCCTGGTTGCATGCCTTCTGCATCTGAGCTGCTGGATGCTGCGATTGGCTCTCTTTCGAGGTCAAATCATCATGTTGAAAGGTTTACTGTGCAACAGATATGACTGTGTATTTGCACGGCTCAATAACAAACAAATTACATTGTATCTATATTTTGAAGAGACAGGCTAGAGTACATTTGGGGATGTTTTCATATTTAGCAAGCTCTTGCAACACCTGAAGTAGCTAGGCCTATGGCTAATGTCAACCACAAATACAACAAAAAAGACCAGCTAGCTAACGTTAGTTATAGCCCAAAATGTTAACCCTCATCTTTAGCTAGCTAGCCTAACGTTACCTCTTCAGTTTATTTTGATACGCTCCGAACTCTTCTTCCTCCTAGGCTCAACAGAATCGAACGGTGGCTTCGTGGATAACGTGTGAACGTATCTATATGTGTGCCCTTGATGTATTTAGCTAGCTAAGTTACACATACAAAATAAGTCAGTCCAAAAATGTTGCTACCATGTAGATATCAGCAGAGATGATGTATGTCTAGCTTAAACTCCGCTGTCAACGGTTGAATAAAGCAGGTTTCCAAATACTTCCTTGAACCAAGCAATGGGCCTTGGAACTTGTAGTTTTAGATGATACTCAACTTTTGTTGAACTGTTTAAAATAAAACTACAACCACAATATCGCGTTAGTAGGTCTATCTGATTGTAATGATCGCGAGATCAGTCTTCACAATCACAAACAATAGCTTTTATTCGGCCAACACAATGTACACTAATACATATGTATTGAATTTATTAGCAGAATGTAACAAAATTATTGAACATCTTTATTTTTGATAGTTGCATTTATTGTATTAGCCAGTCAATCTGGAAAACACGCCCACCGGGTCGAGCTGGAACTGCAGACGCTGGCGACTCGTGGAGGATGTAGGAAACTGCTATTTGTAAGGAAAAACGTTATTGCTGAGCAACTGAGAGAAGACCAACGTAAATAGGCTACTAGGTCTGGGCACCGAGATCAGTGTACAGTTCCATTGGATATTGCAAGCCTCCACCATAAAAGCCAGCGAAATAGAGCAGTAAATAAAAGGTAAGTGAGAAATGCAAGACAATAAAACGTTTTCCACAGCTGTATGATTGTCTTGGAGAGAATGTTATATTGCTTCCAAGTAAACCAACTGTACAAATTAATAAATAAATGCAGTTCTTGGAATTCCCACTCCATCTTTTCTGTTTTTAGGCCTACTTTCTGACAATGTAACTGGAACCATGATACAATTGGCTACGTTTTCATTCCAGGGCATATATGTGAATTATGAAATAACAGATGAAAGTCTTAAATTATACAACTCAAAATTCACAATGGGGCTGTGCAGAAGGATTAGCCTATAAAGGCTGATGTTTTATTAGCTAACGTTTTGTAGAGAGAGTAGTGAGACTGGTTAGGCTGGTTGCAGTGTATTGTCATGCTGCATGCATGGCCACTTTTCCACCTTTGTGGGCTTGCTGCATTGTTGCAAATCTACCTTGCCATGTAATCGGCTACTGTGTATCTGAGAAGATAACGCTGACCTGTAGCTACTGTAGTGTTTGATTATTTGCTACATTTCCTTTAGTTGATACAATGTGATAGTCTAATGCTTGCCTTTAGCTTTAGCCAACCAGGCTATGCTCAGGCTAGGCAGTACTGGACGGGTCGGGAATCGGAATGTCCTGTTGTTCCCAGTTAATCAGTGGAGGTTACGGGCCGGGGCTTTCAGCTGATTGGTTCGTCTATTTGTAATATCAGAGGATTTTTCTGCGTATTTGCCTTTCTTTTCGGTCAGTCGTTTCTTTCCAGAGATGAAGCCCCTGTGTGTTCTGTAGTGTGGGGCTTTATTTTGAAGCCAGACAGCTTGCCTCATTGACCTGGTTTACTTCACATCGGCACTCTTTGTGTAATATATAGGGTTTCTCACCACACAAGACTTCAACTTAAAAAGTGCTGCCAATGCATCTGAATGATTTGATATTTTTGGTTTAGTTGGGAATGCATAGTCCTCTCCATGAGACAATCTCGAACCTCTTTCAAGACGTCACCTAATGTCAAACTCCCATGAATTAGAGGATTGTTTCGATTAGAGCTCTCTTTTTTTATCAGAAAAGCTCGAGATTCTGCTTTGTCCATTATGCTCATGAAAAGTGATCAACTAATGTGAATTAAGCAGGCGATGGTCTGTGAAATAATACTATATAAACATTTTATAAACACAATAGTCAGACAAATTGATTGTCTTACAATAGCTAGAACCTTAAACCGATTTATTAAAGCTACACAGAACTTCTGGTACAGCTCCTGCATTAAACAGCCATTTGTCTGTGTGAAACAGACTGGTATTCTTTGAGAGCGGGACAGTGTGAAACAGACTGGTATTCTTTGAGAGCGGGACAGTGTGAAACAGACTGGTATTCTTTGAGAGCGGGACAGTCTGAAACAGACTGGTATTCTTTGAGAGCGGGACAGTGTGAAACAGACTGGTATTCTTTGAGAGTGGGACAGTGTGAAACAGACTGGTATTCTTTGAGAGCGGGACAGTGTGAAACAGACTGGTATTCTTTGAGAGCGGGACAGTGTGAAACAGACTGGTATTCTTTGAGAGCGGGACAGTGTGAAACAGACTGGTATTCTTTGAGAGTGGGACAGTGTGAAACAGACTGGTATTCTTTGAGAGCGGGACAGTGTGAAACAGACTGGTATTCTTTGAGAGCGGGACAGTGTGAAATAGACTGGTATTCTTTGAGAGCGGGACAGTGTGAAACAGACTGGTATTCTTTGAGAGCGGGACAGTGTGAAACAGACTGGTATTCTTTGAGAGTGGGACAGTGTGAAACAGACTGGTATTCTTTGAGAGCGGGACAGTGTGAAATAGACTGATATTCTTTGAGAGTGGGACAGTGTGAAATAGACTGGTATTCTTTGAGAGCGGGACAGTGTGAAACAGACTGGTATTCTTTGAGAGCGGGACAGTGTGAAATAGACTGGTATTCTTTGAGAGCGGGACAGTGTGAAACAGACTGGTATTCTTTGAGAGCGGGACAGTGTGAAACAGACTGGTATTCTTTGAGAGCGGGACAGTGTGAAATAGACTGGTATTCTTTGAGAGCGGGACAGTGTGAAACAGACTGCTATTCTTTGAGAGTGGGACAGTGACCATCTGCTTTTGAATCGTTGTCTTCTCCTGCAGGAATTCAAGTGTTGGACCTGTGCCACTGATAATCATAGCCAGCACTCCTCCAACTGTAACCACTGGCTGTAGGCAGCTGTGTCCGACTCATTGGATGACTGGACAGGCAGCACACTGAAGTAGCCTACGCCTAAGTACTGACCCATTTTTACCGTGCTTTAGTTAGAGTACTTTAAATATAGTTCTGCATCAATTTTAGAGTATACTGTAAATTATTATCAAGGTCCTCATGCCACTCATTAAGCTCTTTTTGGAATCTAGTCTCAATAACCTCCTGGTAACAACAAGGTATACAGTATACTGTAAATTATTATCAAGGTCCTCATGCCACTCATGAAGCTCTTTTTGGAATCTAGTCTCAATAACCTACTGGTAACAACAAGGTATACAGTATACTGTAATATATTATCAAGGTCCTCATGCCACTCATGAAGCTCTTTTTGGAGTCTAGTCTCAATGACCTCCTGGTAACAACAAGGTATACAGTATACTGTAAATTATTATCAAGGTCCTCATGCCACTCATGAAGCTCTTTTTGGAATCTAGTCTCAATAACCTCCTGGTAACAACAAGGTATACAGTATACTGTAATATATTATCAAGGTCATCATGCCACTCATGAAGCTCTTTTTGGAGTCTAGTCTCAATGACCTCCTGGTAACAACAAGGTATACAGTATACTGTAATATATTATCAAGGTCCTCATGCTACTCATGAAGCTCTTTTTGGAGTCTAGTCTCAATGACCTCCTGGTAACACCAAGGTTGTTTTCTTCAAGAATATCTTCATTTTTTATGTTTGAGGACTTGGTTGTCCGGCCCTGCCATTGTTTCTTAACAGCCAAGAGGAAGCTTGGGAAATGAGTTCACTTTACTACAGCAGTTTGTATGTTGTTCATGAGACCCTCCTACTTCACTCTGCCTTAGACACTGCCATGAGGCCAGTTCCCTTTTCAGTGTTGTTATAATAGTGTTGTTATACACACTAAGAATATAACTGAAGCTTCCACCAGGTCTGTTTTACTAGAGGTTTATGGGTTAATTGCCTGAAAGAATAATGGGCTCTTGTTTTCAAGGATAAGGATAATTAAGCAATAAGGCCCAAGGGGGTGTGGTATATGGCCAATATCACGCCTAAGGGCTGTTCTAATGCACGACGCAACTCGGAGTGCCTGGATACAGCCCTTAGTCATGGTATATTGGCAATATACCACAAACCCCGCGGTGCCTTATTGCTATTATAGACCAGAATTAGAGCAGTAAAAATAAATTATTTGTCATACCGGTGGTATACAGTCTGATATACCACGGCTGTCAGCCAATCAGCATTCAGGGCTCAAACCACCAGTTTATAATTGTAGTTATACCATGGGTAGGCTAGTTGCATCTATTTCATCAGCCATGTTATAGAACAATAACGTCCACTTTTTCCACATGTAGAATAAGTGTCTCAAACTACATGCAATCAACTTCACATCCGTTTTGGGGTGTGACATTGGCCTATTATCTTTGCCACTATGGATGATATCTTTCCACGTGCCAGTCTCTGTTTCTGTGTGAGTGACCTGGCTATTTTTATTGTCCTGTGAAAATAGGAAGGCCATCTCTGTACAACATTAGAGGTGGTGTCATAGTTAACTTGGAATGCCTAGTTAAGTGCTAATGTCACTAGTAAGGCCAGAGCCGAGCAAGGTGGAGCTAATGTTTTAGCTTCACAGGCTGTGGTCAGTGTATTTACTGAATCAAACATTTGCTTTACTTGCTCTATAATAACCTGTATGAGCTTAACATACACTTTTCTGCTTATGCATCATGTTTTTCTAAAATCAACATACATGTATGTTTGTGTCTGGAGTAATGTAGCCTCCTTTCACTGCTAATGGACCAGATCCTAGATGGTGCATGACTGTGACCAATGAATTTAGTGTCCCATGTCATCTATTGATCTCCACATCCTTATGTCTGGCACCAGCCAGTAGGGTCACCATTAGTGCAGGTTCCCCATATCCCTAGAGAATGTTATGATTATATCCATCATGACATTGTTGCATGTGTGCTAAATCACCAGTGACCTATATCAACATAGCTTATTATAATACTATGATTGATAATAATAATAATAATAATAATATATACCTTATTGTTCATAGCTGGTCATTTTTCCATGCTGCTTTTCAGTAGGCTACCGCTACTTGAGGCAGTATGTTATGTTAAACAGTTGAATTAGGGATTTCTATGAACATCTATCAATGACGTTGTAAAAGGATTGTAATCTATTGTTTGATGTGAACGGATGCCCAATCGGGATTGAATATACGTTTTCATTGCTATTTTTAATGTAAACAATTATGCCATGCTGCACTTAAAACATGTACTGTAAGACATTTTAATATCAATAGAATTACAGGCATCAATTACAGTCTATACGGTGAAGCCTATCTGAGTAAACATACAGTACGCCCAGCATGTATTTCCATATGTAGGTCATATGGATAATTAAGGTCAATGAGCATGTGTATTAAATAAGGGTTTACACACTGATCACAATCAGGCTCAGTTTAAGATGCAGGAGTATTGCACAGTTTGGTTTTTCTCACAAGCTGCTCAGGTGATAGATGAGCTGTCTGGATGCTGTCTAGGTGCTGTCTTGGTGATGTCTATGTGCTGTCTGGGTGCTGTCTAAGCGCTGTCTGGGTGCTGTGTGGGTGCTGTCTGGGTTCTGTCTGGGTGCTGTGTGGGTGCTGTCTGGGGGCTGTCTGGGTGCTGTCTAGGTGCTGTCTGGGTGCTGTCTGGATGCTGTCTGGGTGCTGTCTACAAGGAAAAGATAGGGGCTCTTTGAGTTAATTTTGTCAAACAGAGTTGGTCTGTAGAGCTTGTTTTCCATAGCAATTCTCCCTATAAGGTTTCCTGTCCCCATACTGTAGCACCCAGCAACATGGTTCACTAACAAAGGGAGACTGTTAGCTATTGTTAGACGTATCTCACCTAGACATATCTCTCCTAGACGTAGCTCACCTAGACGTATCTCACCTAGACGTACCTCTCCTAGACGTATCTCACCTAGACCTATGTCAGCTAGACCTATCTCACCTAGACGTATCTCTCCTAGACGTATCTCACCTAGACGTATCTCACCTAGACGTATCTCACCTAGACGTAGCTCACCTAGACGTAGCTCACCTAGACGTAGCTCACCTAGACGTAGCTCACCTAGACGTATCTCACCTAGACATAGCTCACCTAGACATAGCTCACCTAGACGTATCTCACCTAGACAGCCATGTAAGTGCTGAGTCCTTTGTGATAGTTATTTTATTCTGTCACCAAATAATTATTATTGCATTTATGAATAAAGCCATGTTATTACGGATCCATAGTCTAACTGAGATCATATAAGGATATGCTGATTAAAGGATGGCAATACAAATACTATTCTATGTGAGCAGTTGGCATAGTGGCACATTGTGGTTAGGTAAGTGAGTGACACATCAATATGTTTTTCATGTATGAGCACAGGAAAAGTAGTCTGGTACAAACTTCAACGTGAATTGTCTCCATATAGACAGTCAGCATGAGTCGTACAGACAGTCAGCATGAGTCGTACAGACAGTCAGCATGAGTCATACAGACAGTCAGCATGAGGCAGCAACACGCCCCTGGGAATAAGCCATTGTACCCTCAATGTGTGCCCAGTAGTTTAGTTGGAAGTCTTCCTATTGCATAGTCACATTTCCCCCCAAATTACCAGACACTGACCGTGTCTGAATAGCCATACTTGCGACCTAAATAGTAGGCCATTTGAGTACGCCAAAAAAAAAATGTTTTATAGTATGTGACATTTTGAAAATTGAGTATACTTGAAATGCCCGGATTTCATACTCATTAAGGCTTTGACAACAGCTGATCAATTAGATATGGGGATGAGCTCCCAAAATGGACCAATTAACGCGAAACAACACAATAGAGCATGACGCATTCTCATGATACCAAAATAGAAACTTTTAAGTATGTGAATTTAAAAAAATCTAGTATGGTTTAAATGCCAGGACATTCTTAAAATTTCAGCTCTTCATCTAGTAGGATTAGATGCACACTTTTCCACAATGCATTGGAAGAGGTGGGCTGTGAGTAATAGGCCCTAGTTCTCTTCAAGTAGCCAAACAATAGAACTAGGCTACATAATTGGGAAGATGCCAAATAGCGATGGTGTTCAAATGTAGGCTATGCCGTTTTTGTATAGTATCAAGTTTTGTATCATAGGCTACATTTTAGAAAACAGAAGCCTTTTATATATATACCTCTATGTTTGCTGGTCTGGCCTGGCCTCATATGGTATGGTCTGGTCTGGCCTGACTGTAAATAATAGTGCAGTCATCTGGGACCAGAATACTACTCTGTCTTATTCTGGTTGATCCAGTCCTTTTTGTTGTTTATTGCCCTGGCCTGTTGTCCTGCCTCCCTATTCTTTCTGACTGTCGATGCAGCCATGTATCACAGTAAAGGGCTCTCATTAGCTTTGGGCCTGCTGAAGCAAATAGGAAGATCAGGCAAGCCATTTCATTTATGAGGTTTTACAATCTAGTTCATTTTAGTTGACACTAGGCCACATTTTACATGGCAGCCTTTACTGAAACACCTGCCTCAGCATCTTGGATATATGTGGGATTGCTTGCACAGATTGCCTATGCATTATTTTGTGTGTGTGTGTGTATGTGCAGCTGGCAGTGATAGGTGGTCTGAGTCAGTAGCCCTGGCCTATGATGGGATAAGGAGGCTGAGGGACTGTTGCATCATGTGACCATGGTGCTACTTGGAGGATCCATGGTCACAGGAGAGAAACACATTAGAGACACCCGGAAGAGAACGCTCCATTCATATCTGTCACTTTCTCTCAGGGGGAGCCTGAAATCTGATTGGCTTAGAGAGGAGGGAAGGATTTTGAATGGCTGGAATGAGATCACTATACTACTTATACAATTTGTCATGTTGTATTTAGATAAAGTAATGCTATGGCTTAGAAGGGGATTAGCCAAAGAGCTGATTATGCTAGATTCGCTTGTGCTTTCTCCAATTATTTTTCTCCTTTAAGGGATGACTTCATTGTCTTGGCTGGTAGAAAGACATCCAAACCCCCCAGCCATGTCAGAGAGCTGGATTGTTCTGAGCTGACTGTGCATGCTTTTTAAAAAATTATTATTATTATTTATTACAAAAAACACAAGGAAGGGGTAACATTAAAGTATTAGAACATGAAGGACAAACAATACAGTATCAAGCCACTATCAAACATGTGACTGTGCATGCTTTGTGAGGAGGAGAAGGCATGAGAAGCAGGAAGTAAGCTCAATGCTTCCTGAGGATGGCCTTCGCTCATCTTTGAATCCTCTCGGACAGGAAGTTAGATTGTTACACTGCATGTGTGATGTGAAAAACTACTCTGTGTTTTAAACAGATTCTCATGCAGTAACAGTAGCCCCTTGAAGGCAAAACAAGCTAATTTTCCACTGAGCCAGGTACTCTCATAAGATTTCACAATGTGTATGATTAGCTGTTAACCTCTTACACGGAACCCAAACCGTCTGCGCGCATTTGCACTATCGTGCATACATTTATTTTGTCCCCCTACACCAAACGCGATCACGACACGCAGGTTAAAATATCAAAACAAACTCTGAACCAATGAAATTAATTTGGGGACAGGTCGAAAAGTATTAAACATGTATGGCAATTTAGTTAGTTAGCTTGCACTTGATAGCTAATTTGTCCTATTTAGCTAGCTTGCTGTTGCTAGCTAATCTGTCCTGGGATATAAACATTGAGTTGTTATTTTACCTGAAATGCACAAGGTCCTCTACTCCGACAATTAATCCACACACAAAATGGTCAACCGAATCGTTTCTAGTCATGTCTCCTCCTCCTTCCAGGCTTTTTCATCTTTTAACTTATATGGTGATTGGCATCTACACTTTCATAGCATTACCACGACAACCGGCAAAACAGTTCGTCTTTCAATCACCCACGTGGGTATAACCAATGAGGAGATGGCACGTGGGTACCTGCTTCTATAAACCAATGAGGAGACGGGAGAGGAAGGACTTGCAGTGCGATCTGCGTCAGGAATAGGAATGACTTCTATTTTAGCCCTTGGCAACGCAGACGCTTATTGGCGCGCGCGAGCAGTGTGGGTGCAATAATTTAATAACATATATTCCTAAACTTATTTTTGCAATGCGAGCGGTGTAGTCAGGGTATTAGAGCGGAAACCCCGTTATCGGGATCAAATTCGACAACATCCGGTGAAATCGTAGTGCGCCGAATTCAAAATACAAAATCGTAATATTAAACATTCATGAAAATACAATTGTTTTACGTCGTTTAAAAGCTTAACTTATTGTTAATCCAGCCGCTTTGTCAGATTTCAAAAGGGCTTTACGACGAAAGCATAGCATGCGATTATCTGAGGACAGCGCCCCGCATACAAAAGCATTCCAAACATTTTCCAACCAAGCAGAGGCGTCAAGAAAGTCAGAAATAGCGATAAAATAATTCACTTACCTTTGAAGATATTCCTCTTTTTGCAATCCCACGGGTCTCAGCTACATAACAAATGGTCATTTTGATTTTGTTCGATAAAGTCCTTCTTTATATCCCAAAAGAGTCAGTATAGTTGGCACGCCTGATTCAGTAATCCACCGGTTTCCCTCGTTCAAAATGCATACAAATGAATCCCAAAGGTTACCAATAAACTTCGTCCAAACAAGTCAAACAACATTTCTAATCAATCCTCAGGTACCCTAATATGTAAAAAACGCAAAAAATTAAGACAGAGAATAGTATGTTCATTACCGAAGATAAATAACGAAGTGCGCCACAACACTACAGCCAAAATGGGAGCCACTTCGAAAAACTATAAATTTTAGCACATTTTTCAAAAAACAAGCCTGAACCTCTTTCTAACGACTGTTGACATCAACTGGAAGCCCTAGGAACTGCAATCTTGGAGGTATTCCTTTGGTATTCCCATAGACAGCCATTATAATGAGTGGTAAGCTCAAAAGAAAAATCCCAGACGGTTTCTCCTCGGGTTTTCACCTGCTATATCAGTTCTGTTATACTCACAGACATTAACCTGTTAAGGCTGGGGGCGCTGTTGTCACTATTTATGGTAATCGTGTAATTTTTGCATATTGTGTCTTCCCTGTAAAATATTTTAAAAATCGGACATGTTGGCTGGATTCACAAGATCTGTGTCTTTCATTAGCTGTATTGGACTTTAACCTGTCTAGGATGAGAGTGCCGCTAGCGGCACTCCCCCCCCACCCCCACTGAAAAACCAGTGCCGCGAAATTCAAAAAAAATATTTTTTTAAAATATTTAACTTTCACACATTAAAGTCCAATACAGCTAATGAAAGACACAGATCTTGTGAATCCAGTCAACATGTCCGATTTTTAAAATGTTTTACAGGGAAGACACAATATGTAAAGATGTACATCTATTACCTAAAAACACATTAGCATAATCCACCATCTTTTATTTGTCCACCAACACCAGTAGCTATCACCAATTCGGCTAAACTAAGATATTTATAGCCCCTAACCAAGAAAAAAACTCATTAGATGACAGTCTGATAACATATTTATGGTATGGGATAGGTTTTGTTAGAAAAAAGTGCATATTTCAGGTAGATGGCATAGGTTACAATTGCACCCACCGTCACAAATGGAATAGAAAAACTACTTAGAGCAACGTGTTTACCTACTTACTAATCATCAAACATTTCGTAAAAATACACAGCATACACGAATCGAAAGACACAGATCCTGTGAATACAGACAATATTTCAGATTTTCTAAGTGTCTTACAGCGAAAACACAATAAATCGTTATATTAGCATAGCACATAGCACATAGCAGCCCAGCATTGATTCTAGCCAAAGTGAGCAATAAAAGTCAACATCGCCAAAATATATTAATTTTTTCACTAACCTTCTCAGAATTCTTCAGATGACACTCCTGTAACATCATATTACACAATCCATATAGAGTTTGATCGAAAATGTTTATATTTAGCCACCAAAATCATGGTTAGACAATGTGAAATGTAGCTCAGCTGGTCAGAAAATGTCCTTGCGCCACTTAGACAGTGATCTATTCTTATACATAAATACTCATAAACGTGACTAAAAAATATAGGGTGGACAGGGATTGATAGACAATTTAATTCTTAATACAATTGCGGAATTACATTTTTTAATTTATCCTTACTTTTCAATACAGTTTGCGCCAAGCGAAGCTACGTCAAAAAACATGGCGTCCTAAGCCACTAAAATTTTTCGACAGAAACACGATTTATCATAATAAAAATGTCCTACTTTGAGCTGTTCTTCCATCAGTATCTTGGGCAAAGGATCCTTTCTTGGGAGTAATCGTCTTTTGGTGGAAAGCTGTCCTCTTGCCATGTGGAAATGCCAACTGCGTTCGGGATGAACTGGAAGCGTGCCCAGCTATTCACAGCGTTAAAGAAATAAATGTCCCAAAATCGCACTAAACGGATATAAATTGCTATAAAACGCTTTAAATTAACTACCTTATGATGTTTTTAACTCCTATAACGAGTAAAAACATGACCGGAAAAATATAACAGGCTAAACTAACGCTTGGAAAAATAGCAGGTCGATGTCCTCCACGCGCATTACGCAGCTGCAAAGGAGCTCCTACCTACAGGGTTTTTTTATTTATAGGGCCTGTGAACGCGCAATCGACCCCATTCAAATCGTCATCACGTAAAGGCATCCAGGGGAAGACGTAAGCATTGTCCGTATAGTCATAGCAATAACAGTGCCCTTTTAACTGACTCCAGAACAGTGGCCAAAATTTCTGAACTCTGACTCCATGTCAGGGAAATTGCTGTAGAATGGGCTCTGTTCCACTTAGAGACAAAATTTCAACTCCTATAGAAACTATAGACTGTTTTCTATCCAATAATAATAATAATATGCATATTGTACGATCAAGGATTTTGTGGGAAGCCGTTTCAAAAATGACACGATTAGCATAAATAGTCTCAACAGCGCCCCCATCCTCAACAGGTTAATGTGTGAAAGTTAAATATTTAAAAAAAAAAAAATTTTTTGAATTTCGCGGCTCTGCCTTTTCAGTGGAATGTGGGGGGGGGTGTGCCGCTAGCGGCACCCCAGTCCTAGACAGGTTAACTTCAGAGTGTAATCTATCCAATAATACCAATTATTTGCATATCCTAGCTTCTGGGCCTGAGTAACAGGCAGTTTACTTTGGGCACATCAGTCATCCAAAATACAGAATACTGCCACCGGCCCACAAGAAGTTAACCTCACTAGGGTACTCGTTATAAATATTCATAAAACATACAAGTGTTACACATCGATTTAAATATTAACTTCTTGTTAATGCAACCACAGTGTCAGATTTCAAAAAGGCTTTACGGCAAAAACATACCATGCGACTATCTGAGAACAGCGCCCAGCAGACAAATCATTACAAACATTTACCAGCCAAGTAGAGGAGTTACACAAGTCTGAAATAGCGATAAAATTAATCACTTACCTTTGATGATCTTCATATGGTTGCACTTACAAGACTCTCATTTACTCAATAAATGTTCGTTTTGTTCGATAAAGTCCCTCTTTATAGCCAAAAACCTCCGTTTTGTTTTGCGCGTTTGTTCAGTAATCCACAGGCTCAACCGCAGTCACAACAGGCAGACGAAAAATCCAAATAGTATCCGTAAAGTTCGTAGAAACATGTCAAACAATGTTTATAATCAATCCTCAGGTTGTTTTTAGCCTAAATAATCAATAATATTTCAACCAGACAATAACGTTTTTCAATATAAAAGGTAAACAAGAAATGCGCCCTCTCGGGTCGTGCGCATGAAAAACCTCTGGGACACTGTAGGGTCCACTCATTCAGAGTGGTCTTACTCTCTCATTTTTCAGAATTCAAGCCTGAAACAATTTCTAAAGACTGTTGACATCTAGTGGAAGTGCAATTTTAGTCCTAAGTCAATGGATACTGTTATGGCATTCAATAGAAAACTACAAACATTTAAAAAAATCCCACTTCCTGGATGGAAGTTCTGTTATACTCACATACATTATTTTAACAGTTTTGGAAACTTTAGAGTGTTTTCTATTATATGCATATCCTAGCTTCTGGGCCTGAGTAGCAGGCAGTTTACTTTGGGCACGCTTTTCATCCGGAGGTGAAAATAGTGCCCCCTACCCTAGTGAAGTTAAAGGTTCAATGCAGCTGTTTAAAAAAATCTTATTATCAAATTATTTGTAACAATTATGTACCTTACTAGCTAGGTTGTCATACAGTTGGTGACATATTTTCAATGCGAATATTCAAAAATCTTCATAAAAACAAAATGTGTTTCCATCAAATTGACTTGTTGCTGATAAAAGGCTGTGCGTAAGGACGCAGTGCACATAAAAATAACCTGTGAAATGGGTTTCCATCACATTTTCAACTCTAGTGATGATTTTGTCACAAAAAATGTTGCGTTTTATAAATGAGTCATTGCAGATGGCGCCGATAGACATGGCCGCCTTGTTTCAGGCTTCTAAGCAACTTTACAGTATTATTTGTAATGTTATTTCTCACATTATTAGCCCAGAACGTCCTTTGCATTATTACATACAGCTGAAAAGAAGTTTTGCATATCAGAGAGGCAGTAACTCACCAGCATTTCGATCAAGAATACGACTTTCCTGAATTGGATCCTTTGTTCGTACCATCCAAGGCGATTTAACTTATCACAGAGGCAGCTCCAAGATTCCGCCGGCGGAGAAGAAGTATTTGGAGAGGACTTTTAGTCCGACTCAGGAGGCGTGCACACCATCCACCACTTCCGAGTATATTACTCGCTAATGTTCAGTCCCTGGACAATAAAGTTGATGAACTCAGGGCAAGGATCTCCTTCCAGAGAGATATCAGGGACTGTAACATACTCTGTTTCACGGAATCATGGCTCTCTCTGGATATACTGTCCTCGCCCATACAGCCAGCTGGTTTTTCAATACATTGTGTAGATAGGAATAAATTATTCTCCGGTAGGACGAAAGGCAGAGGTGTATGTTTGTTATGAGAATTTCGTTATCAATGTTCATAAACTTAAATTAATCTACTCAGCCTGCAACCCAGAATTTGTGAGGTTCTGGTTTAAATGAAACAGACAGAGTCCCCAGCTTACAATAGTCAAAATGTTTATTCACGAGAGCACTCCGAAGTCCATTATACAAAGACATCCATTTTATTCCTTGCTCCTTACTTACGCACATACTTCCACAAAAAACAGTAGATATCCTACACACATACATAGACACAAACAGTAGGTGAGTTGTATCCTTCTCCAGAGTTCTCACCACTGGGTATCACTATCCAGCCGACAGTTCCATTCCCCCGAGATTAGGGAAACCTTGAGAAGTACTCCCTGTCCTATAATAAGTTTCTAGCCAGGTCAGGTCAAACACAGTTTAATTGTTCTCTGTATTTTCTTAGGCACACACATAGACACACATTTCTCTCCTTCCCAGGTTTCTTCTGAACCTAGTTGGACTTATGTTTAATACTTCAATTATTCCTTATACATGCTACATAAACTATAATCCCTAATGGTTAAGTTTTAGGGTGAAATTATTTAATCATTATCTTTAAACATATAAATTCCTTTATCAATGTTTCATGATTAACTACTCATGGTGTGATTGTGGTAACATATAGGAATTCAAGTAATTTTGTTCACCCAACCTAGAATACTTCACAATCAAATGTTGACCGCATTACCTCCCTAGAGAATTTTCTTTGGTTATCATCACAGTGTATATTCCCCCTCACATGTCCTGAGGCCGCATTTATTATAGCTGGGGACTTTAATAAAGCAAATCTGAGGAAAACGCTACTAAAGTACTATTAATACATTGCCTGCAGTACTCACACTCCCCCAACCTCACTTCGGCAAATCAGATCATGACTCCATTTTGCTCCTCCCTTCCTATAGGCAGAAACTCAAACAAAAAGTACTCATGTTAAGGTCTATTCAACGCTGGTCTAACCAATCAGAATCCATACTTCAAGACTGTATTGATCACGCAGACTGAGACATGTTCCGGGTTTCCTCTAAGAATAACATTGACGTATACACTGACACGGTGACTGAGTTCATCAGGAAGTGTATAGGGGATGTTGTTCCCACTGTGATGAATGAAACCTATCCAAACAAAAAACTGTGGATATATGGCAGCATTCGTGCAAAATTGAAAGCGCAAACCATCGCATTTAACCACGGCAAAGTGGCTGGGAATATTATTGAATACAAACAGGCCAGTTATGCCCTCCGTAAGGCAATCAAACAGGCAAAACGTCAGTATATAGACAAAGTGGAGTCGCAATTCAATGGCTGAGACATGAGACGTATGTGGCAGGGACTCCAGACAATCACAGATTATAAGGGGAAACCATCCACGTCGCGGACACCGATGTCTTGCTCCCGGACAAGCTAAACACCTTCTTCCCCCGCTTTGAGGATAACACAGTGCCGTCAACACGGGCCGCTCCCGAGGACTGTGAGCTCTCGTTTTCTGTGGCCGACTTGAGTAAGACGTTCAAGCGTGTTAACCCTTGCAAGGCTGTCGGCCCAGACACAATCCCAAGCCATGTCCTCAGAGAATGCACAGACCAGCTGCCGGAAGTGTTTACGGACATATTCAATCTCTCCCTATTCCAGTCTGCTGTCCCCACTTGCTTCAAGATGTCCACTATTGTTACTGTAACCTAAAAAGTGAAGGTAACTGAACTAAATTACTATCATCCCGTATCACTCACTTCTGTCATTATGAAGTGCTTTGAGAGGCTAGTTAAGGATCATATCACCTCTACCTTACCTGACACTAGACCCACTGCAATCTGCACACCTCCACAATAGATCCACAGATAAAGCAATCACCATTGCTCTGCAGAATGGCAATTGTCCCATCTGGACAAGAGGAAGACCTATGTAAGAATGCTGTTCATTGACTACAGCTCAGCCTTCAACACCATTGCACTCTCATTTATTTTTGGGCCCTGGGTCTGAACCCCGCCCTGTGCAACTGGGTCTTGGACTTCCTGACGGGCCGCCCCCAGGTGGTGATGGTAGGCAACAACACCTCCGATACGCTGATCCTCAACACATTGGCCACACAAGGGTGCGTGCTCAGCCCTCTCCTGTACTCCCTGTTTACCTATGACTGCTTGGCCATGCACGCCTCGAACTCAATCATCAAGTCTGCAGACTAAATAGTGGTGGGCCAGATTACCAACAACGACGAGACAGCTTATAGGGAGGAGTTGAGTGCCCTGGCGGTGGTGCCAGGAAAATAACCTCTCCCTCAACGTCAACAAAACAAAGGAGGTGATTGTGGATTTCAGGAGACAGCAGAGGGAGCACATACCCATCCACAACGACGGGCCCGCAGTGTTGAAGGTGAAAAGCTTCAAGTTCTTCAGCGTACAAATCCCTGACATTCTGAAATGGCTGAAGAAATTTGGCTTGGCCCCTAAGACCCTCACAAACCTTTACAGATGCACCATTGAGAGCATCCTGTCAGGCTGTATCACTGCCTGGTACGGCATCTGCACTGTCCGCAACCGCAGGGCTCTCCAGAGGGTGGTGCGGTCAGCCCATTGTAAATCCGGGAGCACACTGCCTGGCCTTCAGGACATCTACAGCACCCGGTGTCAAAGGAAGGCCAAGAAGATCATCAAGGAACTCAGCTATCCGAGCCACACCCCATTCAGGTCAGTACAGGTGCATCAAGCTAGAACTGAGAGACTGAAAAACAGCTTCTATCTCAAGGCCATCAGACTGTTAAATAGCCATCACTCTCCGGTCTCCACCCAGTACCCTGCCCTGAACTTAGTCACTGTCACTAGTCGGCTACCACCTGGTTGCTCATTCCTGCACCCCAAAGGCAGCTGCCCTATGTACTTAGTCATGTAACACTGGGCACTTTAATAAGATAACACTGGTCACGTTAATAATGTTTACATACTGTTTTACCCATTTCATATGTATATACTGTATTCTAGTCAAGCCCATCCTATTCAATTATTGCTGTACATATACTATTCTATCAACGTAAGAAGAGGGGCGGGGGTGTATGCCTTATGATCAACGAGACGTGGTGTGATCATAACAACATACAGGAACTCAAGTCATTCTGTTCACCAGATTTAGAATTCCTCACAATCGAATGTCGACTGCATTATCTACCAAGGGAATTCTCTTCGATTATAATCACAGCCGTATATATTCCCCCCAAGCAGACACATTGATGGCCCTGAACAAACTTTATCTGACTCTTTGTAAACTGGAAACCACACACCCTGAGGCTGCATTCATCGTAGCTGGGGATTTTAACAAGGCTAATCTGAAAACAAAACTCCCTAAATTCTATCAGCATATCGATTGTGCTACCAGGGCTGGTAAAACCTTGGATCATTGTTATACTAACTTACTGACGCATATAAGGCCCTCCCCCGCCCTCCTTTCGGAAAAGCTGACCACGACTCCATTTTGTTGCTTCCAGCCTACAGAAACTAAAACAGCAAGCTCCCACGCTCAGGTCTGTTCAACGCTGGTCCGACCAATCTGATTCCACGCTTCAAGACTGCTTCGATCACGTGGATTGGGATATGTTCCGCATTGCGTCCAACAACAACATTGACGAATATGCTGATTCGGTGAGCGAGTTCATTAGAAAGTGCATTGACGATGTCGTACCCACAGCAACGATTAAAACATTCCCAAACCAGAAACCGTGGATTGATGGCAGCATTCGCGTGAAACTGAAAGCGCGAACCACTGCTTTTAACCAGGGCAAGGTGACCGGAAACATGACCAAATACAAACAGTGTAGCTATTCCCTCCGCAAGGCAATCAAACAAGCTACGTCCCAGTATAGAGACAAAGTAGAGTCGCAATTCAACAGCTCAGACACAAGAGGTATGTGGCAGGGTCTACAGTCAATCACGGATTACAAAAAGAAAACCAGCCCGGTCGCGGACCAGTATGTCTTGCTCCCAGACAGACTAAATAACTTTTTTGCTCGCTTTGAGGACAATACAGTGCCACTGACACGGCCCGCTACCAAAACCTGCGGGCTCTCCTTCACTGCAGCCGAGGTGAGTAAAACATTTAAACGTGTTAACCCTCGCAAGGCTGCAGGCCCAGACGGCATTCCCAGCCGCGTCCTCAGAGCATGCGCAGACCAGCTGGCTGGTGTGTTTAAGGACATATTCAATAAATTCTTATCCCAGTCTGCTGTTCCCACATGCTTCAAGAGGGCCACCAATGTTCCTGTTCCCAAGAAAGCTAAGGTAACTGAGCTAAACGACTACCGCCCCGTAGCACTCACATCCGTCATCATGAAGTGCTTTGAGAGACTAGTCAAGTACCATATCACCTCCACCCTACCTGACACACTAGACCCACTCCAATTTGCTTACCGACCCAATAGGTCCACAGACGACGCAATCGCAACCACACTGCAAACTGCCCTAACCCATCTGAACAAGAGGAATACCTATGTGAGAATGCTGTTCATCGACTACAGCTCAGCATTTAACACCATAGTACCCTCCAAACTCGTCATCAAGCTCAAGGGTCTCGACCCCGCCCTGTGCAACTGGGTCCTGGACTTCCTGACGGGCCGCCCCCAGGTGGTGAGGGTAGGTAACAACATCTCCACCCCGCTGATCCTCAACACTGGGGCCCCACAAGGGTGCGTTCTGAGCCCTCTCCTGTACTCCCTGTTCACCCACGACTGCGTGGCCATGCACGCCTTCAACTCAATCATCAAGTTTGCGGACGACACTACAGTGGTAGGCTTGATTACCAACAACGACGAGACGGCCTACATGGAGGAGGTGAGGGCCCTCGGAGTGTGGTGTCAGGAAAATAACCTCACACTCAACGTCAACAAAACAAAGGAGATGATTGTGGACTTCAGGAAACAGCAGAGGGAGCACCCCCCTATCCACATCGACGGGACAGTAGTGGAGAAGGTGGAAAGTTTTAAGTTCCTCGGTGTACACATCACGGACAAACTGAATTGGTCCACCCACACAGACAGTGTTGTGAAGAAGCCGCAGCAGCGCATCTTCAACCTCAGGAGGCTGAAGAAATTCGGCTTGTCACCAAAAGCACTCACAAACTTCTACAGATGCACAATCGAGAGCATCCTGTCGGGCTGTATCACCGCCAGGCACGGCAACTGCTCCGCCCACAACCGTAAGGCTCTCCAGAGGGTAGTGAGGTCTGCACAACGCATCACCGGGGGCAAACTACCTGCCCTCCAGGACATCAGACTGTTAAACAGCCACCACTAACATTTAGTGGCCGCTGCCAACATACTGACTCAACTCCAGCCACTTTAATAATGGGAATTGATGGAAATTATGTTAAAATGTATTTATTTATTTCACCTTTATTTAACCAGGTAGGCAAATTGAGAACACGTTCTCATTTACAATTGCGACCTGGCCAAGATAAACCAAAGCAGTTCGACACATACAACAACACATAGTTACACATGGAGTAAAACAAACATACAGTCAATAATACAGTGAAAAATAAGTCTATATACAATGTGAGCAAGTGAGGTGAGATAAGGGAGGTGAAGGCAAAAAAAAAATATATATAAATAAAAATATAAAAAAGGCCATGGTGGCGAAGTAAATACAATATAGCAAGTAAAAAAAAACACTGGAATGGTTGGTTTGCAGTGGAAGAAGGTGCAAAGTAGAGATAGAAATAATGGGGTGCATAATAAATGGGTATCACTAGCCACTTTAAACAATGCCACTTAATATAATGTTTACATACCCTACATTACTCATCTCATATGTATATGTATATACTGTAATGTATATCATCCACTGCATTACATTTACATTTAAGTCATTTAGCAGACGCTCTTATCCAGAGCGACTTACATCTTGCCATCTTTATGTAATACATGTATCACTAGCCACTTTAAACTATGCCACTTTATGTTTACATACCCTACATTACTCATCTCATATGTATAGACTGTACACTATACCATCTACTGCATCTTGCCTATGCCGTTCTGTACCATCACTCATTCATATATCTTTATGTACATATTCTTTATCCCTTTACACTTGTGTGTATAAGGTAGTAGTTGTGGAATTGTTAGGTTAGATTACTTGTTGGTTATTACTGCATTGTCGGAACTAGAAGCACAAGCATTTCGCTACACTCGCATTAACATCTGCTAACCATGTGTATGTGACAAATAAAATTTGATTTGATTTGATTTGTATTGTTCAGATATACTACATATTCTATCCACATACTGTCCATAATGTCTATACATCCAGTCACATATATAAAGTACCAGTCAAAAGTTTGGACACACCTACTCATTCAAGGGTTTTTGGAGTGTGCAAAGCTGTCATTAAGGCAAAGGGTGGCTGCTTTGAAGTATGTCAAATATAAAATATATTTTGAGTTTAGCACTTATTTGCTAACAACATGATTCCATATGTGTTATTTAATGGTTTTGATGTTTTCACTATTATTATATAATGTAGAAAATAGTACAAATAAAGACAAACCCTTGAATGAGTAGGTGTGTCCAAACTTTTGACTGGTATTGTATATATGTATTTGTACTCCAGACTCCGACATTGATCGTCCTAATATTTCTATATTTCTTAATTCCATTATTTTACTTTTAGATTTGCATTTATTGTTGTGAATCGTTAGAAATTACTGCACTGTTGGATCTAGGAACACAAGCATTTTGCTACGACCGCAATAACGTCTGATAAATATGTGTATACGACCAATGAAATTGTATTTGACGTGCCCACTGGTCTTGGCATGTGTGCTCTAGTGAACAGATTGCCAGATACAGTGCTGCTATAGCCTACATGATGAGATTATTATGGACAAGAGACCGATTTTTTTATTTTTAAGTTGGCAGCCAAAACATCAATCATCATGTCACCAGAATAAGAACATCAATATTTATTGGACAGGAGCATCAAGCTCTTCACCGTACACTTTCACCACCATGTGAAGTTCATCATAACTTATTTCATCTGTAGCCCAATAAACTGCATGGCTTCCCGAGTCGTGGGAGGACCACACAACACATCATCGCAGGACTTCAATATATCATCGAAGTCTACTTCAATATGATGGTTATTATATCAATATTTGCATTCCACCGCATTTTCTCGCATAATTCATTTTATGACACAAAAAGATCCCACCTTGTCTAGCATATTTAGTTTTGTTGAAATTTGAAAACCCGACAATTTGCTGTTTCCATCAGGCCTGTTGTGACATTTTTTTTTCGAATATGTACTGTACTTTACTCGCATAAAAAGTTGTATGGAAACCTGGTTACTGCGATTGTTTTCAATTAAAATAGTCAAAAAGAGGCACAAATGGCTTCTTAGCGAAAAGCAAGAGTTTAGCTAGGCTGAAATTTCATCTGGTCCCATCTGGTCCCACATCACAGTATAGGCTTCATTCAGCGTTCTACAGACTGTTGACATCTAGTGGAAGGCGTAGGAAGTGCAAACAGATCCATATATTACAGGGAATTGAATAGGCGATGAGTTTAACAATGACCATTCTCAGAATTCTCACTTCCTGTTTGGATTTTTTCTCAGGTTTTTGCCTGCCGTATGAGTTCTGTTATACTCACAGACATCATTCAAACAGTTTTAGAAACTTCAGTGTTTTCTATCCAATAGTAATAATAATATGCATATATTAGCATCTGGGCCAGAGTAGGAGGCAGTTCACTATGGGCACGCAATTCATCCAAAAGTGAAAATGCTGCCCCCTATATCAAAGAAGTTAAATCACAACAAGGATGTTATAGGATGATAAGTGGGCAGAGATGAGGATTTAACAATACCACAGCTGTTTTGAAATGTCATGAAATTGTCTAGCAATCGACAGGCCTCACAGGACATTACAAACAAAACCATCATATTGTACAGTATCAGTGTCAGAGGTCTTGCAGTGTAGAGGACAACTCTGCCAGAGACCCACCTGGCTTGCAGGCATGCCTCATGTCTCAGCCTTTGAAACATTCTCCCCCCAGAGCTAACCACTTTAAGCCACAACAAAAACCTAATACACAAAATCTAGTAAAGGAATGCGATAAGTATATATAAATATAAAATATATAGATGAGCAGTAACAGAGTGGCTTAGATGCAATAGATAGTATAGAATAGATAGTGGAGGATGCAGTATACAGTACATACATACAGATGAAGTCGGAAGTTTACTTATGCTTAGGTTGGAGTCATTAAAACTTGTTTTTCAACCACTACACAAATTTCTTGTTAACAAACTATAGTTTTGGCAAGTCAGTTAGAACATCTACTTCGTGCATGACACAAGTCATTTTTCCAACAATGTTTTACAGACAGATTATTTCACTTATTATTCACTGTATTACAATTCCAGTGGGTCAAAAGTGTACATACACTAAGTTGACTGTGCCTCTAAACAACTTGGACAATTCAGAAAATGATGTCATGGCTTTAGAAGTTTCTGATAGGCTAATTGACATCATTTGAGTCAATTGGAGGTGTACCTGTGGATGTATTTCAAGGCCTACCTTCAAACTCAGTGCCTCTTTGCTTGACATCATGGGAAAATCAAAATAAATCAGCCAAGACCTCAGGAAAATAATTGTTGACCTCCTCAAGTCTGGTTCATCCTTGGGAGCAATTTCCAAATGCCTGAAGGTACCATGTTCATCTGTACAAACAATAGTACGCAATAATATACACCATGGGACCACACAGCCGTCATATCGCTCAGGAAGGAGACGTGTTCTGTCTCCTAGAGATGAATGTACTTTGGTGCGAAAAGTGCAACTCAATCGCAGAACAAAAACAAAGGACCCTGTGAAGATGCTGGAGGACACAGGTACAAACGTATCTATATCCACAGTAAAACGAGTCCTATAATCGACATAACCTGAAAGGCCATTCAGCAAGGAAGAAGCCACTGCTCCAAAACCGCCATAAAAAAACAGACTACGGTTTGCAACTGCACATGGGGACAAAGATCATACTTTTTGGAGAAATTATCTGGTCTGATGAAACAAAAATAGAACTGTTTGGCCATAATGACCATCGTTATGTTTGGAGGAAAAAGGGGGAGGCTTGCAAGCCAAAGAACACCGACCCAACCGTAAAGCACGGGGGTGGTGCATCATGTTGTGGAGGTGCTTTGCTGCAGGAGGGACTCTTAGGTCAGGAGGGACTCTTAGTTAGTGATCCTAACTGACCTAAGACAGGGAATTTTTACTAGGATTAAATGTCAGGAATTGTGAAAAACTGAGTTAAAATGTATTTGGCTAAGGTGTATGTAAACTTCCGACTTCAACTGTAGGTAAGATAATTTCCTTTTGAATTTCTCGTTAAATGTAAAATGTTCCTCTTTTTGATACATTTAATAGAGTGAGTTAGGTCTGCTCTATACCAAATTAGCATACCCCCTGAGTCCCTTCCCTGTTTCACACCTGGTAGGTTGGTGGATGGGACTTCCAGCTCTCTGTAACCTATAGGGCAACCAGTGGATCAGTCTCCTCTATACCATGGTTTTTGTAGGATGACAATATCTTTATTTCTGATTTCTTTGGTGAAGTCAAGGTTCCTGCTCTTTAGGCCAAAGGCAGATGACCTCAGGCCTTGGGTATTTCAGGATGATATAGTGAAGGCTTTGTGTTCCATAAAGTGTCCAATGTTGTTGGTTGTGTGGTTTGGCCTCAGACCAGTAAGTGTTAGCAGAGCCTGCTGAGCATCTGGTACATTGCCAATGGCTTGGGATAGTGTAAGAGTGGGGGTTGGGCCTGTTTGCCTGCTCACGGCCTGGGCGTATGTGTGAGTTCCATGTTGAGGCCCTCTGTGGGAGGCATGGGGTGGGCAGGAGGGGCATAGGTCTGATCTGAGGGGGCCTAAATGAGGTGTGGGCATGGTTGACTTGTGGGCTAGTGATTGGTTGGGGTGGGTGTGTCTATTGATCTGTTGCTCCTGTGTGAAGTATTGGGGTTGCGTTTGAGAGTGATGTCCTTTAGGGTCCGGTGCGAAGGCGGGCACTGCTGCCTTGTACAGGTGGTCCTGGTCGTAAAGGCTGTTCAAGTCCAGGGTGGAGCGGTGGGCCAGGTAAACATTTGGTTTTGAGGCACAGTCACGGGAAATGCTTGTGTTTACCCGCTGTATGGTAGCAGGGTGGAAGTATTTTCGTGGTAGCAAGGTTGAGATAACCACTTGTGCGTTGGGGAAAGTAGAAGACGCTTTTTCAATCAATCTCACTCTCTCTCTCTCTCAGGATGACATATGGTTGGAGGTTGGAGTGAGTAGCGTAGCAGAGATGAGTCTCACATCATGGTTCCTGTTGAGCAGCGGGGGCACTCGTCACCGTCTGCCACTGGAGATGATCTTCGTCGGCCGAGATGACTGCGAGCTCATGCTGCAGGTGAGCATGACTCCAATTGATACAACACAACATATTACAGCATCACATGATACAACACAACCTTTTACAACACAACACAACATGATACAACACAACACAGCAAAACATCATACAATACAACACAACATGATACAACACAACATGATATGATACACCATGACACAACATGATACAAGACAACATGATACAACACACCATGTTACAACACAACATGACACAAAACAACATGATACAGCACAACTCAACATGATACAACACAACTCAACATGATACAACACAACTCAACATGATACAACACAACTCAACATGATACAACACAATACAACATGATACAACACAATACAACATGATACAACACAACTCAACATGATACAACACAACTCAACATGATACAACACAACTCAACATGATACAACACAACTCAACATGATACAACACAACTCAACATGATACAACACAACTCGACATGATACAACACAACTCGACATGATACAACACAATACAACATGATACAACACAATACAACGTGATACAACACAACTCAACGTGATACAACACAACTCAACGTGATACAACACAACTCAACGTGATACAACACAACTCAACATGATACAACACAATGCAACATGATACAACACAACTCAACATGCTACAATAAAACATGATACAACACAACAAGATACAACACAACATGACACAACACAACATGATACAACACAACACAACAAGATACAACACAACACAACAAGATACAACACAACACAACAAGATACAACACAACATGCTACAATAAAACATGATACAACTCAACATGATACAACACAACACAACAAGATACAACACAACACAACAAGATACAACACAACATGCTACAATAAAACATGATACAACACAACATGCTACAACACAACATGATACAACACAACATGATACAACACAACAAGATACAACACAACATGACACAACACAACACAAAATTACAACACAACACAACAAGATACAACACAACATGCTACAATAAAACATGATACAACACAACATGATACAACACAACACAACAAGATACAACACAACATGCTACAATAAAACATGATACAACACAACATGCTACAATAAAACATGATACAACACAACAAGATACAACACAACAAGATACACCACAACATGCTACAATAAAACATGACACAACACAACATGATACAACATGACACAACACAACAAGATACAACACAACATGACCAAACACAACATGTCACAAAACAACATAACACAACACAGCACAACAGGATACAACATGACACAACACAACATTATACAACACCACATGATACACCATGACACAACACACCATGACACAACACACCATGACACAACACACCATGACACAACACACCATGACACAACACACCATGACACAACACACCATGATACAACACACCATGATACAACATGACACAACACAACATGATACAACACAACATGACACAAAACAACATAACACAACACAGCACAAAATCATACAACACAACACAACATGATAAAACACAACATGATAAAACACAACATGACACGACACACCACAACACGACACACCACAACATGACACAACACAACATGATACAACACAACATGATACAACATGACACAACACAACATGATACAACACAACATGACCAAACACAACACAACAACATACAACACAACACAACAAGATACAACACAACACAACAAGATACAACACAACATGCTACAATAAAACATGATACAACACAACATGATACAACACAACACAACAAGATACAACACAACATGCTACAATAAAACATGATACAACACAACATGATACAACACAACACAACAAGATACAACACAACATGCTACAATAAAACATGATACAACACAACATGATACAATAAAACATGATACAACACAACATGCTACAATAAAACATGATACAACACAACATGCTACAATAAAACATGATACAACACAACATGCTACAATAAAACATGATACAACACAACATGCTACAATAAAACATGATACAACACAACATGCTACAATAAAACATGATACAACACAACATGCTACAATAAAACATGATACAACACAACATGCTACAATAAAACATGATACAACACAACATGCTACAATAAAACATGATACAACACAACATGCTACAATAAAACATGATACAACACAACATGCTACAATAAAACATGATACAACACAACATGCTACAATAAAACATGATACAACACAACATGCTACAATAAAACATGATACAACACAACATGCTACAATAAAACATGATACAACACAACATGATACAACACAACACAACAAGATACAACACAACACAACAAGATACAACACAACATGCTACAATAAAACATGATACAACACAACATGATACAACACAACACAACATGATACAACACAACACAACATGATACAACACAACTCAACATGATACAACACAACTCAACAAGATACAACACAACATAACAAGATACAACACAACACAACAAGATACAACACAACACAACAAGATACAACACAACACAACAAGATACAACACAACATGCTACAATAAAACATGATACAACACAACAAGACACAACACAACATGATACAACACAACACAACATGATACAACACAACACGACAAGATACAACACAACAAGATACAACACAACATGCTACAATCAAACAGGATACAACACAACATGCTACAATAAAACATGATACAACACAACAAGATACAACACAACAAGATACAACACAACAAGATACAACACATGACACAACACAACATGATACAACACAACACAACAAGATACAACACAACATGCTACAATCAAACAGGATACAACACAACATGCTACAATAAAACATGATACAACACAACAAGATACAACACAACATGCTACAATACAACATGATACATCACAACAAGATACAACACAACAAGATACAACACAACAAGATACAACACAACAAGATACAACACAACAAGATACAACACAACATGACACAACACAACATGATACAACACAACACAACAAGATACAACACAACATGCTACAATCAAACAGGATACAACACAACATGCTACAATAAAACATGATACAACACAACATGATACAACACAACATGACACAACACAACAAGATACAACAAAACATGACCAAACACAACATGTCACAAAACAACATAACACAACACTGCACAACAGGATACAACATGACACAACACAACATGATACAACACCACATGATACAACACAGCACAACATCATACAACACAACATGATACAACATGACACAACACACCATGATACAACACACCATGATACAACATGACACAACACAACATGACACAACACACATGATACAACACAACATGACCAAACACAACATGTCACAAAACAACATAACACAACACAGCACAACATCATACAACACAACACAACATGATAAAACACAACATGATAAAACACAACATGATAAAACACAATATGACACGACACACCACAACACACCACAACACGACACACCACAACATGACACAACACAACATGATAAAACACAATATGACACGACACACCACGACACACCACGACACACCACAACATGACACAACACAACATGATACAACACAAAATGATAAAACACAGCACAACACAACATGACACAACACAACATATTACAACACAACACAACATGATACACAACATTTTTACTAGGATTAAATGTCAGGAATTGAGTTTCATGTTTTTGGCTAAGGTGTATGTAAACTTACAACTTCAAATGTACATACACCTCAGCCAAATACATTTAAACTCAGTTTTTCACAATTCCTGACATTTAATCCTAGTAAAAATTCCATATCTTAGGTCAGTTAGGATCACCACTTTATTTAAAAAATGTGAAATGTTTGTTTTTTGGTGAGAATAATTCATTTCAGCTTTTATTTCTTTCATCACATTCCCAGTGGGTCAGAAGTCTACATACACTCAATAGGTATTTGGTAGCATTGCCTTTAAATTGTTTATCTTGGGTCAAACGTTTCGGGTAGTCTTCCACAAGCTTCCCACAATAAGTTGGGTGAATTTGGCCCATTCCTCCTGACAGAGCTGGTGTAACTGAGTCAGGTTTGTAGGCCTCCTTGCTCGCACACGCTCTTTCAGTTCTGCCCACACATTTTCTATAGGATTGAGGTCAGGGCTTTGTGATGGCCACTCCAATACCTTGACTTTGTTGTCCTTAAGCCATTTTGCCACAACTTTGGAAGTATGCTTGGGTTCATTGTCCATTTGGGAGACCCATTTGCGACCAAGCTTTAACTTCCTGACTGATGTCTTTAGATGTTGCTTCAATGTATCCACATAATGTTTCCTACCTCATGATGCCATCTATTTTGTGAAGTGCACCAGTCCCTCCAGCAGCAAAGCACCCCCACAAAATGATGCTGCCACCTCCATGCTTCACAGTTGGGATGGTGTTCTTCAGCTTGCAAGCTTCCCCCCTTTTCCTCCAAACATAACGATGGTCATTATGGCCAAGCAGTTCTTTTTTTGTTTCATCAGACCAGAGGTTATTTCTCCCAAAAGTACGATCTTTGTCCCCATGTGCAGTTGCAAACCGTAGTCTGTTTCTTTTATGTCGGTTTTGGAGCAGTGGCTTCTTCCGTGCTGAGCGGCCTTTCAGGTTATGTCAATATAGGACACGTTTTACTGTGGATATAGATACTTTTGTAACTGTGTCCTCCAACATCTTCACAAGGTCCTTTGCTGTTGTTATGGGATTGATTTGCACTTTTTTCACCAAAGTACATTCATCTCTAGGAGACAGAACACGTCTCCTTCCTGAGCGGTATGACGGCTAAGTGGCCCCATGGTGTCTATACTTGCGTACTAATGTTTGTACAGATGAACGTGGTACATTCAGGCATTTGGAAATTGCTCCCAAGGATGAACCAGACTTGTGGAGGTCTCCAATTTTTTTCTGGGGTCTTGGCTGATTTCTTTTGATTTTCCCATGATGTCAAGCAATGAGGCACTGAGTTTAAAGGTAGGCCTTGAAATACATCCGCAGGTACACCTCCAATTGACTCAAATTATGTCAATTAGCCTATCAGAAGCTTCTGAAGCCATGACATCACTTTCTGGAATTTTCCAACCTGTTTAGAGGCACAGTCAACTTAGTGTATGTAAACCTCTAACCCACTGGAATTGTGATACAGTGAAATAATCTGTCTGTAAACAATTGTTGGAAAAATGACTTGTGTCATGCACGAAGTAGATGTTCTAACTGACTTGCCAAAACTATAGTTTGTTAACAAGAAATGTGTGGAGTGGTTGAAAAATGAGTTTTAATGACTCCAACCTAAGTGTATGTAAACTTCCGACTTCAACTGTATGTGTGTGTGTGTGCGTGTGCGCGTGTGTGTGTCCGCGCATGCATGTGTGTGATAGAGAAAGTCTCAGCCAGAGATATTTTTAGAAAGTGGGGCAGATACATGTTGAGTTAGGTCCATCCAGACAGGAGAGCTCCATAGGAAGTAGAGTGGCTGCTGCATCACCAAGTGTGGAGCAGAGAATGGGTGTGGTGTAGCAGCATATATCATGGAATATCTTGAGGGATTGATTCAATCCGTATCGTGGAAGATCCGCGGTATTGCACGAGTGAAACTTAAAGGGAATTCTCCCACCTTCACGGAAACTGTATTCACGGTAAATGCTGCATATGTCATCTCATTTGGGAAATTACCTTTCAATTTGAATCGCACTACAGCGTGGATCTTTAGTGCTACGGTTTGAATCTAGGCCTTAGGCATAGGTTTCAAAGCAATCGCAATGGTAGTAAAACTAATTGTTAAACCTATTGCGTGTATGTCAACCCTTAAAATAGTGTCACAGTACAACTTAAATAGAGTATATGAATGTACTTTCCGTGCTCCTTGATGTCAACTCTGAATCTAACTAAATTACACTTTCCAAGCCAACTTAAGTGTAGTTGATTACTCACTGGTCAGGTTTCTGCCAGGCCCTGGCTCTGTATAACGAAGAGTACATTTCTTTTCAAGGAACTTAGTTGCCTGTGTGTGGTAATACTGGCAGTGCCTCAGTCCTTAACTCTGAGACACTAGAAACCCTGGCTTCACAGACACTTTGGATACACTAATCAAGGAGTCCTCCTTCAACCTCCTCAATCCTCAGTTTGTCCCTGTCTACTAATGAGCCTATAATGAAGAAGCAGGTCATTAATACATCAGCACATCTCCAATAGAAGTTAGAAGGTACCATGCTAAATGGCTTCTAAAGAACAAGCAGTTCAGAGTGCAGCAAGATACTTCTTGCTGGCACTCTGCAGTTTAACTGCTGAAATCAGCAGGGTTGGAATGAAAGGAACAAGGAGGCTGTTTTTCTAGTGTTTGTCTCTCTGATGACCAGGGGGAAGAGAGGAGAAGACTGGGGACTTTGTTTAGTGTGAGTCTGCCAACGGAAAATACGCCAAGAGGTCCGGGCCATGTGACTGTTTTTACTGGCCTCAGTCTTTTTGGTGTCACATGGGTGTCTCAGTAATGTACGTGTTTAAGAGCCGTTCCCAACGCAAAGGTATCAGACTCAAATCTGTACCACTCCCAACTAGGTCACTTCTAGTTAGTAACAGTCAAATCTGTACCACTCCCAACTAGGCCTCTTCTAGTTAGTAACAGTCAAATCTGTACCACTCCCAACTAGGTCACTTCTAGTTAATAACAGTCAAATCTGTACCACTCCCACTAGGTCACTTCTAGTTAGTAACAGTCAAATCTGTACCACTCCCACTAGGTCACTTCTAGTTAGTAACAGTCAAATCTGTACCACTCCCACTAGGCCACTTCTAGTTAGTAACAGTCAAATCTGTACCACTCCCACTAGGTCACTTCTAGTTAGTAACAGTCAAATCTGTACCACTCCCAACTAGGTCACTTCTAGTTAGTAACAGTCAAATCTGGACCACTCCCAACTAGGCCACTTCTAGTTAATAACAGTCAAATCTGTACCACTCCCACTAGGTCACTTCTAGTTAGTAACAGTCAAATCTGTACCACTCCCACTAGGTCACTTCTAGTTAGTAACAGTCAAATCTGTACCACTCCCAACTAGGTCACTTCTAGTTAGTAACAGTCAAATCTGGACCACTCCCAACTAGGCCACTTCTAGTTAATAACAGTCAAATCTGTACCACTCCCACTAGGTCACTTCTAGTTAGTAACAGTCAAATCTGTACCACTCCCACTAGGTCACTTCTAGTTAGTAACAGTCAAATCTGTACCACTCCCAACTAGGTCACTTCTAGTTAGTAACAGTCAAATCTGTACCACTCCCAACTAGGCCTCTTCTAGTTAATAACAGTCAAATCTGTACCACTCCCAACTAGGCCACTTCTAGTTAGTAACAGTCAAATCTGTACCACTCCCACTAGGCCTCTTCTAGTTAGTAACAGTCAAATCTGTACCACTCCCACTAGGTCACTTCTAGTTAGTAACAGTCAAATCTGTACCACTCCCACTAGGTCACTTCTAGTTAGTAACAGTCAAATCTGTACCACTCCCACTAGGCCTCTTCTAGTTAGTAACAGTCAAATCTGTACCACTCCCACTAGGCCTCTTCTAGTTAGTAACAGTCAAATCTGTACCACTCCCACTAGGTCACTTCTAGTTAGTAACAGTCAAGTCTGTACCACTCCCAACTAGGTCACTTCTAGTTAGTAACAGTCAAATCTGTACCACTCCCACTAGGCCACTTCTAGTTAGTAACAGTCAAATCTGTACCACTCCCAACTAGGCCACTTCTAGTTAATAACAGTCAAATCTGTACCACTCCCAACTAGGTCACTTCTAGTTAGTAACAGTCAAATCTGTACCACTCCCAACTAGGCCACTTCTAGTTAGTAACAGTCAAATCTGTACCACTCCCACTAGGTCACTTCTAGTTAGTAACAGTCAAATCTGTACCACTCCCAACTAGGCCTCTTCTAGTTAATAACAGTCAAATCTGTACCACTCCCACTAGGTCACTTCTAGTTAGTAACAGTCAAATCTGTACCACTCCCAACCAGGCCACTTCTATTTAATAACAGTCAAATCTGTACCACTCCCACTAGGCCTCTTCTAGTTAGTAACAGTCAAATCTGTACCACTCCCACTAGGTCACTTCTAGTTAGTAACAGTCAAATATGTACCACTCCCAACTAGGTCACTTCTAGTTAGTAACAGTCAAATCTGTACCACTCCCACTAGGTCACTTCTAGTTAGTAACAGTCAAATCTGTACCACTCCCAACTAGGTCACTTCTAGTTAGTAACAGTCAAATCTGGACCACTCCCAACTAGGTCACTTCTAGTTAGTAACAGTCAAATCTGTACCACTCCCAACCAGGCCACTTCTAGTTAGTAACAGTCAAATCTGTACCACTCCCAACTAGGTCACTTCTAGTTAGTAACAGTCAAATCTGGACCACTCCCAACTAGGTCACTTCTAGTTAGTAACAGTCAAATCTGTACCACTCCCAACTAGGTCACTTCTAGTTAGTAACAGTCAAATCTGTACCACTCCCACTAGGCCACTTCTAGTTAGTAACAGTCAAATCTGTACCACTCCCAACTAGGTCACTTCTAGTTAGTAACAGTCAAATCTGTACCACTCCCAACTAGGCCACTTCTAGTTAGTAACAGTCAAATCTGTACCACTCCCAACTAGGCCACTTCTAGTAAGTAACAGTCAAATCTGTACCACTCCCAACTAGGTCACTTCTAGTTAGTAACAGTCAAATCTGTACCACTCCCAACTAGGTCACTTCTAGTTAGTAACAGTCAAATCTGTACCACTCCCAACTAGGTCACTTCTAGTTAGTAACAGTCAAATCTGTACCACTCCCACTAGGCCACTTCTAGTTAGTAACAGTCAAATCTGTACCACTCCCAACTAGGTCACTTCTAGTTAGTAACAGTCAAATCTGTACCACTCCCAACTAGGTCACTTCTAGTTAGTAACAGTCAAATCTGTACCACTCCCAACTAGGCCACTTCTAGTTAGTAACAGTCAAATCTGTACCACTCCCAACTAGGTCACTTCTAGTTAGTAACAGTCAAATCTGTACCACTCCCAACTAGGTCACTTCTAGTTAGTAACAGTCAAATCTGTACCACTCCCAACTAGGCCACTTCTAGTTAGTAACAGTCAAATCTCTACCACTCCCAACTAGGCAACTTCTAGTTAGTAACAGTCAAATCTGTACCACTCCCAACTAGGCCACTTCTAGTTAGTAACAGTCAAATCTGTACCACTCCCAACTAGGTCACTTCTAGTTAATAACAGTCAAATCTGTTCCACTCCCACTAGGCCACTTCTAGTTAATAACAGTCAAATCTGTTCCACTCCCACTAGGTCACTTCTAGTTAATAACAGTCAAATCTGGACCACTCCCAACTAGGCCACTTCTAGTTAGTAACAGTCAAATCTGTACCACTCCCACTAGGCCACTTCTAGTTAGTAACAGTCAAATCTGTACCACTCCCAACTAGGCCACTTCTAGTTAGTAACAGTCAAATCTGTACCACTCCCAACTAGGCCACTTCTAGTTAGTAACAGTCAAATCTGTACCACTCCCACTAGGCCACTTCTAGTTAGTAACAGTCAAATCTGTACCACTCCCACTAGGCCACTTCTAGTTAATAACAGTCAAATCTGGACCACTCCCAACTAGGCCACTTCTAGTTAGTAACAGTCAAATCTGTACCACTCCCAACTAGGTCACTTCTAGTTAATAACAGTCAAATCTGTACCACTCCCAACTAGGTCACTTCTAGTTAGTAACAGTCAAATCTGTACCACTCCCAACTAGGCCACTTCTAGTTAGTAACAGTCAAATCTGTACCACTCCCACTAGGCCACTTCTAGTTAGTAACAGTCAAATCTGTACCACTCCCAACTAGGTCACTTCTAGTTAGTAACAGTCAAATCTGTACCACTCCCACTAGGCCACTTCTAGTTAGTAACAGTCAAATCTGTACCACTCCCACTAGGCCACTTCTAGTTAGTAACAGTCAAATCTGTACCACTCCCAACTAGGTCACTTCTAGTTAGTAACAGTCAAATCTGTACCACTCCCACTAGGTCACTTCTAGTTAGTAACAGTCAAATCTGTACCACTCCCAACTAGGCCACTTCTAGTTAATAACAGTCAAATCTGTACCACTCCCAACTAGGTCACTTCTAGTTAGTAACAGTCACATCTGTACCACTCCCAACTAGGTCACTTCTAGTTAGTAACAGTCAAATCTGTACCACTCCCAACTAGGTCACTTCTAGTTAGTAACAGTCAAATCTGTACCACTCCCACTAGGCCACTTCTAGTTAGTAACAGTCAAATCTGTACCACTCCCACTAGGTCACTTCTAGTTAGTAACAGTCAAATCTGTACCACTCCCACTAGGCCACTTCTAGTTAGTAACAGTCAAATCTGTACCATTCCCAACTAGGTCACTTCTAGTTAGTAACAGTCAAATCTGTACCACTCCCACTAGGCCACTTCTAGTTAATAACAGTCAAATCTGTACCACTCCCAACTAGGCCACTTCTAGTTAGTAACAGTCAAATCTGTACCACTCCCAACTAGGCCACTTCTAGTTAGTAACAGTCAAATCTGTACCACTCCCACTAGGCCACTTCTAGTTAGTAACAGTCAAATCTGGACCACTCCCAACTAGGCTACTTCTAGTTAGTAACAGTCAAATCTGTACCACTCCCAACTAGGTCACTTCTAGTTAGTAACAGTCAAATCTGTACCACTCCCAACTAGGCCACTTCTAGTTAGTAACAGTCAAATCTGTACCACTCCCACTAGGCCACTTCTAGTTAGTAACAGTCAAATCTGTACCACTCCCAACTAGGCCTCTTCTAGTTAGTAACAGTCACATCTGTACCACTCCCACTAGGCCACTTCTAGTTAGTAACAGTCAAATCTGTACCACTCCCACTAGGCCACTTCTAGTTAGTAACAGTCAAATCTGTACCACTCCCACTAGGTCACTTCTAGTTAGTAACAGTCAAATCTGTACCACTCCCAGTAGGCCACTTCTAGTTAATAACAGTCAAATCTCTACCACTCCCACTAGGCCACTTCTAGTTAGTAACAGTCAAATCTGTACCACTCCCAACTAGGTCACTTCTAGTTAGTAACAGTCAAATCTGTTCCACTCCCACTAGGTCACTTCTAGTTAATAACAGTCAAATCTGTACCACTCCCAACTAGGTCACTTCTAGTTAGTAACAGTCAAATCTGTACCACTCCCAACTAGGCCACTTCTAGTTAGTAACAGTCAAATCTGTACCACTCCCAACTAGGCCACTTCTAGTTAGTAACAGTCAAATCTGTACCACTCCCAACTAGGTCACTTCTAGTTAGTAACAGTCAAATCTGTACCACTCCCAACTAGGCCACTTCTAGTTAGTAACAGTCAAATCTGTACCACTCCCACTAGGCCACTTCTAGTTAGTAACAGTCAAATCTGGACCACTCCCAACTAGGCCACTTCTAGTTAGTAACAGTCAAATCTGTACCACTCCCAACTAGGCCACTTCTAGTTAGTAACAGTCAAATCTGGACCACTCCCAACTAGGCCACTTCTAGTTAGTAACAGTCAAATCTGTACCACTCCCAACTAGGCCACTTCTAGTTAGTAACAGTCAAATCTGGACCACTCCCAACTAGGCCACTTCTAGTTAGTAACAGTCAAATCTGTACCACTCCCACTAGGCCACTTCTAGTTAGTAACAGTCAAATCTGTACCACTCCCACTAGGCCACTTCTAGTTAGTAACAGTCAAATCTGTACCACTCCCAACTAGGCCACTTCTAGTTAATAACAGTCAAATCTGTACCACTCCCAACTAGGCCACTTCTAGTTAGTAACAGTCAAATCTGTACCACTCCCAACTAGGTCACTTCTAGTTAGTAACAGTCAAATCTGGACCACTCCCAACTAGGCCTCTTCTAGTTAGTAACAGTCAAATCTGTACCACTCCCAACTAGGCCACTTCTAGTTAGTAACAGTCAAATCTGTACCACTCCCAACTAGGTCACTTCTAGTTAGTAACAGTCAAATCTGTACCACTCCCACTAGGCCACTTCTAGTTAGTAACAGTCACATCTGTACCACTCCCAACTAGGTCACTTCTAGTTAGTAACAGTCAAATCTGTACCACTCCCACTAGGCCACTTCTAGTTAATAACAGTCAAATCTGTACCACTCCCAACTAGGCCACTTCTAGTTAGTAACAGTCAAATCTGTACCACTCCCAACTAGGCCACTTCTAGTTAGTAACAGTCAAATCTGTACCACTCCCACTAGGCCACTTCTAGTTAGTAACAGTCAAATCTGTACCACTCCCAACTAGGTCACTTCTAGTTAATAACAGTCAAATCTGTACCACTCCCACTAGGCCACTTCTAGTTAGTAACAGTCAAATCTGTACCACTCCCAACTAGGTCACTTCTAGTTAGTAACAGTCAAATCTGTTCCACTCCCACTAGGTCACTTCTAGTTAATAACAGTCAAATCTGTACCACTCCCAACTAGGTCACTTCTAGTTAGTAACAGTCAAATCTGTACCACTCCCAACTAGGCCACTTCTAGTTAGTAACAGTCAAATCTGTACCACTCCCAACTAGGCCACTTCTAGTTAGTAACAGTCAAATCTGTACCACTCCCAACTAGGTCACTTCTAGTTAGTAACAGTCAAATCTGTACCACTCCCAACTAGGCCACTTCTAGTTAGTAACAGTCAAATCTGTACCACTCCCACTAGGCCACTTCTAGTTAGTAACAGTCAAATCTGGACCACTCCCAACTAGGCCACTTCTAGTTAGTAACAGTCAAATCTGTACCACTCCCAACTAGGCCACTTCTAGTTAGTAACAGTCAAATCTGGACCACTCCCAACTAGGCCACTTCTAGTTAGTAACAGTCAAATCTGTACCACTCCCAACTAGGCCACTTCTAGTTAGTAACAGTCAAATCTGGACCACTCCCAACTAGGCCACTTCTAGTTAGTAACAGTCAAATCTGTACCACTCCCACTAGGCCACTTCTAGTTAATAACAGTCAAATCTGGACCACTCCCAACTAGGCCACTTCTAGTTAGTAACAGTCAAATCTGTACCACTCCCAACTAGGCCACTTCTAGTTAGTAACAGTCAAATCTGTACCACTCCCACTAGGCCACTTCTAGTTAATAACAGTCAAATCTGGACCACTCCCATCTAGGCCACTTCTAGTTAGTAACAGTCAAATCTGTACCACTCCCACTAGGCCACTTCTAGTTAGTAACAGTCAAATCTGTACCACTCCCAACTAGGTCACTTCTAGTTAGTAACAGTCAAATCTGTACCACTCCCACTAGGCCACTTCTAGTTAGTAACAGTCAAATCTGTACCACTCCCAACTAGGCCACTTCTAGTTAATAACAGTCAAATCTGTACCACTCCCAACTAGGCCACTTCTAGTTAGTAACAGTCAAATCTGTACCACTCCCAACTAGGTCACTTCTAGTTAGTAACAGTCAAATCTGGACCACTCCCAACTAGGCCTCTTCTAGTTAGTAACAGTCAAATCTGTACCACTCCCAACTAGGCCACTTCTAGTTAGTAACAGTCAAATCTGTACCACTCCCAACTAGGTCACTTCTAGTTAGTAACAGTCAAATCTGTACCACTCCCACTAGGCCACTTCTAGTTAGTAACAGTCACATCTGTACCACTCCCAACTAGGTCACTTCTAGTTAGTAACAGTCAAATCTGTACCACTCCCACTAGGCCACTTCTAGTTAATAACAGTCAAATCTGTACCACTCCCAACTAGGCCACTTCTAGTTAGTAACAGTCAAATCTGTACCACTCCCAACTAGGCCACTTCTAGTTAGTAACAGTCAAATCTGTACCACTCCCACTAGGCCACTTCTAGTTAGTAACAGTCAAATCTGTACCACTCCCAACTAGGTCACTTCTAGTTAATAACAGTCAAATCTGTACCACTCCCACTAGGCCACTTCTAGTTAGTAACAGTCAAATCTGTACCACTCCCACTAGGCCACTTCTAGTTAGTAACAGTCAAATCTGTACCACTCCCAACTAGGCCACTTCTAGTTAGTAACAGTCAAATCTGTACCACTCCCACTAGGCCACTTCTAGTTAGTAACAGTCAAATCTGGACCACTCCCAACTAGGCCACTTCTAGTTAGTAACAGTCAAATCTGTACCACTCCCAACTAGGCCACTTCTAGTTAGTAACAGTCAAATCTGGACCACTCCCAACTAGGCCACTTCTAGTTAGTAACAGTCAAATCTGTACCACTCCCAACTAGGCCACTTCTAGTTAGTAACAGTCAAATCTGGACCACTCCCAACTAGGCCACTTCTAGTTAGTAACAGTCAAATCTGTACCACTCCCACTAGGCCACTTCTAGTTAATAACAGTCAAATCTGGACCACTCCCAACTAGGCCACTTCTAGTTAGTAACAGTCAAATCTGTACCACTCCCAACTAGGCCACTTCTAGTTAGTAACAGTCAAATCTGTACCACTCCCACTAGGCCACTTCTAGTTAATAACAGTCAAATCTGGACCACTCCCATCTAGGCCACTTCTAGTTAGTAACAGTCAAATCTGTACCACTCCCACTAGGCCACTTCTAGTTAGTAACAGTCAAATCTGTACCACTCCCAACTAGGTCACTTCTAGTTAGTAACAGTCAAATCTGTACCACTCCCACTAGGCCACTTCTAGTTAGTAACAGTCAAATCTGTACCACTCCCAACTAGGCCACTTCTAGTTAATAACAGTCAAATCTGTACCACTCCCAACTAGGCCACTTCTAGTTAGTAACAGTCAAATCTGTACCACTCCCAACTAGGTCACTTCTAGTTAGTAACAGTCAAATCTGGACCACTCCCAACTAGGCCTCTTCTAGTTAGTAACAGTCAAATCTGTACCACTCCCAACTAGGCCACTTCTAGTTAGTAACAGTCAAATCTGTACCACTCCCAACTAGGTCACTTCTAGTTAGTAACAGTCAAATCTGTACCACTCCCACTAGGCCACTTCTAGTTAGTAACAGTCACATCTGTACCACTCCCAACTAGGTCACTTCTAGTTAGTAACAGTCAAATCTGTACCACTCCCACTAGGCCACTTCTAGTTAATAACAGTCAAATCTGTACCACTCCCAACTAGGCCACTTCTAGTTAGTAACAGTCAAATCTGTACCACTCCCAACTAGGCCACTTCTAGTTAGTAACAGTCAAATCTGTACCACTCCCACTAGGCCACTTCTAGTTAGTAACAGTCAAATCTGTACCACTCCCAACTAGGTCACTTCTAGTTAATAACAGTCAAATCTGTACCACTCCCACTAGGCCACTTCTAGTTAGTAACAGTCAAATCTGTACCACTCCCACTAGGCCACTTCTAGTTAGTAACAGTCAAATCTGTACCACTCCCAACTAGGTCACTTCTAGTTAATAACAGTCAAATCTGTACCACTCCCACTAGGCCACTTCTAGTTAGTAACAGTCAAATCTGTACCACTCCCAACTAGGCCACTTCTAGTTAATAACAGTCAAATCTGGACCACTCCCAACTAGGCCACTTCTAGTTAGTAACAGTCAAATCTGTACCACTCCCAACTAGGTCACTTCTAGTTAGTAACAGTCAAATCTGTACCACTCCCACTAGGCCACTTCTAGTTAGTAACAGTCAAATCTGGACCACTCCCAACTAGGCCACTTCTAGTTAGTAACAGTCAAATCTGTACCACTCCCAACTAGGCCACTTCTAGTTAGTAACAGTCAAATATGTACCACTCCCACTAGGTCACTTCTAGTTAGTAACAGTCAAATCTGTACCACTCCCAACTAGGCCACTTCTAGTTAGTAACAGTCAAATCTGTACCACTCCCACTAGGTCACTTCTAGTTAGTAACAGTCAAATCTGTACCACTCCCAACTAGGCCACTTCTAGTTAGTAACAGTCAAATCTGTACCACTCCCAACTAGGCCACTTCTAGGTAATAACAGTCAAATCTGTACCACTCCCACTAGGCCACTTCTAGTTAATAACAGTCAAATCTGTACCACTCCCAACTAGGCCACTTCTAGTTAATAACAGTCAAATCTGTACCACTCCCAACTAGGCCACTTCTAGTTAATAACAGTCAAATCTGGACCACTCCCACTATGCCTCTTCTAGTTAGTAACAGTCAAATATGGACCACTCCCAACTAGGTCACTTCTAGTTAGTAACAGTCAAATCTGTACCACTCCCACTAGGCCACTTCTAGTTAGTAACAGTCAAATCTGTACCACTCCCAACTAGGCTACTTCTAGTTAGTAACAGTCAAATCTGTACCACTCCCAACTAGGTCACTTCTAGTTAGTAACAGTCAAATCTGTACCACTCCCACTAGGCCACTTCTAGTAAGTAACAGTCAAATCTGTACCACTCCCAACTAGGCCACTTCTAGTTAGTAACAGTCAAATCTGTACCACTCCCACTAGGTCACTTCTAGTTAGTAACAGTCAAATCTGTACCACTCCCAACTAGGCCACTTCTAGTTAGTAACAGTCAAATCTGTACCACTCCCAACTAGGCCACTTCTAGTTAATAACAGTCAAATCTGTACCACTCCCAACTAGGCCACTTCTAGTTAATAACAGTCAAATCTGGACCACTCCCACTAGGCCTCTTCTAGTTAGTAACAGTCAAATATGGACCACTCCCAACTAGGTCACTTCTAGTTAGTAACAGTCAAATCTGTACCACTCCCACTAGGTCACTTCTAGTTAGTAACAGTCAAATCTGTACCACTCCCACTAGGTCACTTCTAGTTAGTAACAGTCAAATCTGTACCACTCCCACTAGGTCACTTCTAGTTAGTAACAGTCAAATCTGTACCACTCCCACTAGGCCACTTCTAGTTAGTAACAGTCAAATCTGTACCACTCCCACTAGGTCACTTCTAGTTAGTAACAGTCAAATCTGTACCACTCCCACTAGGTCACTTCTAGTTAGTAACAGTCAAATCTGTACCACTCCCACTAGGCCACTTCTAGTTAATAACAGTCAAATCTGTACCACTCCCACTAGGTCACTTCTAGTTAGTAACAGTCAAGTCTGTACCACTCCCACTAGGCCACTTCTAGTTAATAACAGTCAAATCTGTACCACTCCCACTAGGTCACTTCTAGTTAGTAACAGTCAAATCTGTACCACTCCCACTAGGTCACTTCTAGTTAGTAACAGTCAAATCTGTACCACTCCCACTAGGTCACTTCTAGTTAGTAACAGTCAAATCTGTACCACTCCCACTAGGCCACTTCTAGTTAGTAACAGTCAAATCTGTTCCACTCCCAACTAGGTCACTTCTAGTTAGTAACAGTCAAATCTGTACCACTCCCAACTAGGTCACTTCTAGTTAGTAACAGTCAAATCTGTACCACTCCCAACTAGGCCACTTCTAGTTAGTAACAGTCAAATCTGTACCACTCCCAACTAGGTCACTTCTAGTTAGTAACAGTCAAATCTGTACCACTCCCAACTAGGCCACTTCTAGTTAGTAACAGTCAAATCTGTACCACTCCCAACTAGGCCACTTCTAGTTAGTAACAGTCAAATCTGTACCACTCCCAACTAGGCCACTTCTAGGTAATAACAGTCAAATCTGTACCACTCCCACTAGGCCACTTCTAGTTAATAACAGTCAAATCTGTACCACTCCCAACTAGGCCACTTCTAGTTAATAACAGTCAAATCTGTACCACTCCCAACTAGGCCACTTCTAGTTAATAACAGTCAAATCTGGACCACTCCCACTATGCCTCTTCTAGTTAGTAACAGTCAAATATGGACCACTCCCAACTAGGTCACTTCTAGTTAGTAACAGTCAAATCTGTACCACTCCCACTAGGCCACTTCTAGTTAGTAACAGTCAAATCTGTACCACTCCCAACTAGGCTACTTCTAGTTAGTAACAGTCAAATCTGTACCACTCCCAACTAGGTCACTTCTAGTTAGTAACAGTCAAATCTGTACCACTCCCACTAGGCCACTTCTAGTAAGTAACAGTCAAATCTGTACCACTCCCAACTAGGCCACTTCTAGTTAGTAACAGTCAAATCTGTACCACTCCCACTAGGTCACTTCTAGTTAGTAACAGTCAAATCTGTACCACTCCCAACTAGGCCACTTCTAGTTAGTAACAGTCAAATCTGTACCACTCCCAACTAGGCCACTTCTAGTTAATAACAGTCAAATCTGTACCACTCCCAACTAGGCCACTTCTAGTTAATAACAGTCAAATCTGGACCACTCCCACTAGGCCTCTTCTAGTTAGTAACAGTCAAATATGGACCACTCCCAACTAGGTCACTTCTAGTTAGTAACAGTCAAATCTGTACCACTCCCACTAGGTCACTTCTAGTTAGTAACAGTCAAATCTGTACCACTCCCACTAGGTCACTTCTAGTTAGTAACAGTCAAATCTGTACCACTCCCACTAGGTCACTTCTAGTTAGTAACAGTCAAATCTGTACCACTCCCACTAGGCCACTTCTAGTTAGTAACAGTCAAATCTGTACCACTCCCACTAGGTCACTTCTAGTTAGTAACAGTCAAATCTGTACCACTCCCACTAGGTCACTTCTAGTTAGTAACAGTCAAATCTGTACCACTCCCACTAGGCCACTTCTAGTTAATAACAGTCAAATCTGTACCACTCCCACTAGGTCACTTCTAGTTAGTAACAGTCAAGTCTGTACCACTCCCACTAGGCCAATTCTAGTTAATAACAGTCAAATCTGTACCACTCCCACTAGGTCACTTCTAGTTAGTAACAGTCAAATCTGTACCACTCCCACTAGGTCACTTCTAGTTAGTAACAGTCAAATCTGTACCACTCCCACTAGGTCACTTCTAGTTAGTAACAGTCAAATCTGTACCACTCCCACTAGGCCACTTCTAGTTAGTAACAGTCAAATCTGTTCCACTCCCAACTAGGTCACTTCTAGTTAGTAACAGTCAAATCTGTACCACTCCCAACTAGGTCACTTCTAGTTAGTAACAGTCAAATCTGTACCACTCCCAACTAGGCCACTTCTAGTTAGTAACAGTCAAATCTGTACCACTCCCAACTAGGTCACTTCTAGTTAGTAACAGTCAAATCTGTACCACTCCCAACTAGGCCACTTCTAGTTAGTAACAGTCAAATCTGTACCACTCCCACTAGGCCACTTCTAGTTAGTAACAGTCAAATCTGTACCACTCCCAACTAGGCCACTTCTAGTTAATAACAGTCAAATCTGGACCACTCCCAACTAGGCCACTTCTAGTTAGTAACAGTCAAATCTGTACCACTCCCAACTAGGTCACTTCTAGTTAGTAACAGTCAAATCTGTACCACTCCCACTAGGCCACTTCTAGTTAGTAACAGTCAAATCTGGACCACTCCCAACTAGGCCACTTCTAGTTAGTAACAGTCAAATCTGTACCACTCCCAACTAGGCCACTTCTAGTTAGTAACAGTCAAATATGTACCACTCCCACTAGGTCACTTCTAGTTAGTAACAGTCAAATCTGTACCACTCCCAACTAGGCCACTTCTAGTTAGTAACAGTCAAATCTGTACCACTCCCACTAGGTCACTTCTAGTTAGTAACAGTCAAATCTGTACCACTCCCAACTAGGCCACTTCTAGTTAGTAACAGTCAAATCTGTACCACTCCCAACTAGGCCACTTCTAGGTAATAACAGTCAAATCTGTACCACTCCCACTAGGCCACTTCTAGTTAATAACAGTCAAATCTGTACCACTCCCAACTAGGCCACTTCTAGTTAATAACAGTCAAATCTGTACCACTCCCAACTAGGCCACTTCTAGTTAATAACAGTCAAATCTGGACCACTCCCACTATGCCTCTTCTAGTTAGTAACAGTCAAATATGGACCACTCCCAACTAGGTCACTTCTAGTTAGTAACAGTCAAATCTGTACCACTCCCACTAGGCCACTTCTAGTTAGTAACAGTCAAATCTGTACCACTCCCAACTAGGCTACTTCTAGTTAGTAACAGTCAAATCTGTACCACTCCCAACTAGGTCACTTCTAGTTAGTAACAGTCAAATCTGTACCACTCCCACTAGGCCACTTCTAGTAAGTAACAGTCAAATCTGTACCACTCCCAACTAGGCCACTTCTAGTTAGTAACAGTCAAATCTGTACCACTCCCACTAGGTCACTTCTAGTTAGTAACAGTCAAATCTGTACCACTCCCAACTAGGCCACTTCTAGTTAGTAACAGTCAAATCTGTACCACTCCCAACTAGGCCACTTCTAGTTAATAACAGTCAAATCTGTACCACTCCCAACTAGGCCACTTCTAGTTAATAACAGTCAAATCTGGACCACTCCCACTAGGCCTCTTCTAGTTAGTAACAGTCAAATATGGACCACTCCCAACTAGGTCACTTCTAGTTAGTAACAGTCAAATCTGTACCACTCCCACTAGGTCACTTCTAGTTAGTAACAGTCAAATCTGTACCACTCCCACTAGGTCACTTCTAGTTAGTAACAGTCAAATCTGTACCACTCCCACTAGGTCACTTCTAGTTAGTAACAGTCAAATCTGTACCACTCCCACTAGGCCACTTCTAGTTAGTAACAGTCAAATCTGTACCACTCCCACTAGGTCACTTCTAGTTAGTAACAGTCAAATCTGTACCACTCCCACTAGGTCACTTCTAGTTAGTAACAGTCAAATCTGTACCACTCCCACTAGGCCACTTCTAGTTAATAACAGTCAAATCTGTACCACTCCCACTAGGTCACTTCTAGTTAGTAACAGTCAAGTCTGTACCACTCCCACTAGGCCACTTCTAGTTAATAACAGTCAAATCTGTACCACTCCCACTAGGTCACTTCTAGTTAGTAACAGTCAAATCTGTACCACTCCCACTAGGTCACTTCTAGTTAGTAACAGTCAAATCTGTACCACTCCCACTAGGTCACTTCTAGTTAGTAACAGTCAAATCTGTACCACTCCCACTAGGCCACTTCTAGTTAGTAACAGTCAAATCTGTTCCACTCCCAACTAGGTCACTTCTAGTTAGTAACAGTCAAATCTGTACCACTCCCAACTAGGTCACTTCTAGTTAGTAACAGTCAAATCTGTACCACTCCCAACTAGGCCACTTCTAGTTAGTAACAGTCAAATCTGTACCACTCCCAACTAGGTCACTTCTAGTTAGTAACAGTCAAATCTGTACCACTCCCAACTAGGCCACTTCTAGTTAGTAACAGTCAAATCTGTACCACTCCCAACTAGGCCACTTCTAGTTAGTAACAGTCAAATCTGTACCACTCCCAACTAGGCCACTTCTAGTTAGTAACAGTCAAATCTGGACCACTCCCACTAGGCCACTTCTAGTTAGTAACAGTCAAATCTGTACCACTCCCAACTAGGCCACTTCTAGTTAGTAACAGTCAAATCTGTACCACTCCCACTAGGCCACTTCTAGTTAATAACAGTCAAATCTGTACCACTCCCACTAGGCCACTTCTAGTTAGTAACAGTCAAATCTGTACCACTCCCAACTAGGCCACTTCTAGTTAGTAACAGTCAAATCTGTACCACTCCCAACTAGGTCACTTCTAGTTAATAACAGTCAAATCTGTACCACTCCCAACTAGGTCACTTCTTGGTAATAACAGTCAAATCTGTACCACTCCCACTAGGCCACTTCTAGTTAGTAACAGTCAAATCTGTACCACTCCCACTAGGCCACTTCTAGTTAGTAACAGTCAAATCTGTACCACTCCCACTAGGCCACTTCTAGTTAGTAACAGTCAAATCTGTACCACTCCCACTAGGCCACTTCTAGTTAATAACAGTCAAAATCTGTACCACTCCCACTAGGCCACTTCTAGTTAATAACAGTCAAATCTGTACCACTCCCACTAGGCCACTTCTAGTTAGTAACAGTCAAATCTGTACCACTCCCAACTAGGCCACTTCTAGTTAGTAACAGTCAAATCTGTACCACTCCCAACTAGGCCACTTCTAGTTAGTAACAGTCAAATCTGTACCACTCCCACTAGGCCTCTTCTAGTTAGTGACAGTCACATCTGTACCACTCCCAACTAGGTCACTTCTAGTTAGTAACAGTCAAATCTGTACCACTCCCAACTAGGTCACTTCTAGTTAATAACAGTCAAAATCTGTACCACTCCCACTAGGCCACTTCTATTTAATAAGTCAAATCTGTACCACTCCCACTAGGCCTCTTCTAGTTAGTGACAGTCACATCTGTACCACTCCCAACTAGGTCACTTCTAGTTAGTGACAGTCACATCTGTACCACTCCCAACTAGGTCACTTCTAGTTAGTGACAGTCACATCTGTACCACTCCCAACTAGGTCACTTCTAGTTAGTGACAGTCACATCTGTACCACTCCCAACTAGGTCACTTCTAGTTAGTAACAGTCAAGTCTGTACCACTCCCACTAGGCCTCTTCTAGTTAGTAACAGTCAAATCTGTACCACTCCCAACTAGGTCACTTCTAGTTAGTAACAGTCAAATCTGTACCACTCCCAACTAGGTCACTTCTAGTTAGTAACAGTCAAATCTGTACCACTCCCAACTAGGCCACTTCTATTTAATAAGTCAAATCTGTACCGCTCCCAACTAGGCCACTTCTAGTTAGTAACAGTCAAATCTGTACCACTCCCACTAGGTCACTTCTAGTTAGTAACAGTCAAATCTGTACCACTCCCAACTAGGTCACTTCTAGTTAGTAACAGTCAAATCTGTACCACTCCCACTAGGTCACTTCTAGTTAGTAACAGTCAAATCTGTACCACTCCCAACTAGGTCACTTCTAGTTAATAACAGTCAAATCTGTACCACTCCCAACTAGGCCTCTTCTAGTTAATAACAGTCAAATCTGTACCACTCCCACTAGGTCACTTCTAGTTAGTAACAGTCAAATCTGTACCACTCCCAACTAGGCCTCTTCTAGTTAATAACAGTCAAATCTGTACCACTCCCACTAGGTCACTTCTAGTTAGTAACAGTCACATCTGTACCACTCCCAACTAGGCCACTTCTATTTAATAAGTCAAATCTGTACCACTCCCACTAGGCCACTTCTATTTAATAAGTCAAATCTGTACCACTCCCACTAGGCCACTTCTAGTTAATAAGTCAAATTTGTACCACTCCCAACTAGGCCACTTCTAGTTAATAAGTCAAATCTGTACCGCTCCCAACTACTCCACTTCTAGGTAATAACAGTCAAATCTGTTCCACTCCCAACTAGGCCACTTCTAGTTAATAACAGTCAAATCTGTACCACTCCCACTAGGCCACTTCTAGTTAGTAACAGTCAAATCTGTACCACTCCCAACTAGGTCACTTCTAGTTAGTAACAGTCAAATTTGTACCACTCCCAACTAGGCCTCTTCTAGTTAGTAACAGTCAAGTCTGTACCACTCCCAACTAGGCCACTTCTAGTTAATAACAGTCAAATCTGTACCACTCCCAACTAGGTCACTTCTAGTTAGTAACAGTCAAATCTGGACCACTCCCAACTAGGCCACTTCTAGTTAATAACAGTCAAATCTGGACCACTCCCAACTAGGCCACTTCTAGTTAATAACAGTCAAATCTGTACCACTCCCACTAGGCCACTTCTATTTAATAAGTCAAATCTGTACCACTCCCACTAGGCCACTTCTAGTTAATAAGTCAAATCTGTACCACTCCCAACTAGGCCACTTCTATTTAATAAGTCAAATCTGTACCACTCCCAACTAGGTCACTTCTAGTTAATAAGTCAAATCTGTACCACTCCCACTAGGCCACTTCTATTTAATAAGTCAAATCTGTACCACTCCCACTAGGCCACTTCTATTTAATAAGTCAAATCTGTACCACTCCCACTAGGCCACTTCTAGTTAATAACAGTCAAATCTGTACCACTCCCACTAGGCCACTTCTAGTTAATAACAGTCAAATCTGGACCACTCCCACTAGGCCACTTCTAGTTAATAACAGTCAAATCTGTACCACTCCCACTAGGCCACTTCTAGTTAGTAACAGTCAAATCTGTACCACTCCCACTAGGCCACTTCTAGTTAGTAACAGTCAAATCTGTACCACTCCCAACTAGGCCTCTTCTAGTTAGTAACAGTCAAATCTGTACCACTCCCACTAGGTCACTTCTAGTTAATAACAGTCAAATCTGTACCACTCCCAACTAGGCCTCTTCTAGTTAATAACAGTCAAATCTGTACCACTCCCAACTAAGTCACTTCTAGTTAGTAACAGTCAAATCTGTACCACTCCCAACTAGGCCTCTTCTAGTTAATAACAGTCAAATCTGTACCACTCCCAACTAGGTCACTTCTAGTTAGTAACAGTCACATCTGTACCACTCCCAACTAGGCCACTTCTATTTAATAAGTCAAATCTGTACCACTCCCAACTAGGCCACTTCTAGTTAATAACAGTCAAATCTGTACCACTCCCAACTAGGTCACTTCTTGGTAATAACAGTCAAATCTGTACCACTCCCACTAGGCCACTTCTAGTTAGTAACAGTCAAATCTGTACCACTCCCACTAGGCCACTTCTAGTTAGTAACAGTCAAATCTGTACCACTCCCACTAGGCCACTTCTAGTTAGTAACAGTCAAATCTGTACCACTCCCACTAGGCCACTTCTAGTTAATAACAGTCAAAATCTGTACCACTCCCACTAGGCCACTTCTAGTTAATAACAGTCAAATCTGTACCACTCCCACTAGGCCACTTCTAGTTAGTATCAGTCAAATCTGTACCACTCCCAACTAGGCCACTTCTAGTTAGTAACAGTCAAATCTGTACCACTCCCAACTAGGCCACTTCTAGTTAGTAACAGTCAAATCTGTACCACTCCCACTAGGCCTCTTCTAGTTAGTGACAGTCACATCTGTACCACTCCCAACTAGGTCACTTCTAGTTAGTAACAGTCAAATCTGTACCACTCCCAACTAGGTCACTTCTAGTTAATAACAGTCAAAATCTGTACCACTCCCACTAGGCCACTTCTATTTAATAAGTCAAATCTGTACCACTCCCACTAGGCCTCTTCTAGTTAGTGACAGTCACATCTGTACCACTCCCAACTAGGTCACTTCTAGTTAGTAACAGTCAAATCTGTACCACTCCCAACTAGGTCACTTCTAGTTAATAACAGTCAAAATCTGTACCACTCCCACTAGGCCACTTCTATTTAATAAGTCAAATCTGTACCACTCCCACTAGGCCTCTTCTAGTTAGTGACAGTCACATCTGTACCACTCCCAACTAGGTCACTTCTAGTTAGTAACAGTCAAATCTGTACCACTCCCACTAGGCCACTTCTAGTTAATAACAGTCAAATCTGTACCACTCCCACTAGGCCACTTCTAGTTAGTAACAGTCAAATCTGTACCACTCCCAACTAGGCCACTTCTATTTAATAAGTCAAATCTGTACCACTCCCAACTAGGCCACTTCTATTTAATAAGTCAAATCTGTACCACTCCCACTAGGCCACTTCTAGTTAATAACAGTCAAATCTGTACCACTCCCAACTAGGCCACTTCTAGTTAATAACAGTCAAATCTGTACCACTCCCAACTAGGTCACTTCTAGTTAGTAACAGTTAAATTTGTACCACTCCCAACTAGGTCACTTCTAGTTAGTAACAGTCAAATCTGTACCACTCCCAACTAGGTCACTTCTAGTTAGTAACAGTCAAATCTGTACCACTCCCAACTAGGTCACTTCTAGTTAGTAACAGTTAAATTTGTACCACTCCCAACTAGGCCACTTCTATTTAATAAGTCAAATCTGTACCACTCCCAACTAGGCCACTTCTATTTAATAAGTCAAATCTGTACCACTCCCACTAGGCCACTTCTAGTTAATAACAGTCAAATCTGTACCACTCCCAACTAGGCCACTTCTAGTTAATAACAGTCAAATCTGTACCACTCCCAACTAGGTCACTTCTAGTTAGTAACAGTCAAATCTGGACCACTCCCACTAGGCCACTTCTAGTTAATAACAGTCAAATCTGTACCACTCCCACTAGGCCACTTCTAGTTAGTAACAGTCAAATCTGTACCACTCCCAACTAGGCCTCTTCTAGTTAGTAACAGTCAAATCTGTACCACTCCCAACTAGGCCTCTTCTAGTTAGTAACAGTCAAATCTGTACCACTCCCAACTAGGTAACTTCTAGTTAGTAACAGTCAAATCTGTACCACTCCCAACTAGGTCACTTCTAGTTAATAACAGTCAAATCTGTACCACTCCCAACTAGGTCACTTCTTGGTAATAACAGTCAAATCTGTACCACTCCCAACTAGGTCACTTCTTGGTAATAACAGTCAAATCTGTACCACTCCCAACTTGGTCACTTCTTGGTAATAACAGTCAAATCTGTACCACTCCCACTAGGCCACTTCTAGTTAGTAACAGTCAAATCTGTACCACTCCCAACTAGGCCTCTTCTAGTTAGTAACAGTCAAATCTGTTCCACTCCCACTAGGCCACTTCTAGTTAGTGACAGTCAAATCTGTACCACTCCCACTAGGCCACTTCTAGTTAGTAACAGTCAAATCTGGACCACTCCCAACTAGGCTACTTCTAGTTAGTAACAGTCAAATCTGTACCACTCCCAACTAGGCCACTTCTAGTTAGTAACAGTCAAATCTGTTCCACTCCCACTAGGCCACTTCTAGTTAGTAACAGTCAAATCTGGACCACTCCCAACTAGGCCACTTCTAGTTAATAACAGTCAAATCTGTACCACTCCCACTAGGCCACTTCTAGTTAATAACAGTCAAATCTGTACCACTCCCAACTAGGCCACTTCTAGTTAATAACAGTCAAATCTGTACCACTCCCAACTAGGCCACTTCTAGTTAGTAACAGTCAAGTCTGTACCACTCCCAACTAGGCCTCTTCTAGTTGATAACAGTCAAATCTCTACCACTCCCACTAGGCCACTTCTAGTTAGTAACAGTCAAGTCTGTACCACTCCCAACTAGGCCTCTTCTAGTTAATAACAGTCAAATCTCTACCACTCCCACTAGGCCACTTCTAGTTAGTAACAGTCAAATCTGTACCACTCCCAACTAGGCCTCTTCTAGTTAATAACAGTCAAGTCTGTACCACTCCCAACTAGGCCTCTTCTAGTTAATAACAGTCAAATCTCTACCACTCCCACTAGGCCACTTCTAGTTAATAACAGTCAAATCTGTACCACTCCCAACTAGGCCACTTCTAGTTAATAACAGTCAAATCTGTACCACTCCCAACTAGGCCTCTTCTAGTTAATAACAGTCAAGTCTGTACCACTCCCAACTAGGCCTCTTCTAGTTAATAACAGTCAAATCTCTACCACTCCCACTAGGCCACTTCTAGTTAGTAACAGTCAAATCTCTACCACTCCCACTAGGCCACTTCTAGTTAATAACAGTCAAATCTGTACCACTCCCACTGGGTCACTTCTAGTTAATAACAGTCAAATCTGTACCACTCCCAACTAGGTCACTTCTATTTAGTAACAGTCAAATCTGGACCACTCCCAACTAGGATACTTCTAGTTAGTAACAGTCAAATCTGGACCACTCCCAACTAGGCCACTTCTAGTTAGTAACAGTCAAGTCTGTACCACTCCCAACTAGGCCTCTTCTAGTTAATAACAGTCAAATCTGTTCCACTCCCAACTAGGCCACTTCTAGTTAATAACAGTCAAATCTGGACCACTCCCACTAGGCCTCTTCTAGTTAGTAACAGTCAAATATGGACCACTCCCAACTAGGTCACTTCTAGTTAATAACAGTCAAATCTGTACCACTCCCACTAGGTCACTTCTAGTTAGTAACAGTCAAATCTGTACCACTCCCACTAGGTCACTTCTAGTTAGTAACAGTCAAATCTGTACCACTCCCACTAGGTCACTTCTAGTTAGTAACAGTCACATATGTACCACTCCCAACTAGGCCACTTCTAGTTAGTAACAGTCAAATCTGTACCACTCCCACTAGGTCACTTCTAGTTAGTAACAGTCAAATCTGTACCACTCTCACTAGGTCACTTCTAGTTAGTAACAGTCAAATCTGTACCACTCCCACTAGGCCACTTCTAGTTAGTAACAGTCAAATCTGTACCACTCCCAACTAGGCCACTTCTAGTTAGTAACAGTCAAATCTGTACCACTCCCACTAGACCACTTCTAGTTAGTAACAGTCAAATCTGTACCACTCCCACTAGGCCACCTCTAGTTAGTAACAGTCAAATCTGTACCACTCCCAACTAGGCCACTTCTAGTTAATAACAGTCAAATCTGGACCACTCCCACTAGGCCTCTTCTAGTTAGTAACAGTCAAATCTGTACCACTCCCACTAGGTCACTTCTAGTTAGTAACAGTCAAATCTGTACCACTCCCAACTAGGCCACTTCTAGTTAATAACAGTCAAATCTGTACCACTCCCACTAGGCCACTTCTAGTTAGTAACAGTCAAATCTGTACCACTCCCAACTAGGCCACTTCTAGTTAATAAGTCAAATCTGTACCACTCCCAACTAGGCCACTTCTAGTTAATAACAGTCAAATCTGTACCACTCCCAACTAGGTCACTTCTAGTTAGTAACAGTCAAATCTGTACCACTCCCAACTAGGCCACTTCTAGTTAGTAACAGTCAAATCTGTACCACTCCCAACTAGGTCACTTCTAGTTAGTAACAGTCAAATCTGTACCACTCCCACTAGGTCACTTCTAGTTAGTAACAGTCAAATCTGTACCACTCCCAACTAGGTCACTTCTAGTTAGTAACAGTCACATCTGTACCACTCCCACTAGGTCACTTCTATTTAATAACAGTCAAATCTGTACCACTCCCAACTAGGCCTCTTCTAGTTAATAACAGTCAAATCTGTACCACTCCCACTAGGTCACTTCTAGTTAGTAACAGTCACATCTGTACCACTCCCAACTAATCCTCTTCTAGTTAATAACAGTCAAATCTGTACCACTCCCAACTAATCCTCTTCTAGTTAATAACAGTCAAATCTGTACCACTCCCAACTAATCCTCTTCTAGTTAATAACAGTCAAATCTGTACCACTCCCAACTAATCCTCTTCTAGTTAATAACAGTCAAATCTGTACCACTCCCACTAGGCCACTTCTAGTTAGTAACAGTCAAATCTGTACCACTCCCACTAGGCCACTTCTAGTTAATAACAGTCAAATCTGTACCACTCCCACTAGGCCACTTCTAGTTAGTAACAGTCAAATCTGTTCCACTCCCACTAGGCCACTTCTAGTTAATAACAGTCAAATCTGTTCCACTCCCAACTAGGCCACTTCTAGTTAGTAACAGTCAAATCTGTTCCACTCCCAACTAGGCCACTTCTAGTTAGTAACAGTCAAATCTGTACCACTCCCAACTAGGTCACTTCTAGTTAGTAACAGTCAAATCTGTACCACTCCCAACTAGGTAACTTCTAGTTAGTAACAGTCAAATCTGTACCACTCCCAACTACTCCACTTCTTGGTAATAACAGTCAAATCTGTACCACTCCCACTAGGCCACTTCTAGTTAGTAACAGTCAAATCTGTACCACTCCCACTAGGTCACTTCTAGTTAGTAACAGTCAAATCTGTACCACTCCCAACTACTCCACTTCTTGGTAATAACAGTCAAATCTGTACCACTCCCACTAGGCCACTTCTAGTTAGTAACAGTCAAATCTGTACCACTCCCACTAGGTCACTTCTAGTTAGTAACAGTCAAATCTGTACCACTCCCACTAGGCCACTTCTAGTTAATAACAGTCAAATCTGTACCACTCCCAACTAGGCCACTTCTAGTTAGTAACAGTCAAATCTGTACCACTCCCAACTAGGTCACTTCTAGTTAGTAACAGTCAAATCTGTACCACTCCCAACTACTCCACTTCTTGGTAATAACAGTCAAATCTGTACCACTCCCACTAGGCCACTTCTAGTTAGTAACAGTCAAATCTGTACCACTCCCACTAGGTCACTTCTAGTTAGTAACAGTCAAATCTGTTCCACTCCCAACTAGGCCACTTCTAGTTAGTAACAGTCAAATCTGTTCCACTCCAACTAGGCCACTTCTAGTTAGTAACAGTCAAATCTGTACCACTCCCAACTAGGTCACTTCTAGTTAGTAACAGTCAAATCTGTACCACTCCCAACTAGGTAACTTCTAGTTAGTAACAGTCAAATCTGTACCACTCCCAACTACTCCACTTCTTGGTAATAACAGTCAAATCTGTACCACTCCCACTAGGCCACTTCTAGTTAGTAACAGTCAAATCTGTACCACTCCCACTAGGTCACTTCTAGTTAGTAACAGTCAAATCTGTACCACTCCCAACTAGGCCTCTTCTAGTTAGTAACAGTCAAATCTGTACCACTCCCAACTAGGCCACTTCTATTTAATAACAGTCAAATCTGTACCACTCCCAACTAGGTCATTTCTAGTTAGTAACAGTCAAATCTGGACCACTCCCAACTAGGTCACTTCTAGTTAGTAACAGTCAAATCTGGACCACTCCCAACTAGGCCACTTCTAGTTAGTGACAGTCAAATCTGTACCACTCCCACTAGGCCACTTCTAGTTAGTAACAGTCAAATCTGGACCACTCCCAACTAGGCTACTTCTAGTTAGTAACAGTCAAATCTGTACCACTCCCAACTAGGCCACTTCTAGTTAGTAACAGACAAATCTGTACCACTCCCACTAGGCCACTTCTAGTTAGTAACAGTCAAATCTGTACCACTCCCAAGTAGGCCACTTCTAGTTAGTAACAGTCAAATCTGGACCACTCCCAACTAGGCCACTTCTAGTTAGTAACAGTCAAATCTGTACCACTCCCAACTAGGTCACTTCTAGTTAATAACAGTCAAATCTGTACCACTCCCAACTAGGCCTCTTCTAGTTAGTAACAGTCAAATCTGTACCACTCCCAACTAGGCCTCTTCTAGTTAGTAACAGTCAAATCTGTACCACTCCCAACTAGGCCTCTTCTAGTTAGTAACAGTCAAATCTGGACCACTCCCAACTAGGCCACTTCTAGTTAGTAACAGTCAAATCTGTACCACTCCCAACTAGGCCTCTTCTAGTTAATAACAGTCAAATATGTACCACTCCCACTAGGCCACTTCTAGTTAGTAACAGTCAAATCTGTACCACTCCCAACTACTCCACTTCTTGGTAATAACAGTCAAATCTGTACCACTCCCACTAGGCCACTTCTAGTTAGTAACAGTCAAATCTGTACCACTCCCACTAGGTCACTTCTAGTTAGTAACAGTCAAATCTGTTCCACTCCCAACTAGGCCACTTCTAGTTAGTAACAGTCAAATCTGTTCCACTCCCAACTAGGCCACTTCTAGTTAGTAACAGTCAAATCTGTACCACTCCCAACTAGGTCACTTCTAGTTAGTAACAGTCAAATCTGTACCACTCCCAACTAGGTAACTTCTAGTTAGTAACAGTCAAATCTGTACCACTCCCAACTACTCCACTTCTTGGTAATAACAGTCAAATCTGTACCACTCCCACTAGGCCACTTCTAGTTAGTAACAGTCAAATCTGTACCACTCCCACTAGGTCACTTCTAGTTAGTAACAGTCAAATCTGTACCACTCCCAACTAGGCCTCTTCTAGTTAATAACAGTCAAATATGTACCACTCCCAACTAGGCCACTTCTATTTAATAACAGTCAAATCTGTACCACTCCCAACTAGGTCACTTCTAGTTAGTAACAGTCACATCTGGACCACTCCCAACTAGGTCACTTCTAGTTAGTAACAGTCAAATCTGGACCACTCCCAACTAGGCCACTTCTAGTTAGTAACAGTCAAATCTGGACCACTCCCAACTAGGTCACTTCTAGTTAGTAACAGTCAAATCTGGACCACTCCCAACTAGGTCACTTCTAGTTAGTAACAGTCAAATCTGGACCACTCCCAACTAGGTCACTTCTAGTTAGTGACAGTCAAATCTGTACCACTCCCACTAGGCCACTTCTAGTTAGTAACAGTCAAATCTGGACCACTCCCAACTAGGCTACTTCTAGTTAGTAACAGTCAAATCTGTACCACTCCCAACTAGGCCACTTCTAGTTAGTAACAGTCAAATCTGTACCACTCCCACTAGGCCACTTCTAGTTAGTAACAGTCAAATCTGTACCACTCCCAACTAGGTCACTTCTAGTTAATAACAGTCAAATCTGGACCACTCCCAACTAGGCCACTTCTAGTTAGTAACAGTCAAATCTGTACCACTCCCAACTAGGTCACTTCTAGTTAATAACAGTCAAATCTGGACCACTCCCAACTAGGCCACTTCTAGTTAGTAACAGTCAAATCTGTACCACTCCCAACTAGGTCACTTCTAGTTAGTAACAGTCAAATCTGTTCCACTCCCAACTAGGTCAGTAACAGTCAAATCTGTACCACTCCCAACTAGGCCTCTTCTAGTTAATAACAGTCAAATCTGGACCACTCCCACTAGGCCTCTTCTAGTTAGTAACAGTCAAATCTGTACCACTCCCAACTAGGTCACTTCTAGTTAGTAACAGTCAAATCTGTACCACTCCCACTAGGCCACTTCTAGTTAGTAACAGTCAAGTCTGTACCACTCCCAACTAGGCCACTTCTAGTTAATAACAGTCAAGTCTGTACCACTCCCAACTAGGCCACTTCTAGTTAATAACAGTCAAATCTGGACCACTCCCAACTAGGCCACTTCTAGTTAATAACAGTCAAATCTGTACCACTCCCAACTAGGTCACTTCTAGTTAATAACAGTCAAATCTGTACCACTCCCAACTAGGCCTCTTCTAGTTAATAACAGTCAAATCTGTACCACTCCCACTAGGCCTCTTCTAGTTAGTAACAGTCAAGTCTGTACCACTCCCAACTAGGCCACTTCTAGTTAATAACAGTCAAATCTGGACCACTCCCAACTAGGCCTCTTCTAGTTAGTAACAGTCAAATCTGTACCACTCCCAACTAGGCCACTTCTAGTTAGTAACAGTCAAATCTGGACCACTCCCAACTAGGCCACTTCTAGTTAGTAACAGTCAAATCTGTACCACTCCCACTAGGTCACTTCTAGTTAGTAACAGTCAAATCTGTACCACTCCCAACTAGGTCACTTCTAGTTAATAACAGTCAAATCTGTACCACTCCCAACTAGGTCACTTCTAGTTAATAACAGTCAAATCTGTACCACTCCCACTAGGCCTCTTCTAGTTAGTAACAGTCAAATCTGTACCACTCCCAACTAGGTCACTTCTAGTTAGTAACAGTCAAATCTGGACCACTCCCAACTAGGCCACTTCTAGTTAGTAACAGTCAAATCTGTACCACTCCCACTAGGCCTCTTCTAGTTAGTAACAGTCAAATCTGTACCACTCCCAACTAGGTCACTTCTAGTTAATAACAGTCAAATCTGTACCACTCCCACTAGGCCTCTTCTAGTTAGTAACAGTCAAGTCTGTACCACTCCCAACTAGGCCACTTCTAGTTAATAACAGTCAAATCTGGACCACTCCCAACTAGGCCTCTTCTAGTTAGTAACAGTCAAATCTGTACCACTCCCAACTAGGCCACTTCTAGTTAGTAACAGTCAAATCTGGAGCACTCCCAACTAGGCCACTTCTAGTTAGTAACAGTCAAATCTGTACCACTCCCACTAGGTCACTTCTAGTTAGTAACAGTCAAATCTGTACCACTCCCAACTAGGTCACTTCTAGTTAATAACAGTCAAATCTGTACCACTCCCAACTAGGTCACTTCTAGTTAATAACAGTCAAATCTGTACCACTCCCAACTAGGCCACTTCTAGTTAATAACAGTCAAATCTGTACCACTCCCAACTAGGCCACTTCTAGTTAGTAACAGGCAAGTCTGTACCACTCCCAACTAGGCCACTTCTAGTTAATAACAGTCAAATCTGGACCACTCCCACTAGGCCTCTTCTAGTTAGTAACAGTCAAATCTGTACCACTCCCAACTAGGTCACTTCTAGTTAGTAACAGTCAAATCTGTACCACTCCCACTAGGCCACTTCTAGTTAATAACAGTCAAATCTGTACCACTCCCAACTAGGTCACTTCTAGTTAGTAACAGTCAAATCTGTACCACTCCCAACTAGGCCACTTCTAGTTGGTAACAGTCAAATCTGTACCACTCCCAACTAGGTCACTTCTAGTTAGTAACAGTCAAATCTGTTCCACTCCCAACTAGGCCTCTTCTAGTTAGTAACAGTCAAATCTGTTCCACTCCCAACTAGGTCACTTCTAGTTAGTTACAGTCAAATCTGTTCCACTCCCAACTAGGCCTCTTCTAGTTAGTAACAGTCAAATCTGTTCCACTCCCACTAGGCCACTTCTAGTTAATAACAGTCAAATCTGTACCACTCCCAACTAGGCCACTTCTAGTTAGTAACAGTCAAATCTGTACCACTCCCAACTACTCCACTTCTAGGTAATAACAGTCAAATCTGTACCACTCCCAACTAGGTCACTTCTAGTTGGTAACAGTCAAATCTGGACCACTCCCAACTAGGCCTCTTCTAGTTAGTAACAGTCAAATCTGGACCACTCCCAACTAGGCCACTTCTAGTTAGTAACAGTCAAATCTGTACCACTCCCACTAGGCCACTTCTAGTTAGTAACAGTCAAATCTGTACCACTCCCACTAGGCCACTTCTAGTTAGTAACAGTCAAATCTGTACCACTCCCAACTAGGTCACTTCTAGTTAGTAACAGTCAAATCTGTACCACTCCCAACTAGGTCACTTCTAGTTAGTAACAGTCAAATCTGTTCCACTCCCAACTAGGCCACTTCTAGTTAGTAACAGTCAAATCTGTACCACTCCCACTAGGCCACTTCTAGTTAGTAACAGTCAAATCTGTACCACTCCCAACTAGGTCACTTCTAGTTAATAACAGTCAAATCTGTACCACTCCCAACTAGGTCACTTCTAGTTAATAACAGTCAAATCTGGACCACTCCCAACTAGGCCACTTCTAGTTAGTAACAGTCAAATCTGTACCACTCCCAACTAGGTCACTTCTAGTTAGTAACAGTCAAATCTGTTCCACTCCCAACTAGGTCAGTAACAGTCAAATCTGTACCACTCCCAACTAGGCCTCTTCTAGTTAATAACAGTCAAATCTGGACCACTCCCACTAGGCCTCTTCTAGTTAGTAACAGTCAAATCTGTACCACTCCCAACTAGGTCACTTCTAGTTAGTAACAGTCAAATCTGTACCACTCCCACTAGGCCACTTCTAGTTAGTAACAGTCAAGTCTGTACCACTCCCAACTAGGCCACTTCTAGTTAATAACAGTCAAGTCTGTACCACTCCCAACTAGGCCACTTCTAGTTAATAACAGTCAAATCTGGACCACTCCCAACTAGGCCACTTCTAGTTAATAACAGTCAAATCTGTACCACTCCCAACTAGGTCACTTCTAGTTAATAACAGTCAAATCTGTACCACTCCCAACTAGGCCTCTTCTAGTTAATAACAGTCAAATCTGTACCACTCCCAACTAGGTCACTTCTAGTTAGTAACAGTCAAATCTGGACCACTCCCAACTAGGCCACTTCTAGTTAGTAACAGTCAAATCTGTACCACTCCCACTAGGCCTCTTCTAGTTAGTAACAGTCAAATCTGTACCACTCCCAACTAGGTCACTTCTAGTTAATAACAGTCAAATCTGTACCACTCCCACTAGGCCTCTTCTAGTTAGTAACAGTCAAGTCTGTACCACTCCCAACTAGGCCACTTCTAGTTAATAACAGTCAAATCTGGACCACTCCCAACTAGGCCTCTTCTAGTTAGTAACAGTCAAATCTGTACCACTCCCAACTAGGCCACTTCTAGTTAGTAACAGTCAAATCTGGAGCACTCCCAACTAGGCCACTTCTAGTTAGTAACAGTCAAATCTGTACCACTCCCACTAGGTCACTTCTAGTTAGTAACAGTCAAATCTGTACCACTCCCAACTAGGTCACTTCTAGTTAATAACAGTCAAATCTGTACCACTCCCAACTAGGTCACTTCTAGTTAATAACAGTCAAATCTGTACCACTCCCAACTAGGCCACTTCTAGTTAATAACAGTCAAATCTGTACCACTCCCAACTAGGCCACTTCTAGTTAGTAACAGTCAAGTCTGTACCACTCCCAACTAGGCCACTTCTAGTTAATAACAGTCAAATCTGGACCACTCCCAACTAGGCCTCTTCTAGTTAGTAACAGTCAAATCTGTACCACTCCCAACTAGGTCACTTCTAGTTAGTAACAGTCAAATCTGTACCACTCCCACTAGGCCACTTCTAGTTAATAACAGTCAAATCTGTACCACTCCCAACTAGGTCACTTCTAGTTAGTAACAGTCAAATCTGTACCACTCCCAACTAGGCCACTTCTAGTTAGTAACAGTCAAATCTGTACCACTCCCAACTAGGTCACTTCTAGTTAGTAACAGTCAAATCTGTTCCACTCCCAACTAGGCCTCTTCTAGTTAATAACAGTCAAATCTGTACCACTCCCAACTAGGTCACTTCTAGTTAGTAACAGTCAAATCTGGACCACTCCCAACTAGGCCACTTCTAGTTAGTAACAGTCAAATCTGTACCACTCCCACTAGGCCTCTTCTAGTTAGTAACAGTCAAATCTGTACCACTCCCAACTAGGTCACTTCTAGTTAATAACAGTCAAATCTGTACCACTCCCACTAGGCCTCTTCTAGTTAGTAACAGTCAAATCTGTACCACTCCCAACTACTCCACTTCTAGGTAATAACAGTCAAATCTGTACCACTCCCAACTAGGCCTCTTCTAGTTAGTAACAGTCAAATCTGTACCACTCCCAACTAGGCCACTTCTAGTTAGTAACAGTCAAATCTGGAGCACTCCCAACTAGGCCACTTCTAGTTAGTAACAGTCAAATCTGTACCACTCCCACTAGGTCACTTCTAGTTAGTAACAGTCAAATCTGTACCACTCCCAACTAGGTCACTTCTAGTTAATAACAGTCAAATCTGTACCACTCCCAACTAGGTCACTTCTAGTTAATAACAGTCAAATCTGTACCACTCCCAACTAGGCCACTTCTAGTTAATAACAGTCAAATCTGTACCACTCCCAACTAGGCCACTTCTAGTTAGTAACAGTCAAGTCTGTACCACTCCCAACTAGGCCACTTCTAGTTAATAACAGTCAAATCTGGACCACTCCCACTAGGCCTCTTCTAGTTAGTAACAGTCAAATCTGTACCACTCCCAACTAGGTCACTTCTAGTTAGTAACAGTCAAATCTGTACCACTCCCACTAGGCCACTTCTAGTTAATAACAGTCAAATCTGTACCACTCCCAACTAGGTCACTTCTAGTTAGTAACAGTCAAATCTGTACCACTCCCAACTAGGCCACTTCTAGTTAGTAACAGTCAAATCTGTACCACTCCCAACTAGGTCACTTCTAGTTAGTAACAGTCAAATCTGTTCCACTCCCAACTAGGCCTCTTCTAGTTAGTAACAGTCAAATCTGTTCCACTCCCAACTAGGTCACTTCTAGTTAGTTACAGTCAAATCTGTTCCACTCCCAACTAGGCCTCTTCTAGTTAGTAACAGTCAAATCTGTTCCACTCCCACTAGGCCACTTCTAGTTAATAACAGTCAAATCTGTACCACTCCCAACTAGGCCACTTCTAGTTAGTAACAGTCAAATCTGTACCACTCCCAACTACTCCACTTCTAGGTAATAACAGTCAAATCTGTACCACTCCCAACTAGGTCACTTCTAGTTGGTAACAGTCAAATCTGTACCACTCCCACTAGGCCACTTCTAGTTAGTAACAGTCAAATCTGTACCACTCCCAACTAGGTCACTTCTAGTTAGTAACAGTCAAATCTGTACCACTCCCAACTAGGTCACTTCTAGTTAGTAACAGTCAAATCTGTTCCACTCCCAACTAGGCCACTTCTAGTTAGTAACAGTCAAATCTGTACCACTCCCACTAGGCCACTTCTAGTTAGTAACAGTCAAATCTGTACCACTCCCAACTAGGTCACTTCTAGTTAATAACAGTCAAATCTGGACCACTCCCAACTAGGCCACTTCTAGTTAGTAACAGTCAAATCTGTACCACTCCCAACTAGGTCACTTCTAGTTAATAACAGTCAAATCTGGACCACTCCCAACTAGGCCACTTCTAGTTAGTAACAGTCAAATCTGTACCACTCCCAACTAGGTCACTTCTAGTTAGTAACAGTCAAATCTGTTCCACTCCCAACTAGGTCAGTAACAGTCAAATCTGTACCACTCCCAACTAGGCCTCTTCTAGTTAATAACAGTCAAATCTGGACCACTCCCACTAGGCCTCTTCTAGTTAGTAACAGTCAAATCTGTACCACTCCCAACTAGGTCACTTCTAGTTAGTAACAGTCAAATCTGTACCACTCCCACTAGGCCACTTCTAGTTAGTAACAGTCAAGTCTGTACCACTCCCAACTAGGCCACTTCTAGTTAATAACAGTCAAGTCTGTACCACTCCCAACTAGGCCACTTCTAGTTAATAACAGTCAAATCTGGACCACTCCCAACTAGGCCACTTCTAGTTAATAACAGTCAAATCTGTACCACTCCCAACTAGGTCACTTCTAGTTAATAACAGTCAAATCTGTACCACTCCCAACTAGGCCTCTTCTAGTTAATAACAGTCAAATCTGTACCACTCCCACTAGGCCTCTTCTAGTTAGTAACAGTCAAGTCTGTACCACTCCCAACTAGGCCACTTCTAGTTAATAACAGTCAAATCTGGACCACTCCCAACTAGGCCTCTTCTAGTTAGTAACAGTCAAATCTGTACCACTCCCAACTAGGCCACTTCTAGTTAGTAACAGTCAAATCTGGACCACTCCCAACTAGGCCACTTCTAGTTAGTAACAGTCAAATCTGTACCACTCCCACTAGGTCACTTCTAGTTAGTAACAGTCAAATCTGTACCACTCCCAACTAGGTCACTTCTAGTTAATAACAGTCAAATCTGTACCACTCCCAACTAGGTCACTTCTAGTTAATAACAGTCAAATCTGTACCACTCCCACTAGGCCTCTTCTAGTTAGTAACAGTCAAATCTGTACCACTCCCAACTAGGTCACTTCTAGTTAGTAACAGTCAAATCTGGACCACTCCCAACTAGGCCACTTCTAGTTAGTAACAGTCAAATCTGTACCACTCCCACTAGTCCTCTTCTAGTTAGTAACAGTCAAATCTGTACCACTCCCAACTAGGTCACTTCTAGTTAATAACAGTCAAATCTGTACCACTCCCACTAGGCCTCTTCTAGTTAGTAACAGTCAAGTCTGTACCACTCCCAACTAGGCCACTTCTAGTTAATAACAGTCAAATCTGGACCACTCCCAACTAGGCCTCTTCTAGTTAGTAACAGTCAAATCTGTACCACTCCCAACTAGGCCACTTCTAGTTAGTAACAGTCAAATCTGGAGCACTCCCAACTAGGCCACTTCTAGTTAGTAACAGTCAAATCTGTACCACTCCCACTAGGTCACTTCTAGTTAGTAACAGTCAAATCTGTACCACTCCCAACTAGGTCACTTCTAGTTAATAACAGTCAAATCTGTACCACTCCCAACTAGGTCACTTCTAGTTAATAACAGTCAAATCTGTACCACTCCCAACTAGGCCACTTCTAGTTAATAACAGTCAAATCTGTACCACTCCCAACTAGGCCACTTCTAGTTAGTAACAGTCAAGTCTGTACCACTCCCAACTAGGCCACTTCTAGTTAATAACAGTCAAATCTGGACCACTCCCACTAGGCCTCTTCTAGTTAGTAACAGTCAAATCTGTACCACTCCCAACTAGGTCACTTCTAGTTAGTAACAGTCAAATCTGTACCACTCCCACTAGGCCACTTCTAGTTAATAACAGTCAAATCTGTACCACTCCCAACTAGGTCACTTCTAGTTAGTAACAGTCAAATCTGTACCACTCCCAACTAGGCCACTTCTAGTTAGTAACAGTCAAATCTGTACCACTCCCAACTAGGTCACTTCTAGTTAGTAACAGTCAAATCTGTTCCACTCCCAACTAGGCCTCTTCTAGTTAGTAACAGTCAAATCTGTTCCACTCCCAACTAGGTCACTTCTAGTTAGTTACAGTCAAATCTGTTCCACTCCCAACTAGGCCTCTTCTAGTTAGTAACAGTCAAATCTGTTCCACTCCCACTAGGCCACTTCTAGTTAATAACAGTCAAATCTGTACCACTCCCAACTAGGCCACTTCTAGTTAGTAACAGTCAAATCTGTACCACTCCCAACTACTCCACTTCTAGGTAATAACAGTCAAATCTGTACCACTCCCAACTAGGTCACTTCTAGTTGGTAACAGTCAAATCTGGACCACTCCCAACTAGGCCTCTTCTAGTTAGTAACAGTCAAATCTGGACCACTCCCAACTAGGCCACTTCTAGTTAGTAACAGTCAAATCTGTACCACTCCCACTAGGCCACTTCTAGTTAGTAACAGTCAAATCTGTACCACTCCCACTAGGCCACTTCTAGTTAGTAACAGTCAAATCTGTACCACTCCCAACTAGGTCACTTCTAGTTAGTAACAGTCAAATCTGTACCACTCCCAACTAGGTCACTTCTAGTTAGTAACAGTCAAATCTGTTCCACTCCCAACTAGGCCTCTTCTAGTTAGTAACAGTCAAATCTGTACCACTCCCACTAGGTCACTTCTAGTTAATAACAGTCAAATCTGTACCACTCCCAACTAGGTCACTTCTAGTTAGTAACAGTCAAATCTGTACCACTCCCAACTAGGCCTCTTCTAGTTAGTAACAGTCAAATCTGTACCACTCCCAACTAGGTCACTTCTAGTTAGTAACAGTCAAGTCTGTACCACTCCCAACTAGGCCACTTCTAGTTAATAACAGTCAAATCTGTACCACTCCCAACTAGGTCACTTCTAGTTAGTAACAGTCAAATCTGTACCACTCCCAACTAGGCCTCTTCTAGTTAGTAACAGTCAAATCTGTACCACTCCCAACTAGGTCACTTCTAGTTAGTAACAGTCAAGTCTGTACCACTCCCAACTAGGCCACTTCTAGTTAATAACAGTCAAATCTGTTCCACTCCCAACTAGGTCACTTCTAGTTAGTAACAGTCAAATCTGTACCACTCCCAACTAGGTCACTTCTAGTTAGTAACAGTCAAATCTGTACCACTCCCAACTAGGTCACTTCTAGTTAGTAACAGTCAAATCTGTTCCACTCCCAACTAGGCCTCTTCTAGTTAGTAACAGTCAAATCTGTTCCACTCCCAACTAGGTCACTTCTAGTTAGTAACAGTCAAATCTGTACCACTCCCAACTAGGCCTCTTCTAGTTAATAACAGTCAAATCTGTACCACTCCCAACTAGGCCACTTCTAGTTAATAACAGTCAAATCTGTACCACTCCCAACTAGGCCACTTCTAGTTAGTAACAGTCAAATCTGTACCACTCCCAACTAGGTCACTTCTAGTTAGTAACAGTCAAATCTGTTCCACTCCCAACTAGGCCTCTTCTAGTTAGTAACAGTCAAATCTGTTCCACTCCCAACTAGGTCACTTCTAGTTAGTAACAGTCAAATCTGTTCCACTCCCAACTAGGCCTCTTCTAGTTAGTAACAGTCAAATCTGTACCACTCCCAACTACGTCACTTCTAGTTAGTAACAGTCAAATCTGTACCACTCCCAACTAGGCCACTTCTAGTTAGTAACAGTCAAATCTGTACCACTCTCAACTAGGTCACTTCTAGTTACTAACAGTCAAATCTGTACCACTCCCAACTAGGCTACTTCTAGTTAGTAACAGTCAAATCTGTACCACTCCCAACTAGGTCACTTCTAGTTAGTAACAGTCAAATCTGTACCACTCCCAACTAGGTCACTTCTAGTTAGTAACAGTCAAATCTGTACCACTCCCACTAGGCCACTTCTAGTTAGTAACAGTCAAATCTGTACCACTCCCAACTAGGCCTCTTCTAGTTAGTAACAGTCAAATCTGTTCCACTCCCAACTAGGTCACTTCTAGTTAGTAACAGTCAAATCTGTACCACTCCCACTAGGCCTCTTCTAGTTAATAACAGTCAAATCTGTACCACTCCCACTAGACCTCTTCTAGTTAGTAACAGTCAAATCTGTACCACTCCCAACTAGGTCACTTCTAGTTAGTAACAGTCAAATCTGTACCACTCCCAACTAGGCCACTTCTAGTTAGTAACAGTCAAATCTGTTCCACTCCCAACTAGGCCTCTTCTAGTTAATAACAGTCAAATCTGTACCACTCCCAACTAGGCCACTTCTAGTTAGTAACAGTCAAATCTGTACCACTCCCAACTAGGCCACTTCTAGTTAGTAACAGTCAAATCTGTACCACTCCCAACTAGGCCACTTCTAGTTAGTAACAGTCAAATCTGTACCACTCCCACTAGGTCACTTCTAGTTAGTAACAGTCAAATCTGTACCACTCCCAACTAGGTCACTTCTAGTTAGTAACAGTCAAATCTGTTCCACTCCCAACTAGGTCATTTCTAGTTAGTAACAGTCAAATCTGTACCACTCCCAACTAGGTCACTTCTAGTTAGTAACAGTCAAATCTGTACCACTCCCAACTAGGTAACTTCTAGTTAATAACAGTCAAATCTGTTCCACTCCCAACTAGGCCACTTCTAGTTAGTAACAGTCAAATCTGTACCACTCCCAACTAGGTCACTTCTAGTTAGTAACAGTCAAATCTGTAACACTCCCAACTAGGTAACTTCTAGTTAATAACAGTCAAATCTGTTCCACTCCCAACTAGGCCACTTCTAGTTAGTAACAGTCAAATCTGTACCACTCCCAACTAGGTCACTTCTAGTTAGTAACAGTCAAATCTGTAACACTCCCAACTAGGCCACTTCTAGTTAGTAACAGTCAAATCTGTACCACTCCCAACTAGGTCACTTCTAGTTAGTAACAGTCAAATCTGGACCACTCCCAACTAGGTCACTTCTAGTTAGTAACAGTCAAGTCTGTACCACTCCCAACTAGGTCACTTCTAGTTAGTAACAGTCAAATCTGTACCACTCCCAACTAGGTCACTTCTAGTTAGTAACAGTCAAATCTGTTCCACTCCCAACTAGGCCTCTTCTAGTTAGTAACAGTCACATCTGTACCACTCCCAACTAGGCCACTTCTAGTTAGTAACAGTCAAATCTGTACCACTCCCACTAGGCCTCTTCTAGTTAGTAACAGTCACATCTGTACCACTCCCAACTAGGCCACTTCTAGTTAATAACAGTCACATCTGTACCACTCCCAACTAGGCCACTTCTAGTTAGTAACAGTCAAATCTGGACCACTCCCAACTAGGCCTCTTCTAGTTAGTAACAGTCAAATCATTACCACTCCCAACTAGGCCACTTCTAGGTAATAACAGTCAAATCTGTACCACTCCCAACTAGGCCACTTCTAGTTAGTAACAGTCAAATCTGTACCACTCCCAACTAGGTCACTTCTAGTTAATAACAGTCAAATCTGTACCACTCCCACTAGGTCACTTCTAGTTAGTAACAGTCAAATCTGTACCACTCCCACTAGGCCACTTCTAGTTAGTAACAGTCACATCTGTACCACTCCCACTAGGCCACTTCTAGTTAGTAACAGTCAAATCTGTACCACTCCCAACTAGGCCACTTCTAGTTAGTAACAGTCAAGTCTGTACCACTCCCACTAGGCCACTTCTAGTTAATAACAGTCAAATCTGTACCACTCCCAACTACTCCACTTCTAGGTAATAACAGTCAAATCTGTACCACTCCCACTAGGCCACTTCTAGTTAGTAACAGTCAAATCTGTACCACTCCCACTAGGCCACTTCTAGTTAGTAACAGTCAAATCTGTACCACTCCCAACTAATCCTCTTCTAGTTAATAACAGTCAAATCTGTACCACTCCCAACTAGGTCACTTCTAGTTAGTAACAGTCAAATCTGTACCACTCCCACTATGCCACTTCTAGTTAATAACAGTCAAATCTGTACCACTCCCAACTAGGCCACTTCTAGTTAGTAACAGTCACATCTGTACCACTCCCAACTAGGCCTCTTCTAGTTAGTAACAGTCAAATCTGTACCACTCCCAACTAGGCCACTTCTAGTTAATAACAGTCAAATCTGTACCACTCCCAACTAGGCCACTTCTAGTTAGTAACAGTCAAGTCTGTACCACTCCCAACTAGGCCACTTCTAGTTAGTAACAGTCAAATCTGTACCACTCCCAACTAGGTCACTTCTAGTTAGTAACAGTCAAATCTGTACCACTCCCAACTAGGCCACTTCTAGTTAATAACAGTCAAATCTGTACCACTCCCAACTACTCCACTTCTAGTTAATAACAGTCAAATCTGTACCACTCCCAACTAATCCTCTTCTAGTTAATAACAGTCAAATCTGTACCACTCCCAACTAGGTCACTTCTAGTTAGTAACAGTCAAATCTGTACCACTCCCACTAGGCCACTTCTAGTTAATAACAGTCAAATCTGTACCACTCCCACTAGGTCACTTCTAGTTAGTAACAGTCACATCTGTACCACTCCCAACTAATCCTCTTCTAGTTAATAACAGTCAAATCTGTACCACTCCCAACTAGGTCACTTCTAGTTAGTAACAGTCAAATCTGTACCACTCCCACTAGGCCACTTCTAGTTAATAACAGTCAAATCTGTACCACTCCCACTAGGTCACTTCTAGTTAGTAACAGTCACATCTGTACCACTCCCAACTAGGTCACTTCTAGTTAGTAACAGTCAAATCTGGACCACTCCCACTAGGCCACTTCTAGTTAATAACAGTCAAATCTGTACCACTCCCAACTAGGTCACTTCTAGTTAATAACAGTCAAATCTGTACCACTCCCAACTAGGTCACTTCTAGTTAGTAACAGTCAAATCTGTACCACTCCCAACTAGGCCTCTTCTAGTTAGTAACAGTCAAATCTGTACCACTCCCAACTAGGTCACTTCTAGTTAGTAACAGTCAAGTCTGTACCACTCCCAACTAGGCCACTTCTAGTTAATAACAGTCAAATCTGTACCACTCCCAACTAGGTCACTTCTAGTTAATAACAGTCAAATCTGTACCACTCCCAACTAGGTCACTTCTAGTTAGTAACAGTCAAATCTGTACCACTCCCACTAGGCCACTTCTAGTTAATAACAGTCAAATCTGTACCACTCCCACTAGGCCACTTCTAGTTAGTAACAGTCACATCTGTACCACTCCCAACTAGGCCACTTCTAGTTAGTAACAGTCAAATCTGTACCACTCCCAACTACTCCACTTCTAGGTAATAACAGTCAAATCTGTACCACTCCCAACTAGGCCTCTTCTAGTTAGTAACAGTCAAATCTGTACCACTCCCAACTAGGTCACTTCTAGTTAGTAACAGTCAAATCTGTTCCACTCCCAACTAGGCCTCTTCTAGTTAGTAACAGTCACATCTGTACCACTCCCAGCTACGTCACTTCTAGTTAGTAACAGTCACATCTGTACCACTCCCAACTAGGCCACTTCTAGTTACTAACAGTCAAATCTGTACCACTCCCAACTAGGCCACTTCTAGTTAGTAACAGTCAAATCTGTACCACTCCCAACTAGGTCACTTCTAGTTACTAACAGTCAAATCTGTTCCACTCCCAACTAGGCCTCTTCTAGTTAGTAACAGTCAAATCTGTTCCACTCCCACTAGGCCACTTCTAGTTAGTAACAGTCAAATCTGTACCACTCCCAACTAGGTCACTTCTAGTTAATAACAGTCAAATCTGTACCACTCCCAACTAATCCTCTTCTAGTTAATAACAGTCAAATCTGTACCACTCCCAACTAGGTCACTTCTAGTTAGTAACAGTCAAATCTGTACCACTCCCACTAGGCCACTTCTAGTTAATAACAGTCAAATCTGTACCACTCCCAACTAGGCCACTTCTAGTTAGTAACAGTCACATCTGTACCACTCCCAACTAGGCCACTTCTAGTTAATAACAGTCAAATCTGTACCACTCCCACTAGGTCACTTCTAGTTAGTAACAGTCAAATCTGTACCACTCCCAACTAGGCCACTTCTAGTTAATAACAGTCAAATCTGTACCACTCCCAACTAGGCCTCTTCTAGTTAATAACAGTCAAATCTGTACCACTCCCAACTAGGTCACTTCTAGTTAGTAACAGTCAAATCTGTACCACTCCCAACTACTCCACTTCTAGTTAATAACAGTCAAATCTGTACCACTCCCAACTAGGCCACTTCTAGTTAATAACAGTCAAATCTGTACCACTCCCAACTACTCCACTTCTAGTTAGTAACAGTCAAATCTGTACCACTCCCAACTAGGTCACTTCTAGTTAGTAACAGTCAAATCTGTACCACTCCCAACTAATCCTCTTCTAGTTAATAACAGTCAAATCTGTACCACTCCCAACTAGGTCACTTCTAGTTAGTAACAGTCAAATCTGTACCACTCCCACTAGGCCACTTCTAGTTAATAACAGTCAAATCTGTACCACTCCCACTAGGTCACTTCTAGTTAGTAACAGTCACATCTGTACCACTCCCAACTAATCCTCTTCTAGTTAATAACAGTCAAATCTGTACCACTCCCAACTAGGTCACTTCTAGTTAGTAACAGTCAAATCTGTACCACTCCCACTAGGCCACTTCTAGTTAATAACAGTCAAATCTGTACCACTCCCACTAGGTCACTTCTAGTTAGTAACAGTCAAATCTGTACCACTCCCAACTAGGTCACTTCTAGTTAGTAACAGTCAAATCTGGACCACTCCCACTAGGCCACTTCTAGTTAATAACAGTCAAATCTGTACCACTCCCAACTAGGTCACTTCTAGTTAATAACAGTCAAATCTGTACCACTCCCAACTAGGTCACTTCTAGTTAGTAACAGTCAAATCTGTACCACTCCCAACTAGGCCTCTTCTAGTTAGTAACAGTCAAATCTGTACCACTCCCAACTAGGTCACTTCTAGTTAGTAACAGTCAAATCTGTACCACTCCCACTAGGCCACTTCTAGTTAATAACAGTCAAATCTGTACCACTCCCACTAGGTCACTTCTAGTTAGTAACAGTCAAATCTGGACCACTCCCACTAGGCCACTTCTAGTTAATAACAGTCAAATCTGTACCACTCCCAACTAGGTCACTTCTAGTTAATAACAGTCAAATCTGTACCACTCCCAACTAGGTCACTTCTAGTTAGTAACAGTCAAATCTGTACCACTCCCAACTAGGCCTCTTCTAGTTAGTAACAGTCAAATCTGTACCACTCCCAACTAGGTCACTTCTAGTTAGTAACAGTCAAGTCTGTACCACTCCCAACTAGGCCACTTCTAGTTAATAACAGTCAAATCTGGACCACTCCCAACTAGGTCACTTCTAGTTAATAACAGTCAAATCTGTACCACTCCCAACTAGGTCACTTCTTGTTAGTAACAGTCAAATCTGTACCACTCCCACTAGGCCACTTCTAGTTAATAACAGTCAAATCTGTACCACTCCCACTAGGCCACTTCTAGTTAGTAACAGTCACATCTGTACCACTCCCAACTAGGCCTCTTCTAGTTAGTAACAGTCAAATCTGTACCACTCCCAACTACTCCACTTCTAGGTAATAACAGTCAAATCTGTACCACTCCCAACTAGGCCACTTCTAGTTAGTAACAGTCAAATCTGTTCCACTCCCAACTAGGCCTCTTCTAGTTAGTAACAGTCACATCTGTACCACTCCCAACTACGTCACTTCTAGTTAGTAACAGTCACATCTGTACCACTCCCACTAGGTCACTTCTAGTTAGTAACAGTCACATCTGTACCACTCCCAACTAGGCCACTTCTAGTTAGTAACAGTCAAATCTGTACCACTCCCACTAGGTCACTTCTAGTTAGTAACAGTCACATCTGTACCACTCCCAACTAGGCCACTTCTAGTTAGTAACAGTCAAATCTGTACCACTCCCACTAGGCCACTTCTAGTTAGTAACAGTCAAATCTGTACCACTCCCACTAGGCCACTTCTAGTTAGTAACAGTCAAATCTGTACCACTCCCACTAGGTCACTTCTAGTTAGTAACAGTCACATCTGTACCACTCCCAACTAGGCCACTTCTAGTTAGTAACAGTCAAATCTGTACCACTCCCAACTAGGCCACTTCTAGTTAGTAACAGTCAAATCTGTACCACTCCCAACTACGTCACTTCTAGTTAGTAACAGTCAAATCTGTACCACTCCCAACTAGGTCACTTCTAGTTAGTAACAGTCACATCTGTACCACTCCCAACTAGGTCACTTCTAGTTAGTAACAGTCAAATCTGTACCACTCCCAACTAGGTCACTTCTAGTTAGTAACAGTCAAATCTGTACCACTCCCAACTAGGCCACTTCTAGTTAGTAACAGTCAAATCTGTACCACTCCCAACTAGGTCACTTCTAGTTAGTAACAGTCAAATCTGTTCCACTCCCAACTAGGTCACTTCTAGTTAGTAACAGTCAAATCTGTACCACTCCCAACTAGGCCACTTCTAGTTAGTAACAGTCAAATCTGTACCACTCCCACTAGGTCACTTCTAGTTAGTAACAGTCACATCTGTACCACTCCCAACGAGGCCACTTCTAGTTAGTAACAGTCAAATCTGTACCACTCCCAACTAGGTCACTTCTAGTTAATAACAGTCAAATCTGTACCACTCCCAACTAGGTCACTTCTAGTAAGTAACAGTCAAATCTGTACCACTCCCAACTAGGTCACTTCTAGTTAGTAACAGTCAAATCTGTACCACTCCCAACTAGGCCTCTTCTAGTTAGTAACAGTCAAATCTGTACCACTCCCAACTAGGTCACTTCTAGTAAGTAACAGTCAAATCTGTACCACTCCCAACTAGGCCTCTTCTAGTTAGTAACAGTCAAATCTGTACCACTCCCACTAGGTCACTTCTAGTTAGTAACAGTCAAATCTGTACCACTCCCAACTAGGTCACTTCTAGTTAGTAACAGTCAAATCTGTACCACTCCCAACTAGGCCACTTCTAGTTAGTAACAGTCAAATCTGGACCACTCCCAACTAGGTCACTTCTAGTTAATAACAGTCAAATCTGTACCACTCCCACTAGGCCACAGTCAAATCAAAGGGCCATGTTTGTGTTTGAAATGATGCTATCTACAGTAGTTTTATGTCAGTGTAAAGACTATGTTATATTTTCTACAATAGGCTATGCTATCTACAGTAGATTTATGTCAGTGTAAAGACTATGTTATATTTTCTACAATAGGCTATGCTATCATCAGTAGATTTTTGTCAGTGTAAACGCTGTGTTCAAAGCGGAATCTGACTTCAAAGCAGAATTGTGTCAACAATACATGTGATTCCTCCTCCAAACACTGACATTGTCACAAGGTAGATGTTTAAACCATAACACTGATAACACTGTTATCATCATGTCAAAAACATTTCAAGTTCATCATTGATGTCAAGTTACCATTCATTGTTGAATGGTACCATTACTGACTGTGACTGTTGGGTTTGTGTTTACAGTCGCGGAGTGTTGACAAGCAGCATGCGGTCATCAACTATGAGGTGACCAGCGATGAGCACAAAGTCAAGGACCTGGGCAGCCTGAACGGGGTGAGTAAAAGGGGAGGAGAAGACATGTTTACAGGTCAGAGCTGCAAACATGTCAGAGGTTGTGCTTCATCTTTAGGCCAATCAAATTTGCTCCAGCTTTGACTTGAGAGGAATTGACAGGGCTGAGATAATTACCTGACCTTTTAAATGTGTGTCACATGGCATTAACAGAATGCATTCTCAAATGACATGCCCCTTTTTTCCACACCATGATCTTTTCACGGCAGAGAAAAAACATGTTGAAGTGCTCTTCCTGCCACATGGTGTGTGTGAGTCATGTGTTAGTTGTCCTAGTTCTGCTGATGACTCAGTGTGTAACTTACTCAGTGTGTAGGCTAACCCACTAGCCTGGAACAACTGTGAAGCATTCTCCCAGGCAGGAAGCTGGAGTCATAAGCTCTTCCTCCTGAGTCATGCTTCAGGATTCCTCCCCTGTCGTTCGAGGGCCCATGGCGACAGGAAGTAGCACTACATCCCATGGTGGGCCAATCAGAGCCTGACTGCTGAATGCCCTGCACATCTTACTCAACTTGAGGATAGATTTTGAATCAACAGTGTATGTTCAATCTATATGTCCAGGACTCTGTTTTGATAAATTCTGATAGCAAAAACAGCTAGCCTACAGTCATAACTGTCTCTTCTAATTAGACACTGCAACCACCTCTCAGCTAACACTTCTATTACCCATTGTAACCGTTCTTCTCTTTTAGAGTGACTTTAAACTGGACTTGTGACTATAAAAAAAGTTTGATTATTTCTATGCTCTCCATGAAGGACCCAGGTAGAAACAAGTACCTCTTGTCCCTTTCATCAAGTTCTGTCACACTATTTAGAGGTCAGACAGAGACAGGCACAGAGTCAGGGAACTTAATCGGTGTCAGTGATGATTGAAAATGCTTGGTCAGTGAGGCCAGCGCTGCCAATGTTTTCCTGGCCCCGCTCTGCACCCATCATCTGACATACCTTCCGTAAACAGACCCCGTCAGCTGATTCAATGTCTCTGGCTGCAGTGTGGGACATTTTTCACATCACCTGATTATTTAAGGCGCTCTCTTTCCTTTTATAATGGCACTATGGCTGGTTCTTATGGGGGTTGGAGAGATCTGCAAGACAGTCAGAAATCACATTTACTTAAGATTTTTACAGTAGCGATGTAATACGGCCCTAATCCAATTTCTCGCCATCAACTTTTGCCTGCAGGTTTGTGGTGATTTGTAACTGAGCATGAAAGGTAATGTATTCTGGTTTAAATGTAGCCTGAAATGAAGTTTGCAGGGAACAGTTTCCCTAAATTCATTATGTAACTCAAGTCTGAGCCACAAGGGTTTTAAGCAATGAGAACTGGGCTGGCACGCCTGGCACTGGAGAGAGGCGGAGGGCAGTCAATTTATAATGTGCTATTTATAATGTGCTCCAAGTCCTTACAAACAGGTTTTCCCTCTTTTCTCTCCACACAGACATTTGTGAATGATGTCCGAATTCAGGAGCAGATGTATGTCACGTTAAAGATTGATGACAAGCTGAGGTTTGGATATGATATCCTTTCAATCATTCAGTCCTTAACATTTTAATGACACAACATTACTGCAATCTAAATAACCTGACATGAGGCATCTGTTCACTTCATTGCTCTCGTCCACTGATCATTTGTCAAGCTGTATGATCTGCAAATGTCAAACTGTCATCCACTGTGGCCTCGGCCTGACTGTTGTGTGTGTAATGAATTGGCTGTGAGGATAGATGCAAACAGTGTGAAAGTGTATTCCCTTAACCTGTTCCACATATCAACCTGTTCACGGTGTTGCAAGGGGAGATGACTGTCCCAGACGAGGCTCTTCAGGTATGACACTACACAGTACATACAACCCTTTACATATTGTACTGGAATGGAATGTACACTACCATTCAAAAGTTTGGGGTCACTTAGAAATGTCCTTGTTTTTGAAAGAAAGGCAATTTTTTTGTCCATTAAAATAACATAAAATTTATCAGAAATACAGTGTAGACATTGTTAATGTTGTAACTGACTATTGTATCTGGAAACAACATATTTTTAATGGAATATCTACATAGGTGTACAGAGGCCCATTATCAGCAACCATCACTCCTGTGTTCCAATAGCACGTTGTGTTAGCTAATCCAAGTTTATTATTTAAAAGGCTAATTGATCATTAGAAAACTATTTTGCAATTATGTTAGCACATCTGAAACCTGTTGTGCAGATTAAAGAAGCAATACAACTGGCCTTCTTTAGACTAGTTGAGTATCTGGAGCATCAGAATTTGTTGGTTCGATTACAGGCTCAAAATGGCCAGAAGCAAATACCTTTCTTCTGAAACTCGTCAGTCTATTCTTGTTCCGAGAAATGAAGGCTATTCCATGCGAGAAATTACCATGAAACTGAAGATCTCGTCCAAAGCTGTGTACTACTCCCTTCACAGAACAGAGCAAACTGGCTCTAACCAGAATAGAAAGAGGAGTGGGAGGCCCCGGTGCACAACTGAGCAAGAGGACAAGTACATTAGTGTCTAGTTCGAGAAACAGACACATCACAAGTCCTCAACTTGGCAGCTTCATTAAATAGTACCCACAAAACATCAGTGCAAATGGAGGATTCTTTGGCGAAAGCAAAGTTTGAAGGACACAATTATTATTTCAATTTAAAATCATTATTTATAAACTTGTCAACGTCTTTATTATATTTCCTATTCATTTTGCATCTCCTTTCATGTATGTTTTCATGGAAAACAAGGACATTTCTAATGTGTCCTAAATCTCCACCCGGCACAGCCAGAAGAGGACTGGCCACCCCTCATAGCCTGGTTCCTCTCTAGGTTTCTTCCTACGTTTTGGCCTTTCTAGGGAGTTTTTCCTAGCCACCGTGCTTCTACACCTGTATTGCTTGCTGTTTGGAGTTTTAGGCTGGGTTTCTGTACAGCACTTTGAGATATCAGTTGATGTAAGAAGGGCTATATAAATACATTTGATTTGATTTAAGTGTCTCCAAACTTTTGAACGGTAGTGTATGTAACCTTTTCCCACTTTGTAACACATCAGAATGTGGAAAAAGTCAATGAGTGTGAATACTGTTTGAAGGCGCTGTATATCAGAATATCTATGTTGTACTCAATATCAGGGCTATCTGGGATGCTAATTTCTGCTAAATATGAAGTAGCAACGGTTATACCATAGTATAACAAAGTGTCTGTAAGTACAGGGTCTTCCGAAAGGATTCACACCCCTCGATTTTTTCTAAATGTTGTTGTGTTACAGCCTGAGTTTAAAATTACATTTTGATTTTTGGTTGCTGGCCTATAGACAATACCATATAATGCCAAAGTGGAGGTGAAATTATGTCTTTTGACATTTTTTTACAAATTAATAAAAAATGAAAAGCTGAAAGGTCTTGAGTCAATAAGTCTTCAACCCCTTTGTTATGGAAAGCCTAAATAAGTTCAGGAGTAAAAATGTGTTTAACAAGTCACATAATAAGTTGCATGGACTCATTCTGTGTGCAATAATAGTGTTTAACATGCTTTTTGAATGACTACCTCATCTCTGTACCCGAGGGAGATTTTCCAATGCCTCACAAAGAAGGGGACCTATTGATGGGTAAAACATTATTAATTACATGGTGATGCCATTAATTACACTTTGGATGGTGTATCAATATACCCAGTCACTACAAAGATACAGGCGTTCTTCCTAACTCAGTTGCCGGAGAGGAAGGAAACTGCTCAGGGATTTAACCATGAGAACAATGGTGACTTTAAAACAGCTACCGAGTTTAATGGCTGTGATAGGAGAAAACTGAAAATATTCCATAACATGCATCTGTTTGCAACAAGGCACTAAAGTAATACTGCACAGAATGTGGCAAAGCAATTCGCTTTTGGTCCTGAATACATAATATTATGTTTGGGGCAAATCCAATACAGCATATTACGGAGTACCACTCTTCAAATTTCAAGCATAGAGTGGCTGCATCATGTTAACGGTATGCTTGTAATCCTTAAGGACTGGGGAATTTTTCAGGATAAAAAACAAACGTAATGGAGCTAAGCACAGGCAAAATCCTAGAGGAAAACCTGGTTCAGTCTGCTTTCCACCAGACACTGGGAGATGAATTCACCCTCCAGCAGAACAATAACCTAAAACACAAGGCCAAAACTAAACTGGAGTTGCTTACCAAGAAGACAGTGAATGTTTTTGAATGGCCGAGTTACAGTTTTGGCTTAAATCTATTTGAAAATCTATGGCAATACCTGAACATGGTTGTCTAGCAATGATCAACAACTAATTTCACAGCTTCAATAATTTTGAAAAGAATAATGGGCAAATGTTGCACAATCCAGGTGTGGAAAGCTCTTAGAGACTTACCCATTAAGCTCACAGCTGTAATCACTGCCAAAGGTGCTTCTACAAAGTATTGACTCAGGGGTATGAATACTTATATAAATGAGATTTCATTTTCAATACATTTGCCCCAAAAAATCTAAAAATATGTTTTCACTTTGTCATTATTGGGTATTGTGTGTAGATGGGTGAGAAACATTTTACATTTTGAATACAGGCTGAAACACAACAAAATGTTGAATAAGTCAAGGGGTATGCATACTTTCTGAAGGCACTGTAGGTTCTTGAGATTGTATTTTGCCCCATGCAAATATAACTTTAAGCTGTGTGTGTCAGCATTAGATGAAAGATGATATTTTTGGCTCTGACGGTGTTCCACTCTCTTTCTCCATCGCTCCATCCCTTCCTCCATCCATCAGCATGAGAAGTTCACCAGCCAGCTCCAGCTGACTAAGAAGCACTTCAACGGTGAGCCCACCAAGTCACCTGCCAAGTCCCCCGCTAAGACCCCCAGACCAGCCGAGACCAAGGCACCCGAGGGGACCACCATGGAGCCATCGGCCAAACCTGCTGATTCACACCAGGGAGATGACAAGATGGCAGGTGAGTGCAGGAAGCACATATAAGAGATTACATGTATGTTGTACGGTATGACCCAGTCATTTCAGGGAAATAATGAATGGGATATTTCAGTTTTGATTGTCAATCATGACACAGTATTTGGAAATAAGCAATATCCATTTTATAACGATAGCATTTTAGAATCTGTATTCTGAATGAGTAAGCAATGAATGTCCTGATCCTACCATTGATTGGACAGTGATACACATGTATGGACTACCAGTCATCTAAAAGACTAATAAACCTTTCACTGCCTGTCTCTTATGGAGACTTGTTTATCTCTTGACTGTAATAAAAGAGGGAGGGTTTAGGGTGTTTAAATTACACATTGTCATTAAAAACATCACACTAATCTGAGCTACTGTCCTGTACCACTGGGGTGTCTCATCTGATTACATTTACATTTTACATTTTAGTCATTTAGCAGACGCTCTTATCCAGAGCGACTTACAGTAGAGTGCATACATTTTATTACATTTTTACTACATACTGAGACAAGGATATCCCTACCGGCCAAACCCTCCCTAACCCGGACGACGCTATGCCAATTGTGCGTCGCCCCACGGACGGCTGCGACAGAGCCTGGGCGCGAACCGAGACTCTGGTGGCGCAGCTAGCACTGCGATGCAGTGCCCTAGACCACTGCGCCACCCGGGAGGCCCATTAGCCAGTGATTAGCCAGTCCCGCATGCCTCTGGTCCCACTATCAGTAGACACTGGGCAAAGACGTCAATTAAACGTCTATTTCACGTTGGTTCAACGTAATTTCATTGAAATTACGCATAAATAACATTGATTCAACCAGTGTGTGCCCAGTGGGAAAGAGCTATATTTATCTACAGGATGCAGCAGAGTGGCTGCAGCTGCTCCTATCTCTCCATGTGCAGCTGACAGTGAGAACGTCTCCTGCACTTGCATCGTTTACGCACTATCGTCAAGTCACTCAGCTGGAGGGAGAGTTTATGCTGGTGTTGGTGTGGATAGCAGTTTAGTATCTCTTACAGTAGATGGTACAGCTGTTGGAGTTGAATAGCTACTGTATTACAGATGGCACAAGACTTTAACAGGGGAAACATGGCTTTTGGATTGTGACATACAGTACATGGTTCATTGTCATTACATTCAGAATCACAGAGTGTTCTTTTGCTATGCGTTGGGGTGGCAGGTAGCCTAGCAGTTAAGAGTGTTGGGCCAGTAACTGAAATATTGCTCAGGGTATTCTCCATGATTTTTATTTTTTGTTTATTTAAAAAAAAATGTATCCCCTTTTTCTCGACAATTTTCGTGGTATCCAATCGCAAGTAATTACTATCTTGTCTCATCGCTACAACTCCCGTACGGGCTCGGGAGAGACGAAGGTCGAAAGCCATGCGTCCTCCGAAGCACAACCCAACCAAGCCGCACTGCTTCTTAACACAGCGCGCCTCCAACCCGGAAGCCAGCCGCACCAATGTGTTGGAGGAAACACCGTGCACCCGCCCCCCTCGGTTAGCGCGCACTGCGCCCGGCCCGCCACAGGAGTCGCTGGAGCGCGATGAGACAAGGATATCCCTACCGGCCAAACCCTTCCTAACCCGGACGACGCTAAGCCAATTGTGCATCGCCCCACGGACCTCCCGGTCGCGGCCGGCTGCGACAGTGCCTGGGCGCAAACCCAGAGACTCTGGTGGCGCAGCTAGCACTGCGATGCAGTGCTCTAGACCACTGCGCCACCCGGGAGGCACCTCCATGATTTTTTTAACAATCTGGTACTGCTGAGTACAGCGTGGGAGGGCAGTGCCTTAGAGATTTTTGCGTTTCTGAACACTTGTAACTGCCATCGCTCTGGATAAAAGCATCTGCTAAATGACTAACATTTAAGGGAACATCCAAACGGTTTGGTCCCTATGGATTGAGTCGTTTATCTGATAAATGAGAGGATGTCCTTCATTTTTTACTTTAGCCATGGCCATCGTCCCTAGACCAGGGATCACCAACTAGATTAAGCCATGGGCTGATTTTATTGAGCGGATGATCAGGCGGCTGGAACATAATTACAGAACATTTGAAGACTGCAATTTGACTGCAAGAAGCCAAAACAGATATAATATTTTACAAACATATACAGTTGAATTCAGAAGTTTACATACACCTCAGCCAAATACATTTAAACTCAGTTTTTCACAATTCCTGACATTTAATCCTAGTAAAAATTCCCTGTCTTAGGTCAGTTAGGATCACCACTTTATTTTAAGAATGTGAAATGTCAGAATAATAGTAGAGAATGATTTATTTCAGCTTTTATTTTTTTCATCACATTCCCAGTGGGTCAGAAGTTTACATACACTCAATTAGTACACTGCTCAAAAAAATAAAGGGAACACTTAAAGAACACAATGTAACTCCAAGTCAATCACACTTCTGTGAAATCAAACTGTCCACTTAGGAAGCAACACTGATTGACAATACATTTCACATGTTGTTGTGCAAATGGAATAGACAAAAGGTGGAAATTATAGGCAATTAGCAAGACACCCCCAATAAAGGAGTGATTCTGCAGGTGGTGACCACAGACCACTTCTCAGTTCCTATGCTTCCTGGCTTATGTTTTGGTCACTTTTGAATGCTGGCGGTGCTCTCACTCTAGTGGTAGCATGAGACGGAGTCTACAACCCACACAAGTGGCTCAGGTAGTGCAGTTCATCCAGGATGGCACATCAATGCGAGCTGTGGCAAGAAGGTTTGCTGTGTCTGTCAGCGTAGTGTCCAGAGCATGGAGGCGCTACCAGGAGACAGGCCAGTACATCAGGAGACGTGGAGGAGGCCGTAGGAGGGCAACAACCCAGCAGCACGACCGCTACCTCCGCCTTTGAGCAGGAGGAGCACTGCCAGAGCCCCGCAAAATGACCTCCAGCAGTCCACAAATGTGCATTTGCCAGCATATGGTCTCACAAGGGCTCTGAGGATCTCATCTCGGTACCTAATGGCAGTCAGGCTACCTCTGGCTACCGTATCTTTTGACCGACAATAACTCACCACGGACTGGCAGAATCCTGCACGATGCAAACTATATACTGCTTTCTCGGGATCAGGCCCAGATCCCCGGTATTTGCGTGAAGAGGAGGCAGAGAAAATGGAGCCAAAGTGCGGGCTGCCTTCTGAGAATTCGTAGGTGATCAAATAAACCTCCACTTACTTCCATTCTGTTTGCAAATGTGCATTCTTTGGAGAATAAAATAGATGACCTATTCGGAAGATTAAACTACCAACGGGACATTCAAAACTGTGATATCTTATGTTTCATGAAATCGTGACTGAACGACGACACTATCAACATACAGCTGGCTGGTTATACGCTGCACCGTCAGGATAGAACACCGATGTCTGGCAAGACAAGGGGCGATGTCTGGCAAGACAAGGGGCGGCGGACAATCTATTTTTGTAAACAACAGCTGGTGCACAATATCTAAGGAAGTCTAAAGCTATTGCTCGCTTGAGGTAGAGTATCTCTTGATAAGCTGTAGACCACACTATCTACCTAGAGAGTTTTTATCTGTATTTTTCAAAGCTTTTTACATACCACCACAGACTGAGGCTGGCACTAAGACAGCACTGAATGAGCTGTATTCCACCATAAGTAAACAATAAAACGCTCACCCAGAGGCGGCGCTCCTAGTAACCGGAGACTTTAAACTTAAATCCGTTTTACCAAATTTCTATCAGCATGTTAAATGTACAACCAGAGGGAAATCAACTATGGACCACCTTTACTCCACACACAGAGACGCATACAAAGCTCTCCCATGCCCTTCATTTGGCAAATCTGACCATAATTGTATCCTCCTGATTCCTGCTTACAAGCAAAAATTAAAGCAGGAAGCACCAGTGACGATCAATAAAAAAGTTGTCAGATAAAGCAGATGCTAAGCTACAGGACTGTTTTGCTAGCACAGACTGGAATATGTTCCAGTCTGTGATTATTAAAGTGGAATATGTTCCAGTCCTCCGATAGCATTGAGGAGTACACCACATCAGTCACTGACTTCATCAATAGCATCCTCCCCACAGAGACCGTACGTACATACCCCAACCAGAAGCCATGGATTACAGGCAACATCCGTACTGAGATAAAGGCTAGAGCTGCCACTTTCAAGGAGCAGGACTCTAACCCGGAAGCTTATAAGAAATCCTGCTTTGCCCTCCGACGAACCATCAAACAGGCAAAGCGTAAATACAGGACTAAGATTGAATTGTACTAAACCGGTTCTGACACTCGTCAGATGTGGCAGGGCTTACAAACCATTACAGACTACAAAGGGATGCACAGCCGAGAGCTGCCCAGTGACATGAGCCTACTAGACGAGCTAAACTACTTCTATGCTCACTTCGAGGCAAATAACACTTAAACATGCTTGAGAGCACTAGCTGTTCCGGAAAACTGTGATCATGCACTCCGCAGCCGATGTGAGTAAGACCTTTCAACAGGTCAACATTCACAAGGCCGCGGGGCCAGACGAATTAGCAGGACGTGTACTCCGAGCATGCTCTGACCACCTGGCAGGTGTCTTCACTGACATTTTCAACCTCTAACTGTCTGATTCTGTAATACCAACATGTTTTAAGCAGACCACTATATGACTACCGACCCGTAGCACTCACGTCTGTAGCCATGAAGTGCTTTGAAAGGCTGGTCATGGCTCACATCAACACCATTATCCCAGAAACCCTAGACCCACTCCAATTTGCATACCGCCCAAACAGATTCACAGATGATGCAATCTCAATCGCACTCCACACTGCCCTTTCCTACCTGGACAAAACGAACACCTATGTGAGAATTCTATTGATTGACTACAGCTCAGCGTTCAACACCATAGTGCCCTCAAAGCTCATCAATAAGCCACGGACTCTGGGACTAAACACCTCCCTTTGCAACTGGATCCTGGACTTCCTGATGAGCCGTCCCCAGGTGGTAAGGGTAGGTAACAACAGATCTGCCACGCTGATCCTCAACACAGGGGCTCCTCAGGGGTGCGTGCTCAGTCCCCTCCTGTACTCCCTGTTCACTCATGACTGCACGATCAGGCACAACTCCAACCCCATCATTAAGTTTGCCGATGACACAACAGTGGTAGGCCTGATCAACGACAATGACGAGACAGCCTATAGGGAGAGACCTGGCTGTGTGGTGCCAGGGCAACAACCTCTCCCTCAACGTAATCATAACAAAGGAGATGATTGTGGACAACAGGAAAAAGAGGACCGAGCACGCCCTCATTCTCATCGACGGGGCTGCAGTGGAGCAGGTTGAGAGCTTCAAGTTCCTTGGTGTCCACATCACCAACAAACTAACATGGTCCAAGCACACCAAGATAGTCGTAAATATGGCACAACAAAACCTATTCCTCCTCAGGAGACTGAAAAGATTTGACATGGGTCCTCAGATCCTCAATAGGTTCTGCAGCTGTACCACTGTGAGCATCATGACTGGTTGCATCACTGCCTGGTTTGGCAACTGCTTCGCCTCTGACCGCAAGGCACTACAGAGGGTAGTGCGAATGGCCCAAGCTTCCTGCCATCCAGCACCTCTATACCAGGCGGTGTCAGAGGAAGGCCCTCCAGCCACCCTAGTCATTGACAAGCGTTACCGGAGTGCCAAGTCTAGGTCATAGAGCCTTCTAAACAGCTTCTACCCCCAAGCCATAAGACTCCTCAACATCTAATCAAATGGCTCCCCAGACTATTTGCATTGCCTCCCCCCAGTTACACCGCTTCTACTCTCAGTTGGTATCATCAATGCATAGTCACTTTAATAATTATACCTACATGTACATATTACCTCAACTCAGCGGTGCCCCTACACATTGACTCTGTACCGGTACCCTGCTGTATATAGTCTTGTTTGTGTTAATTTACTGCTGCTCTTTAATTACTTGTTACTTTTATTTCTTATTCTTACCCGTATTTTTTTAAACTGCATTGTTAGTTATGGGCTCATAAGTAAGCATTTCACTGTAAGGTCTACACCTGTTGTATTCTGCACATTGACTAATGAAATTCGATTTGGAGATTTTTGGTCCCAACCGCCATGTCTTTGTGAGACGCAGAGTAAGTGAACGGATTATGTCTGCATGTATGGTTCCCACCGTGAAGCATGGAGGAGGAGGTGTGGGGGTGCTTTGCTGGTGACAGTGTCAGTGATTTATAAAAAATTCAGGGCACGCTTAACCAGCATGGCTACCACAGCATTCTGCAGCGATCCCATCTGGTTTGCGCTTAGTGGGACTATCATTTGTTTTTAGACAGGGCAATGACACAACACACCTCCAGGCGGTGTAAGGGCTATTTGACCAAGAAGGAAAGCGATGGAGTGCTGCATCTGATGACCTGGCCTCCACAATCAACCAACCTCAACCCAATTGAGATGGTTTGGGATGAGTTGGACTGCAGAGTGAAGGAAAAGCAACCAATAAGTGTTCAGAATATGTGGGAACTCCTTCAAGATTGTTGGAAAAGCATCCCTCATGCTGGTTGAGAAAATGCCAAGAGTGTGCAAAGCTGTCAACAAGGCAAAGGGTGGCTACTTTGAAGAATCTCAAATATGAAATATATTTTGATATGTTTAACATTGTTTTGGTAACTACATGATTCCATCTGTATTTTTTCATAGTTTTGATTTATTCACTATTATTCTACTAAGTGGAAAATAGTAGAAATGAAGAAAAACCCTTGAATGAGTAGGTGTGTCCAAACCTTTGAGTGGTACTGCACATATACATTATTTATTTTGCTCAGAAACTTAAACCACCCGCGGTCCGCCAGTTAAGGAACCCTGGTCTATAGTATCAGGATCAAAACAACAGATGTTCTAACACTGTCATATGGGGCATCAGGCTTAACACACACAAGTCAAGTGAACATTACATTTAACCCGGCTTGCCACCCATTATGTGTCTAAATACAGCATCTGCAGTGGGGGCCTTCAGCAGAGGGCCTGTAATGATAGGGGGAGCCACATCCACACATATGTCTCCTTTATTACTCGACAACCATTAAAAAATAGGAGACGGGAAGCTTTTACATGTGTTCCTCCTTGTCGGGTTCTCTGCCACCTGGATATTGAAGCCTGCTAATTGTCCTTTTAATACTAATGTATTATTCCCCCCGCTGATTCACAGACAGGCAGTTACCGTATGTTCCCTTTCGTCTCGGCAGTCAGACAGTCACCGTATGTTCCCTTTCCTCTCTGCAGTCAGACCGTATGTTCCCTTTCCTCTCTGCAGTCAGACCGTATGTTCCCTTTCCTCTCTGCAGTCAGACCGTATGTTCCCTTTCCTCTCTGCAGTCAGACCGTATGTTCCCTTTCCTCTGCAGTCAGACCGTATGTTCCCTTTCCTCTCTGCAGTCAGACCGTATGTTCCCTTTCCTCTCTGTAGTCACAGTCACCGTATGTTCCCTTTCCTCTCTGTAGTCAGACCGTATGTTCCCTTTCCTCTCTGCAGTCAGACCGTATGTTCCCTTTCCTCTGCAGTCAGACCGTATGTTCCCTTTCCTCTCTGCAGTCAGACCGTATGTTCCCTTTCCTCTCTGCAGTCAGACCGTATGTTCCCTTTCCTCTCTGTAGTCACAGTCACCGTATGTTCCCTTTCCTCTCTGCAGTCAGACCGTATGTTCCCTTTCCTCTCTGCAGTCAGACCGTATGTTCCCTTTCCTCTCTGCAGTCAGACCGTATGTTCCCTTTCCTCTCTGTAGTCACAGTCACCGTATGTTCCCTTTCCTCTCTGCAGTCAGACCGTATGTTCCCTTTCCTCTCTGTAGTCAGACCGTATGTTCCCTTTCCTCTCTGTAGTCACAGTCACCGTATGTTCCCTTTCCTCTCTGCAGTCAGACCGTATGTTCCCTTTCCTCTCTGCAGTCAGACCGTATGTTCCCTTTCCTCTCTGCAGTCAGACCGTATGTTCCCTTTCCTCTGCAGTCAGACCGTATGTTCCCTTTCCTCTCTGCAGTCAGACCGTATGTTCCCTTTCCTCTCTGTAGTCAGACCGTATGTTCCCTTTCCTCTCTGCAGTCAGACCGTATGTTCCCTTTCCTCTCTGCAGTCAGACCGTATGTTCCCTTTCCTCTCTGCAGTCAGACCGTATGGTCCCTTTCCTCTCTGCAGTCAGACCGTATGTTCCCTTTCCTCTGCAGTCAGACCGTATGTTCCCTTTCCTCTCTGCAGTCAGACCGTATGTTCCCTTTCCTCTCTGTAGTCAGACCGTATGTTCCCTTTCCTCTCTGTAGTCAGACAGTCACCGTATGTTCCCTTTCCTCTCTACAGTTAGACCGTATGTTCCCTTTCCTCTCTGTAGTCAGACCGTATGTTCCCTTTCCTCTCTGTAGTCAGACAGTCACCGTATGTTCCCTTTCCTCTCTGCAGTCAGACCGTATGTTCCCTTTCCTCTCTGTAGTCAGACCGTATGTTCCCTTTCCTCTTTGCAGTCAGACCGTATGTTCCCTTTCCTCTCTGTAGTCAGACCGTATGTTCCCTTTCCTCTCTGTAGTCAGACCGTATGTTCCCTTTCCTCTTTGCAGTCAGACAGTCACCATATGGTCCCTTTCCTCTCTGCAGTCAGAACGTATGTTCCCTTTCCTCTCTGCAGTCAGACAGTCATCGTGTGTTCCCTTTCCTCTCTGCAGTCAGACAGTCACCGTGTGTTCCCTTTACTCTCTGTAGTCAGACAGTCACCGTGTGTTCCCTTTACTCTCTGTAGTCAGACAGTTACCGTGTGTTCCCTTTCCTCTCTGTAGTCAGACAGTCACCGTGTGTTCCCTTTCCTCTCTGTAGTCAGACAGTCACCGTGTGTTCCCTTTCCTCTCTGTAGTCAGACAGTCACCGTATGTTCCCTTTCCTCTCTGTAGTCAGACAGTCACCGTGTGTTCCCTTTACTCTCTGTAGTCAGACAGTTACCGTATGTTCCCTTTCCTCTCTGCAGCACACCACCATAGGTTAACTGGAGATGTTATGCAGGCAGGCAAAACAATATTGCAGCATTTATAGGCTCGTCACTAATCTTGTAGCAATAATAGGCATTTATATGCATTTTGAACACAGTCCTCTGTGAATGCACACTGCAATTAGTGCATTCTTTGGATTAGTGCATTCTTTGGGTTTTGTTCATATGCAAAGTCAGTGCTTGCTTACACTGCAGCCCGGAGTGAATATTGGGTTCCATTTTGCTACTGCGACATTGTTGGCAGTAAATGGGCCTACACATTGTGTCCCAGGCTTGGCTTCAACTAACAAATACTATTTGCATGGTCTGTAAAGTCACACCCATATTAACACCCCAGCTGGATTTAGCTGGGTGAAGTCAAAGTGGGGAGAGAAGGTAGTTAGAAGTTCAGGCCTTTGGCAGTGGGGAGAGAAGGTAGTTAGATAGTGGAGCAGAGGTTGGTGTTGATGGGTTTGTGCCTCATTTTTCTGCTGATTGGGTAATGTAGGTCAGGCGAACGTCTAAAGCCAAACCACTGCTCTAAGTCCCATCATCCAGGACAGATGAATTAAAAGTGTCACGACTTCCACCGAAGTTGGTCCCTCTCCTTGTTCGGGCGGCGTTCGGTGGTCGAAGTCACCGACCTTCTAGCCATCGCTGATGCTCTTTTCATTTTCCTTTGGTTTTGTCTTGTCTTCCTTCACACCTTGTTTCAATCCCATCAATTACATGTGTATTTAACCCTCTGTTCCCCCTCATGTCCTTGTCGGTGATTGTTTATTGTAAGTGTTTGTGCACGTCTGTCCTGGTGTGCGTTGGGTTATGTACCATTTTATTGTTTTGTTAATAAACTGCGCCGTTGGAAACACAGTTATTTCTCTCCTGCATCTGACTTCTCTGCCGCCAGTTCACACCCCTTACAAAGAGACACAGTGCAGCTGCTCAGGAACAGTCACAGTAACTCCTGACCAGTTACTGTACCAATTGACACCCCTTGACGAATGTCATACATTAAATCTAAACTGTGTGATACCTCTTGTGTTTGTGTTATAGGGGACATAGCAGCCTCGCACCGGGGAACACCTCTGTATGGACAGCCATCTTGGTGGGGGGATGGGGATGCAGACGATGAGAACTCCTTCAAGCAGGAGACCAAGACGTATGGGAAGAAGCATGACAGCTCTGGGGCAGGTAAGAACCAACTTGACCTCATCATATCTCAAGTATGAAATGATATGTTTCAAATGTTGGCAAGATGATCAGATGCATGCACACATGTTTCAGTACATTAGATGATCTACTCTAGGACATGATTCATTAAATGTACAGTACATTAGATGAGCTACTCTAGGACATGATTCATTAAATGTACAGTACATTAGATGAGCTACTCTAGGACATGATTCATTAAATGTACAGTACATTAGATGATCTACTCTAGGACATGATTAATTAAATGTACAGTACATTAGATGAGCTACTTTAGGACATGATTAAATGTACAGTACATTAGATGAGCTACTCTAGGACATGATTAAATGTACAGTGCATTAGATGAGCTACTCTAGGACATGATTAAATGTACAGGGGATTAGATGAGCTACTCTAGGACATGATTAAATGTACAGTGCATTAGATGAGCTACTCTAGGATATGATTAAATGTACAGTACATTAGATGAGCTACTCTAGGACATGATCAAATATTAATTGGCACTCTTTCATGAACACAAATGACAATTAAATGATGTTCTTGATGGCTCGAGGTCAAATCAACATGAACTATCTTTTTACGTGGGACCTCTTTTTCTGAACTGGCAGGTGTTCCTGGTTGATTATTGGCCTCTATGTAATGTGTGTTCTGAAGTAATGCTGGTGTTCTAACAGAACTATATGCCAACTTGGAACATAAAGAATACTTTCTGTAAGTAGTGAGATGGTGGCTTCATGTTAATTCCCCGGCTCATCCGGTCTTTGTGTATGGAGGGTAATGGCCATGTGACTCAGTACACCGTGTGGATATGCATGATGTGTGTTTGTGTTGGTCCAGAGGATCCCATTAAGTTGTGCTGGGCAGGAGTAACAGGATTAAAGATTAGGCCAGGCTTGGTGGCTGTAGGACACCCAATAGGTGCTGGGGTGGAGTGGGGGAAGGCCGTCCGTGTGCACCATGATAGTTCGTTAGTGATGTGGATACCAAGGAACATGAAACTCTCGACCCTCTTCACTACAGCCCCGTCGATGTTAATGGGGGTCTGTTCGGCCTGCCTTTTCCTGTAGTCCATGATCAGCTCCTTTGTCTTGCTCACATTGAGGTAGAGGTTGTTTATTTTATTTATTTATTTATTTATTATTATTTTTTTCGGGGGGTGGATCAGCTTAATATTGCGGAAAGAATGTTGCTTCCAATGTAATTGTAGAGGTAGAGGTTGTTGTCATGGCACCACACTGCCAGGTCTCTAACCTCCTCCCTATAGTCTGTCTCACTGTTGTCGGTGATCAGGCCTACCACTGTTGTGTCATCAGCAAACTTAATGATGGTGATAGAGTCGTGTTTGGCCACGGAGTCGTGGGTGAACAGGGAGTACAGGAGGGGACTAAGCATGCACCCGTGAGGGGCCCCAGTATTGAGGATAAGCATGGCAGATGTGTTGCCTACCCATACCACCTGGGGGTGGCCCGTCAGGAAGTCCAGGATCCAGTTGCAGAGGGAGGTGTTTAGTCCCAGGGTCGTTAGCTTAGTGATGAGCTTTATGGACACTATGGTGTTGAACGCTGAGCTGTAGTCGACGAACAGCATTCTCACATTGGTGATCTGTTGGGGAGGTATGCAAATTGGAGTGGGTCTAGGGTTTCTGGGATGATGGTGTTGATGTGAGCCATGACCAGCCTTTTAAAGCACTTCATGGCTACCGACATGAGTAGTACAGTGTTGTAGTCATTTAGGCAGGTTACCTTCGCTTTCTTGGGCACAGGGACTATGGTGGTCTGCTTGGAACATGTAGGTATTACAGACTCGGTCAGGGAGAGATTGAACATGTCAGTGAAGAGGTTGATTAATAAGGGTAAAACAGTTAAAAGTCCTACCAGACTACTTAGGTTTTATACTGTTATGTGGTTACTGTCATAAATATGTATTAACATGGTTGTTGTTAGTAATGCTCTGTTATAAATATGTATTAACATGGTTGTTGTTAGTAATGCTCTGTTATAAATATGTATTAACATGGTTGTTGTTAGTAATGCTCTGTTATAAATATGTATTAACATGGTTGTTGTTAGTAATGCTCTGTTATAAATATGTATTAACATGGTTGTTGTTAGTAATGCTCTGTTATAAATATGCATTAACATGGTTGTTGTTAGTAATGCTCTGTTATAAATATGTATTAACATGGTTGTTGTTAGTAATGCTCTGTTATAAATATGTATTAACATGGTTGTTGTTAGTAATGCTCTGTTATAAATATGTATTAACATGGTTGTTGTTAGTAATGCTCTGTTATAAATATGCATTAACATGGTTGTTGTTAGTAATGCTCTGTTATAAATATGTATTAACATGGGTGTTGTTAGTAATGCTCTGTTATAAATATGCATTAACATGGGTGTTGTTAGTAATACTCTGTCATGAATATGTATTAATATGGGTGTTAGTACATTTTTTACATTACATTTTAGTCATTTAGCAGACACTCTTATCCAGAGCGACTTACAGTAGAGTGCATACATTTTATTACATTTTACATACTGAGACAAGGATATACCTACCGGCCAAACCCTCCCTAACCCGGACGACGCTATGCCAATTGTGCGTCGCCCCACGGACCTCCCGGTTGCGGCCGGCTGCGACAGAGCCTGGGCGCGAACCCAGCCCAGCCTGGGCGCGAACCCAGAGACTCTGGTGGCGCAGCTAGCACTGCGATGCAGTGCCCTAGACCACTGCGCCACCCGGGAGGCCAATGATGCTCTGTCATATTAGTAATGCTCTGTCATAAATATGTATTAATATGGAGGTTGTTAGTAATGTTCTGTCATGAATATGTATTAACATGGGTGTTGTTAGTAATGCTCTGTCATGAATATGTATTAACATTGGTGATGTTAGTTATTCTGTGTGTGTGTCTCATGCACTCTAATGCAGTGGTTCCCAACCAGGGGTACTAGGACCCATGGGGATACTTGAGAAGACTCATGAGACCATAGACCTACTGGTAAAATGCACATGAGGGGGTACTTCAGGGGTACACCGGACAGAGCAGAATTCAGTTGGTGGTATAGTAACCGAAAAAGGTTGGGAACCACTGCTCTAATGTACAGTGTTCCTGTTAAATGAATGACCACCGTGACCCTCAGTGGTTTAGAATTGAGTCACATGATTCATCATGAAATCTTTAGAGGAAGAGTGGTAGTATTTATTTAAAAAAAGGGAGGTTCTAAGCTTAGTTTGTGGTGGTCTTGTTTGTGGAAGCAGTGGTTATTTGTTTGATGCTTGGATAGGATGAAACCTGAAAGCCTTATTTACCACCAGACCTGTTGGTGACTATAATGTAGGACCTGATGCAAGGGGTATCAGTTTGAATATAGTTCTCTAAATGGACAACGTTATGTCCCATTTCACTCCATTTTTGACTTTGTTGAAAGCCACAGTTATTTGCAGTCATGCTTTCAGGAGCATATCTGTTTTCAAAGAGATACAAACATTACTTACTTTCAAGTTGAATTGAAAGATATAACTTTCGAGAAAGATTTGGCCTTATAGGGGGATCCTAAATCCCAGTAGGTATTATACTTTGAATATTTGACTTTGATATTGTTCCCTTACTCCATAAGGGTGGAAATGTACAAAACGAACCTGTATTTTCCAAGAACAACTCAGCTGCTCACTTTGTCATACGTATAAACTAGATGGTCTACATATGCCATAATGCCTTGCCACATAATCAAATGAAGTTACACAATCATTATTAAGTAAGTGACATTATTAAGTAAGTGACACTACATGGCTTTGTGCCTGTCTGCCTGGGCCCCAGCACAGCCTGACCTGTTTTCCCACCAATGCTCCTTATAGGACACATCACTGCACTCTATACTCCTCTGTAAACTGGTCCTCTGTATACTCGTGCCAAGTCACACTGGTTGATGCTTATTTATAAAACACTCTTAGGCCTCACTCCCCCCTATCTGAGATATCTACTGCAGCCCTCATCCTCCACATACAACACCCATTCCTTCCAGTCACATTCTGTTAAAGGTCCCCAAAGTACACACATTCCTGGGTCGCTCGTCTTTTCAGTTCGCTTCAGCTAGAGACTGGAACGAGCTGCAACAAACTCTCAAACTGGACCGTTTTATCTCCATCTCTTCTTACTGACAGTTGTGGCTGCTTTGCTTGATATATTGTTGTCTCTACCTTCTTGTGTTTGTGCTATTGTCTGTGCCCAATAATGTTTGTACCATGTTTTGTGCTGCTACCATGTTGCGTTGCTACCATGCTGTGTTGTTGTCTTAGGTCTCTCTTTATGTGGTGTCTCTCTTGTCGCGATGTGTGTTTTGTCCTGTATTTTTTATTTTAATCCCTGCCCCTGTCCCTGCAGGAGGCCTTTTGCCTTTTGGTAGGTCGTCATTGTAAATAAGAATTTGTTGTTTAACTGACTTGCCCAGTTAAATAAAGGTTACACGAATAAATAGAGGGCTGTGTTCTGCCAAGGCCTCAGACACTGATTCAGACTAATGGTGAGACTCAGAACAGACACAGCTTAGCGGCCCATTTGGGGCCCGTGACCTCTGACCTCTAGATACTGATCCCCAGTGTTCTCCTCTCTGTGAACCTACAGACGGCAGAGAGCCTAAGAGGAGTGAGAGGCCTAAGGAGGATGGTCTGGGTCCTGAGCCCAGCTACTTTGAGATCCCCACCAAGGAGACTCAGATGGCCGAGGACAGCATTCATGAGATCCCTACCAAGGACACTGAGTGGGCTGCTGCTACCACCGCCAGCAGCGCTCAGGGCCACGCCTCACCTCACGCCTTCACCATCGAGTTTGATGACACCTCCCCTGGCAAGGTCAGGATTAAGGACCATGTGTCCAAACTGACTCCGGACCACCGGCCCCGGCCTAAGAAGACCCCCCAGCCGGGGAGCAAGGATCTCAGCACCCTACAGGCCGCCATGATGGCCTCTGAGAGCAAGGTGGCCGATTGGCTGGCCCACAATGACCCCCCCACGGTGCGCACTGAGTCCACAGAGGACGACAGCAAGAGCATCAAGAGTGATGTTCCCGTCCACTTCCACAGGCTCAAAGGTGAGGGCCATATCCTGCCTGTCAATGTCCTCAGGCTGGTCATTGTAAATCTAATTTGTTCTTAACTGACTTGTCTAGTTAAATAAAGGTAATATATATATATATATATATATATATATATATATATATATATTTAAATATGGCCCATACCTGTCATTGTTCTCAGGCTTTTTATGTAATCTACTGTATGCTGTGTGTATTGGAGCAGGAGATCCTTGCTTAGCATTGGTTCAGATCTTTCCCACATTAAAGAATTACTTCCACTTTTCTAATGCCTGTAGCTACAGTCTCACTCCAAGCTGCAGTACAGCAGGCAGTCAGACAGGAGAGAGGGCAGGAAATGCCATGGCGTGTTTAATCCTCCTGTAGGCAGTCAGACAGGAGAGAGGGCAGGAAATGCCATGGCGTATTTACTCCTCCTGTAGGCAGTCAGACAGGAGAGAAGGCAGGAAATGCCATGGTGTGTTTACTCCTCCTGTAGGCAGTCAGACAGGAGAGAGGGCAGGAAATGCCATGGCGTGTTTACTCCTCCTGTAGGCAGTCAGACAGGAGAGAGGGCAGGAAATGCCATGGCGTATTTACTCCTCCTGTAGGCAGTCAGACAGGAGAGAGGGCAGGAAATGCCATGGCGTGTTTACTCCTCCTGTAGGCAGTCAGACAGGAGGGAGGGCAGGAAATGCCATGGTGTGTTTTCTCCTCCTGTAGGCAGTCAGACAGGAGAGAAGGCAGGAAATGCCATGGCGTGTTTAGTCCTCCTGTAGGCAGTCAGACAGGAGAGAAGGCAGGAAATGCCATGGCGTGTTTACTCCTCCTGTAGGCAGTCAGACAGGAGAGAGGGCAGGAAATGCCATGGTGTGTTTACTCCTCCTGTAGGCAGTCAGACAGGAGAGAAGGCAGGAAATGCCATGGTGTGTTTACTCCTCCTGTAGGCAGTCAGACAGGAGAGAAGGCAGGAAATGCCATGGCGTGTTTACTCCTCCTGTAGGCAGTCAGACAGGAGAGAGGGCAGGAAATTCCATGGCGTTATTACTCCTCCTGTAGTCAGTCAGACAGGAGAGAGGGCAGGAAATGCCATGGCGTGTTTACTCCTCCTGTAGGCAGTCAGACAGGAGAGAAGGCAGGAAATGCCATGGCGTGTTTACTCCTCCTGTAGGCAGTCAGACTGGAGAGAAGGCAGGAAATGCCATGGTGTGTTTTCTCCTCCTGTAGGCAGTCAGACAGGAGAGAGGGCAGGAAATGCCATGGCGTATTTACTCCTCCTGTAGGCAGTCAGACAGGAGAGAGGGCAGGAAATGCCATGGCGTATTTACTCCTCCTGTAGGCAGTCAGACAGGAGAGAGGGCAGGAAATGCCATGGCGTGTTTACTCCTCCTGTAGGCAGTCAGACAGGAGAGAAGGCAGGAAATGCCATGGTGTGTTTACTCCTCCTGTAGGCAGTCAGACAGGAGAGAGGGCAGGAAATGCCACGGCGTGTTTACTCCTCCTGTAGGCAGTCAGACAGGAGAGAAGGCAGGAAATGCCATGGTGTGTTTACTCCTCCTGTAGGCAGTCAGACAGGAGAGAGGGCAGGAAATGCCATGGTGTGTTTTCTCCTCCTGTAGGCAGTCAGACAGGAGAGAGGGCAGGAAATGCCATGGTGTGTTTTCTCCTCCTGTAGGCAGTCAGACAGGAGAGAGGGCAGGAAATGCCATGGCGTATTTACTCCTCCTGTAGCCTGATCTGACTTTCATCCTGCTAGAAGGCTTTACACGCTACTCATCTGAATGGCTTATCTAGCTGTATGATTCCTCTTCTCAAGGAGACTCTGCACAGACGAAATTCACTGTGAATTCATATCACCTCCATGATGATATGATGTAACTCTAAAGTTCACTTATATTAAATAGTGTCTGTTTTTGTAATTGTATAAAGGTCCCCACCCTCTAGCAAATAAAGTCCAACCCTCCTTTGTACTGTATATCGGTGACAGAGACACACCTCTATGACTCTCTATGTACAACCTCCCACTCTGATTCTAATGATTCTTCAGTCTTAAATCTCTCAGCCTTCCATTTACAGTAATACGAGAGAGACCAGTCATGGCTCTGTTAATGGCAGTCCGAATTGTCTACTTCCTCAGGATTAGTCCCCAGCACTCCTAAATCCCCCAGCCATCTCCCAGCTCCGACACCCATTGACTGAGCTTAGCATGGATGACACAGTAGGCAACCTGCCTTTCTGCCTGCCTCCCCCATTCTCCCCGCCTTTTCTGCTGTACACCAAGGAGCCAAGCCGTATCCATCCCATCTCCTTAATGATTCATCCACATAGTGCTTTAGTTGTGCTTTCCCTTTGTTTCATATTTGAATTGGAGCCTGGACACTATCTCTGTCTGCATCTTCATGACCATCTCTGGGCCTTTTGTGGGACGCTGTTTGACAGGACTCAATAGAGTGTGGGCTGGGCATTAGCTACTCTTTGGAGCTGGCTAATTAAATGGCTGCTAATTTCTGGTGTACGATAGCTGTGTCTGGGGGTGGGGTGCAGACAGAGTGGTATAAATGGAGATTTATGAAGCACAAAGCACGTACCAAGGTGAAGTCAGAGGCTGATCTGCTGAGTGCTACAGTGCATACAATGTTTGGCTGCTGTACTTTGAGGCGTTTCGCCTGTAACTCCATTTTTGGGGTGTATTCTGAAGCTGTACCTTCCAGAGGCTATTGTGGGAGTCTAGCTGTGGGATGGAGGGGAGGAAGAAACAGGGGTCAGTGTTGCGCTTGGAGTTCTCGTGCTGCAGGCGGTCAGGACTGTGAGCTTTGGAGGTGTGCATGTTTGTGTGAGGCATGCTCAGTGAAGCTCAGTGAAGCTGTGGTGCTCAGTGCAGTCACCACCCGCAGGGAGAAAGAGCTGTGCGTGTGAGGCATGCTCAGTGGTGCTCAGTGCAGTCATCAGCCCCAGGGACAGAGAGCTGTGTGTGTGCGGTCAATCGTGAGGACGGGAAAGCAAGACGAGCCTGAAGCTGCTGAGTGTTAATATTCATGTTCTCAGGTGGGTCTCAGAAATACAATGGATGGAGATGGGGCTGGTAGGTGCATGGGGAAAGCCTGACGATACTGCGTAGCTTTAAACACTGCAGAGTAAGGGTTAACTTTGTTGTTTGTGATGTAAATGAACAGGTTAATATCTGTTACGTTTTGGTGGTTTTAGTCTCTGTTAACCTGTAGAAGGTTAACAATACCATCCCTGTTTAGTCTCTGTTAACATGTAGAAGGTTAACAATACCATCCCTGTTTAGTCTCTGTTAACCTGTAGAAGGTTAACAATACTATCCCTGTTTAGTCTCTGTTAACATGTAGAAGGTTAACAATACCATCCCTGTTTAGTCTCTGTTAACATGTAGAAGGTTAACAATACCATCCCTGTTTAGTCTCTGTTAACCTGTAGAAGGTTAACAATACCATCCCTGTTTAGTCTCTGTTAACCTGTAGAAGGTTAACAATACCATCCCTGTTTAGTCTCTGTTAACCTGTAGAAGGTTAACAATACCATCCCTGTTTAGTCTCTGTTAACCTGTAGAAGGTTAACAATACCATCCCTGTTTAGTCTCTGTTAACCTGTAGAAGGTTAACAATACCATCCCTGTTTAGTCTCTGTTAACCTGTAGAAGGTTAACAATACCATCCCTGTTTAGTCTCTGTTAACATGTAGAAGGTTAACAATACCATCCCTGTTTAGTCTCTGTTAACCTGTAGAAGGTTAACCATACCATCCCTGTTTAGTCTCTGTTAACCTGTAGAAGGTTAACCATACCATCCCTGTTTAGTCTCTGTTAACCTGTAGAAGGTTAACAATACCATTCCTGTTTAGTCTCTGTTAACCTGTAGAAGGTTAACAATACCATCCCTGTTTAGTCTCTGTTAACCTGTAGAAGGTTAACCATACCATCCCTGTTTATGTCGTGAAGGTTGTGTGTTTTAAAACTGTGTGATGGAGATTTGACATTTGTCTGTGTAAGAGTGTTTGCACTGCTGTGCTGTGTGTACTATGGTTAATTGTTGTTTTGTTGGCTGTCTTCTATATTTTATGTTACAGTTAACTTTGTTTTTTTGTCGGCAAATTGCATATAGTATGTATAAGCTGAAAGTAGAAGCCTAAGTATTGTTGTCCATTAGTTTACTACAATTAGGGGAGAGGTGGTAGGGTTAGGGGTAAATAATAAAGAAATATGTATTTTGTTATATACTATATAGTGCATTCGGAAAGTATTCAAATCCTTTGACTTTTTCCACATTTTGTTACGTTACAGCCTTATTCTAAAATGAATAAAAAATATATCAATCTACACACAATACCCCATAATGATGAAGCGAAAACAGGTTTTTAGAAATATCTATTAAAAATAAAAACAGAAATACCATATTTACTTAAGTATTCAGACCCCTTGCTCTGAGACTCAAAATTTAGCTCAGGTGCATCCTGTTTCCATTGATCATTGACCAAGCCATGAAGTCGAAGGAATTGTCCATAGAGCTCCGAGACAGGATTGTGTCAAGGCACAGATCTGGGGAAGGGTACCAAAACATTGAAGGTCCCCAAGAACACATTGGCCTCCATCATTCTTCAATAGAAGAAGTTTGGAACCACCAAGACTCTTCCAAGAGCTGGCCGCACAGCCAAACTGAGTAATCGGAGGAGAAGGGCCTTGGTCAGGGAGGTGACCAAGAACCCGATAGTCACTCTGACAGAGCTCCAGAGTTCCTTTGTGGAGATGGTAGAACCTTCCAGAATAACAACCATCTATGCAGCACTCCACCAATCAGGCCTTTATGGTAGAGTGGCCAGATGGAAGCCACTCCTCAGTAAAAGGCATATGACAGCAAGGTTCTATGGTCTGATGAAACCAAGATTGAACTCCTTGGCCTGAATGCCAAGCGTTACGTCTGGAGGAAACCAGGCACCATCCCTACGGTGAAGCATGGTGGTGGCAGCATCATGCTGTGGGGATGAACGGAGGGAAAGATGAATGGAGCAAAGTACAGAGGAATCCTGCTCCAGAGTGCTCAGGACCTCAGACTGGGGCGAAGGTTCACCTTCCAACAGGACAACAACCCTAAGCACACAGCCAGGAATTAGGGTTAACTCTGTTGATTGTCTCTGTACTGTGTAGTAGATTTAACTGTGTTGATTGTCCCTGTACTGTGTAGTAGAGTTACCGGTGTTGATTGTCTCTGTACTGTGTAGTAGAGTTAACTGTGTTGATTGTCTCTGTACTGTGTAGTAGAGTTAACTGTGTTGATTGTCTCTGTACTGTGTAGTAGAGTTAACTGTGTTGATTGTCTCTGTACTGTGTAGTATGGTTAACTGTGTTGATTGTCTCTGTACTGTGTAGTAGAGTTAACTGTGTTGATTGTCTCTGTACTGTGTAGTAGAGTTAACTGTGTTGATTGTCTCTGTACTGTGTAGTATGGTTAACTGTGTTGATTGTCTCTGTACTGTGTAGTAGATTTAACTGTTTTGTTTTTGCTTGATGTGTCTGTGTGTGATGAGGTGGAGTGGAGGAGATGCACTCTGACTCATGTGGGGCGGGCGGGGTTGTGGCCGGAGCCAGCCAGCTCTAGTCACTCAGACATGCAGCGCTGTGAGGCTCCTAACAGATTGTTTGTCTGCTGCTGCATGAAAGGCCTCTGTTTCCAGAGTGGCCTGGTGATATTCTGTCTCTGAACCCACCACTGTCACGTCTGACTGCATGCTACTTCCTGAGCCCCTGCTTTCCCTCCCTCCTCCCTTCCTGCTCCACCCTCCACCCCCCTCCTCTCCCCCCCTCCCCACAGGGAGGCAGGGCTAGTAGTACTGTGGCTGTGTGAAGTCTGGAGACATTAGATTCCATCATAGAGGACTATCTGTCCTTTGTTTCTCTAGGTCATGATTAGCAGTTGAAAGGTCAGAGGTTAGATGTTATAGGTTGTGTGTTTCCTGTAAGTGCAGTAACTCAGGTCTGTGCTCTCCTTCTGTCTTGCTTCTCCCAGGCAGCAAGCATGAGGACGGTACCCAGAGTGACTCTGAGAACGGGATTGGCCTGCGCTTCGGCAGCCGGAGGCTGGCTCTGGAGGAGAGGCTGAGGTCGGCACAGGGAGGACAAGGAGGTCAGTGGGGTCGGACTACCGGCAACAGGACTACCTTCATGATCGAATTCTACAACGATGATAACCCCCGCAAGCGACGCTCCTACTCCTTCTCCCAGACTGCACCGCTGCTTGGGGGTGCGGCCAGGGAGGCTCTTTGCCCCACCCCCCCCTCCCACTCTAAGGCCCCTTCCACCATGACCACAGACTTCAGTAAGGCCCCGTTATCAGCGGCCCTGATAGCGGGAGCCCCCACTGCCGCCCGAGTTCTGATGAAGCAGAGGTCTGAGGACCACAGCATGGGGAGGAGCTCAGTCAGTACAGGCCACCAGACCACTGATCCCAGCCCCAGTGAGGAGGGTCTGAGGAACCCTCAGTCCCAGGGGGACAGGGAGCAGGAGGATGACCAGAGCGATAAGGGAACCTACACCATTGAGTTGGAGAACGGCAACCCTGAGGAGGAGGAGGCCAGGCGCATGATAGACAAGGTCAGCTTTCTGATGTATATTCACACTCAGCTCAGGGATATATCATTGTGGGTTGGTTTGCTGTGAAAATCGGAAGCAATACAAATTTAATTTTATTTTTATATTATCTGAATTGCATGTAGGAAAGCTGACTTGGTTTGAAAGTAAGAATGACCAAGTTCTCCGTGTCTTGAATTAACATAATTTAATTAACTTTATTGAACGGGGCATTCAAAGGGCATGCTATTTTTCTATAGTTTTCTGAAATATCCTCCATAACGTCCACTAAGCATGCTGAGCTTTTGAGCTGTAATGATCTGTCGTCACATTGATTTATTACATTGCTATTTTCCGAATGAAAAGCATTTGACTATGTCCTCTAGTCCTCTGTGACCCATGGGTAAAGGGACATTGGATTTCATTTTGTAATGTATTTCATTTCCAACAATGTGGTCATTACGAGACTATTTAAAATATTTACCTTGTACAATATAGAATCTAAAATTCCTTTCAAACTTTGGTGCACTGAAGTTCTTGATCGGGCACTTTCACTAATACTCCAATTTTTCAATAGTATCGCAATAAAGAAATGTCACTGTTAGTATTAGGAAATGGTACATCTCGCCCTGAGATGGAGGTCTATTTCCCTCAAGTCTCTCTCTTCTTATTAGGATTAGCTCATATGAACAGCCATACACATTAAGAGAGTGGGCTATCATAAACTTTTAGGGAAAAAAGGTGCTATCTAGAATCTTAAAGGGTTCTTCAGCTGTCCCCATAGGAGAACCCTTTGAAGAACCCTTTTTGGTTCCATGTAGAACCCTTTCCACAGAGGGTTCTACATAGAACCAAAAAGGGCTATCGTACAATCAAAGAACTCTTTTGGAACCCATTTTTCTAAGAGTGTAGTGTGTATAACTTGGCTGGCACAATCCAGCGTAACAGCTGCCATCATAAAAAAACACTATTAAACCCACATACGACTCATAAATCCTTTAAAGGAATAATATATTTTTGTGTTTTTTTCATTAGTACACTGCTGATAGTCACAAAATGTCAGCAATCAAGTTGTCAAGATATATCACTTTCAAAAAGTAAATTATAACTTGCCACATCATCACGCGTGTTTCATCATATGATGCATTTTGTGTCATGGTTATGTGGCAAGTTACAATTATCTTTTTGAAAAACATTTTGGGACTGTACCCCTTTGAAGAACCCTTTTGGGTTACATGTAGAACCCTTTCCACAGAGGGTACTACATAAAACCCAAAAGAGTTCTACCTGGAATCAAAATATTTTTCTAAGAGTGTAGTGCTCAGTCTGATCACAGACTTACATGTTACATACCGCTATAGAGCAAATCTAACATTTTGAGGCTCATCATCGAGCTCTCTCCATTATTTGCTCATGTAACAGCTGCCTGCGTGCTTTCTCATGCTGAATGAAAAGATTTCTAGAAGGGAGAGTCTCGGAAGTAGAGGAGAGTTTACTGCTGAGTTTGGGCTTAAGATTACCCCAAATAAAATTGTTTTAAACATGTTGCCCTGATATGTACTTTTTTCACTCATTAAACATGTATATGGGACATAAAATATGGTATTTGGGGCATGGATGAAGAGGGGAGTGGGTTGGGGGGGGGCATTGGTGGCAGATAGCCTAGTGTGGCAGGTAGCCTAGTGGTTAGATCATTGGGCCACTAACCGAAAGGTTGCTAGATTGAATCCCCGAGCTGACAAGGTGAAAGTCTGTTGTTCTGCCCCTGAACAAGGCAGTTGACAACTGTTCCTAGGCCGTCATTTTAAATAAGCGTTTGTTCTAAACTGACTTGCCTAGTTAAATAAAACAATTGGTTGTCAGTTTTATTCAGAGCATAGACTGGGTAGTCTTCTCTGAACTAGAAGTGTGATTATGGTAATTCCTATAATTAGCTGACACACTAATTGGCACACTGCTCTCAGTTTTCTTTACATGGCTGTAATGTGTGTTCTTTCTCGTGCTGTTACCATGGCACTGGCCTTGTGTGGATGTATGGGGCAGTGCTTTAATTGTCTCTGGCCCTCATGTTGGTCCAATATCAGCCACCTTTGTCTATTGAGTAGAATAGACTACAGTGAAAAGTCATGTAGCTCTTTATTACCTTAATACTCAGGTGTTCGGGGTGGAGCAGAAGCAGGATCTGTCTGTCTCAGGACCAGTAGAACTACAACAAGGAGGAGGAGGGAAGGAGAAGAAGGACAGGAAGACAACAGAGATGGAAGAAACGGTGAAACCAAGCTGCCTTCCATCCGAGGTAAAACACCACTTCCATAGAGACTGCATAGAGATTGCACCCAATCGCTCACGGCTTTTAGTCATCATAGCCTGCCAGGCTACCAACACCTGATAGCATCTATCTCATTCAGTGATGTGATGCTTGAGAAATGTATCCCATCACTAACATTCATTATTATGGCCCTGACATACTTGGGTCGAGTCACTCGCTGTCTCTTTCCCTGACCCTCACACTCCTTCTCAGGGACGGGGCAGCCTCTGAAAACTGTTGTGTTAATATGCCCAAATACAATTTATTTTCCAGTGGAACTCCTATTGTTTTAGTTTTCTGAGGAGAGTGATGCATAAACCACCCACTGCACACACACTGGTTGAATCAACATTGTTTCAATGAAACTGCATTGTTGGTTAAGGGCTTGTAGGTAAGCATTTCACGGTAAGGTCTTCACCTGTTGTATTCGGCGCATGTGACAAATACAGTTTAGTTTGATTTGAATAGACGTTGAATTGATGTCTGTGCCCAGTGGGCAGGAATGAGGCAGAGATCACAAAAAGTTAACAATGCTAGTACTGATTTCCTCATGACAGAGCAAAAATATAAACGCAACATGCATTCCAAGATTTTACTGAGTTCCAGTTCATAGAAGGAAATCAGTCAATGTAAATACATTCATTAGGCCCTAATCTATGGATTTCACATGACTGAACAGAGGCGCAGACATTTTTTAAACATTTTATTTCACCTTTATTTAACCAGGTAGGCCAGTTGAGAACAAGTTCTCATTTACAACTGCGACCTGGCCAAGATAAAGCAAAGCAGTGCGACACAAACAACAGAGTTACACATGGAATAAACAAACATACAGTCAATAACACAATAAAAAAGTCTATATACAGTGTGTGCAAATGAAGTAAGATTAGGGAGGTAAGGCAATAAATAGGCCGTTGTGGCAAAGGAATTATAATATAGCAATTAAACACTGGGGTGACAGATGTGCAGAATATGAATGTGCAAGTAGAGATACTGGGGTGCAAAGGATCAAGAAAAATAACAATATGGGGATGAGGTAGTTGGGTGGGCTATTTACAGATGGGCTATGTACAGTTGCAGTGATCTGTGAGCTGCTCTGACAGCTGATGCTTAAAGTTAGTAAGGTAGATATGAGTCTCCAGCTTCAGTGATTTTTGCAATTCGTTCCAGTCATTGGCAGCAGAGTGAGCTGAGAAGGCGGGGCTTTACCTAGCAAAGACTTATAGATGTCCTGGAGCCAGTGGGTTTGGCGACGAATATGAAGTGAGGTTCCAGCCAACGATAGCATACAGGTCGCAGTGGTGGGTAATATATAGGGCTTTGTTGACAAAACTGATGGCGCTGTGATAGACTGCATCCAGTTTGCTGAGTAAAGTGTTGGAGGCTATTTTGTAAATGACATCGCCAAAGTCAAGGATCGGTAGGATAGTCCGTTTTTGGCAGAATGAGTGAAGGATACTTTATTGCATATAGGAAGCCGATTCTAGATTTAATTTTGGATTGGAGATGGTTAATGTGAGTCTGGAAGGAGAGTTTACAGTCTAACCAGACACCTAGGTATTTGTAGTTGTCCACATATTCTAAATCAGAACTGTCCAGAGTAGTGATGCTAGACGGTCGGGCAGGTGCGGCCAGCGATCGGTTGAAGAGCATGCATTTAGTTTTACTAGCATTTAAGAGCAGTTGGAGGCTACGGAAGGAGCGTTGTATGGCATTGAAGCTCGTCTGGAGGTTTGTACACAGTGTCCAAAGAAGGGCCAGAAGAATACAGAATGTTATCGTCTGCGTAGAGGTGGATCAGAGAATCATCAGCAGCAAGAGCAACATCATTAATGTCTACAGAGAAAAGAGTCGGCCCGAGAATTGAACCCTGTGGCACCCCCATAGAGACTGTCAGAGGTCCGGACAACAGGCCCTCCGATTTGACACACTGAACTCTATCTGAGAAGTAGTTGGTGAACCAGGCGAGGCAGTCATTTCAGAAACCAAGGCTGTTGAGTCTGCTGATGAGAATGTGGTGATTGACAGAGTCGAAAGCCTTGGCCAGGGTGATGAATACAGCTGCACAGTATTGTGTTTTTTCAATGGCGGTTATGATATCGTTTAGGACCTTGAGCACGGCTAAGGTGCACCCATGACCATCTCTGAAAACAGATTGCAAAGTGGAGAAGGTACGGTGGGATTCGAAATAGTCGGTGATCTGTTTGTTAACTTGGCTTTCAAAGACTTTTGAAAGGCAGGGTGGGATAGATATAGGTCTGTAAGAGTTTGAGTCTAAGGTGTCTCCCCCTTTGAAGAGGGGGATGACCACGGCAGCTTTCCAATCTTGAGGGATCTCAGACGATACAAAATATCAAATCAAAAGAGAGGTTAAACAGGCTAGTAATAGGGGTTGCGGTGGATATTTATAGAAAGAGGGGGTCCAGATTGTCTAGCCCAGCTAATTTGTAGGGGTTCAGATTTTGCAGCTCTTTCAGAACATCAGCTATCTGGATTTGGGTGAATGAGAAATGGGGGAAGCTTGGGCAAGTTGCTGTGGGGGGTGCAGAGCTGTTGACCGGGGTAGGGGTAGCCAGGTGGAAAGCATGGCCAGCCGTAGAAAAATGCTTACTGAAATTCTCAATTATTGTGGATTTATTTGTGGTGACAGTGTTTCCTAGCCTCAGTGCAGTGGGCAGCTGGGAGGAGGTGTCCCAGAACTTTTTGAGTGTGTGCTACAGGATGCACATTTCTGTTTGAAAATGCTAGCCTTTGCTTTCCAAACTGCTTGTGTATATTATTTCCTAACTTCCCTGAAAATCTGCATATCGCAGGGTCTATTCGATGCTAATGCAGTACGCCACAGGATGTTTTTGTGCTGGTCAAGGGCAGTCAGGTCCCGAGTGAACCAAGGGCTACATCTGTTCCTGGTTCAAAATGTTTTGAATGGGGCATGCTTATTTAAGATGGTGAGGAAAGCACTTCTAAAAAATAACCAGGCATCCTCTACTGACGGAATGAGATCAATATCCTTCCAAGATACCCGGGCCAGGCCGATTAGAAACGCCTGCTCGCTGAAGTGTTTTATGGAGCGTTTGACAGTGAGGAGGGGTGGTCGGGTTGACCGCGGACCCATTACGGACGCAGGCAATGTTTGGGGTTCCGTTTCTCATGTATAGAAAATAGCAGATCCATACCACATTGATGCTCTGTATGTTGAAATTGAGGCAAAGAAAAAGATATATACACGGGACACAACAAGATAAAGACATCTGACTGCTACGCCATCTTGGATTATTAGCTTTATTACAGACATAAATACTCCTCAGCATTCCTGCAGTCAGCATGCCAATTGAATGCTATCTCAACTTGAGACATCTGTGCCGTTGTATTGTGTGACAGAACTGAACATTTTAGAGTGGCCTTTTATTATCCCCAGCACAAGTTGCACCTGTTTTTTAAAATATTTTAAATTTTATTTTATTAGGATCCCCAAAAGGCTGTTGCAAAAGCAGCAGCTACTTTTCCTGGGGTCCCCACAAAAGATGAAACATAATACAGAACATCATTAGACAAGAACAGCTCAAGAACAGAACTACATATGTTAATGATCATGCTGTTTAATCAGCTTCTAGATATGCCACACCTGTCAGGTGGATGGATTATCTTGACAGGGGAGAAATGCTAACTAACAGGGATGGAAACAAATTTGTGCACACAATTTGAGAGAAATTAGCTTTTTGTGCGTATGGAACTTTTCTGGGACCTTTTTATTTCAGCTCATGAAACATGGGACCAACACTTTACATGTTGCGTTTACATTTTTGTTCAGTATATTTACAGTTGATCCATTTCTCACAGGTGGAAAATAATCCTGCAGCAGCAGGAAATGTGAATTATTTTATGGATTATAATGAATGGACATTTTTGTAGGCATTGATACATTTTTAGTTGGTGCAAATGAAGTCAGAAATTTTAAAGTGGAAATTACAAACTTTAGAATCCTTTTTAAAACGTGAATAACCTACACAAAATGTCCTGCAACAACAGTGGGATCAAATTAATTACATCTGTACTATAAATATAGGAAAGCAAGAGCTCCAGATTGCATTAAGATTCCTCTATTGGAAGGGGAGTAGTGGAGTAGTTGTGTGTCAGCCAGGCACTCCCCGCTTCCTTGTCATTCACAGAGTAGGCCACTCAGTCTGTGACCTAGTTCAGAGAGAGATGAGAAATAATGCTCTGTCCCCTCCAGGCAAGTTCCATACAAGTCACAAAGGGAGGAAGGAGACTGTATATAGTCCACAATAGGCTAGGATGGTCCACAACAGTCTAGTATAGTCCACAACAGTCTAGTATAGTCCACAACAGTCTAGTATAGTCTACAATAGTCTAGTATGGTCTACAATAGTCTAATATGGTCTACAATAGTCTAATATGGTCTACAATAGTCTAATATGGTCTACAATAGTCTAGTCTGGTCTACAATAGTCTAGTCTGGTCTACAATAGTCTAGTCTGGTCTACAATAGTCTAGTATAGTCCACAATAGTCTAGTATAGTCCACAACAATCTAGTATAGTCTACAATATTCTAGGATAGTCTACATCAGTTTAGTATAGTCCACAATAGCCTAGTATAGTCTACAATCTGATGTATATTGGGATCCATTTGCGGTCGGTGCAGGTTTTGTTTTAATGAACATTTGTTATGAACATATTTCTATTACAGCATATTGGATGACTGTCATTTGTATTGCATATTGGATGCATATTGGATGACTATCATCCATTCACCCAGTTCAGTGTAACATCAATAGGTTTAAGCTACTACATGATGCTCAAATTTTCCCTATACCCATCATGAGGTTGCTGCAACCGAGCCTATGGATGAAGGTTTACAACATACAGTTGAAGTCGAAAGTTTACATACACTTAGGTTGGAGTCATTAAAACTCATTTTTCAACCACTCCACACATTTCTTGTTAACAAACTATATTTTTGGCAAGTCGGTTAGGACTTTGTGCATGACACAAGTCATTTTTCCAACAATTGTTTACAGACAGATTATTTCACTTCTAATATTACAATTCAATGTATCACAATTCCAGTGGGTCAGAAGTTTACATACACTAAGTTGACTGTGCCTTTAAACAGCTTGGAAAATTCCAGAAAATTATATAATGGCTTTAGAAGCTTCTGATTGGCTAATTGACATAATTTGAGTCAATTGGAGGTCTACCTGTGGATGTATTTCAAGGCCTACCTTCAAACTCAGTGCCTCTTTGCTTGACATCATGGAAAAATCTAAAGAAATCAGCCAAGACCTCGGGAAAAAAATTGTAGACCTCCACAGGTCTGGTTCATCCTTGGGAGCAATTTCCAAACGCCTGAAGGTACCACGTTCATCTGTACAAACTATAGTACACAAGTATAAACACCATGGGACCACTTAGCCATCATACCGCTCAGGAAGGAGACGTTTTCTGTCTCCTGGAGATGAACGTACTTTGGTGCGAAAAGTGCAAATCAATCCCATAACAACAGCAAAGGACCTTGTGAAGATGCTGAAGGAAACAGGTACAAAAGTATCTATATCCACAGTAAACCGTGTCCTATATCGACATAACCTGAAAGGCCGCTCAGCAAGGAAGAAGCCACTGCTCCAAACCGCCAGAAAAAAGCCAGACTACAGTTTGCAACTGCACATGGGGACAAAGATTGTTATTTTTGGAGAAATGTCCCCTGGTCTGAGGAAAGAAAAATAGAACTGTTTGGCCATAAGTGACCATAGTTTTGTTTGGAGGAAAAAGGGGGAGGCTAGCAAGCCGAAGAACACCATCCCAACCGTGAAGCACGGGGGTGGCAGCATCATTTTGTGGGTGTGCTTTGCTGCAGGAGGGACTGGTGCACTTCACAAAATAGTTGGCTGTCACGTCCGTCGTTAGAATGAGACCAAGGCGCAGCGTGGTATACGTACATTCTCTTTTAATGAATGAACACCGAACAAACCAACAAAATGAACAAACGAAACGTGAAGCTATACAAAATAGTGCTGACAGGCAACTACACATAGTCAAGATCCCACAAACACAAATGAGGAAATGGCTACCTAAATATGATCCCCAATCAGAGACAACGATAAACAGCTGCCTCTGATTGGGAACCATATCAGGCCACCATAGAAATACAAAAACACCTAGATGACCCACCCAAGTCACTATCGCGCCCCAACCAACACAGAGAAAAAACAGCTTCTATGGTCAGGGCGTGACATTGGCATCATGAAGAAGGAAATTATGTGGATATATTGAAGCAACATCTCAAGACATCAGTCAGGAAGTTATTAAAGCTTGGTCGTAAATGGGTCTTCCAAATGGACAATAACCCCAAGCAAACTTCCAAAGTTGTTTGACCCAAGTTAAACAATTTAAAGGCCGACCAGAGCCTCTGGGTTCGCGCCCAGGCTCTGTCGCAGCCGGCCGCGACCGGGAGGTCCGTGGGGCGACGCACAATTGGGCTAGCGTCGTCCGGGTTAGGGAGGGTTTGGCCGGTAGGGATATCCTTGTCTCATCGCGCTCCAGCGACTCCTGTGGCGGGTCGGGCGCAGTGCGCGCTAACCAAGGGGGCCAGGTGCACAGTGTTTCCTCCGACACATTGGTGCGGCTGGCTTCCGGGTTGGAGGCGCGCTGTGTTAAAGAAGCAGTGCGGCTTGGTTGGGTTGTGCTTCGGAGGACGCATGGCTTTCGACCTTCGTCTCTCCCGAGCCCGTACGGGAGTTGTAGCGATGAGACAAGATAGTAATTACTAGCGATTGGATACCACGAAAATTGGGGAGAAAAGGGGATAAAATGTATTTTAAAAAATATATATATTATTATTTTTTTTAAAGGCAATGCTACCAAATGCTAATTGAGTGTATGTAAACTTCTGACCTCCTGGGAATGTGATGAAAGAAATAAAAGCTGAAATAAATAATTCTCTCTACTATTATTCTGACATTTCACATTCTTAAAATAAAGTGGTGATCCTAACTGCCCTAAGAGAGGGAATTTTTACTAGGATTAAATGTCAGGAATTGTGAAAAACTGAGTTAAAATGTATTTGGCTAAGGTGTATGTAAACTTCCGACTTCAACTGTAGGTACACACAGGTCGAGAGAAAGATTTGAGGTGACCGCATTCAATACCGCCTTGCAAAATCTTACCTGCATCTAGCTGATCTAGGGTGTAATCAATAGTTGAAAACAACAGTTTCTATTGCACAAATTCAGTTATGTTTATCCCCGTTTTGTTCCGTTTGCTTCCATTTAAGAAAAGATTTTCAACGGAATCGGCAGAATGAATACACCCCTGATCACATGTAAATAGTTAACTTTCATAGCCACATACAAACAGCTCATTTTATTCCTTCTCGCATGTCTGTGACCAGGCGAAAAAACCTTTCCATGCCAAACCTTCATATCATTGATGCTACACACAGACTACATCGTTGTCATCATATTAGCTAAAATAACGTCATAGTCAGCATAGCTAATAGAACTTATGTGTTAGTAAACCCACTACAAACATGCAGTACAGTGTACAGTCAGCAAGCAGTTTAGCAGTTACACTTGCGGGCCCCGGTGGCAATAAATTAGTAAAACCAAAAGCTTACTTTGACTTGGAAGAGGTCCAGTGTTGGATAGTCATAGCCAGCTAGCGAACATAGCATTTGCTAGTTAAGTAAGTGAAAGTGAGTGAAAAAAATGAAGAAATATAGCTCTCTCTCTCTCTTGATGCTTCATGCTTGAAGAATTTAATTTGTTCAAATTTGTTCAACTATTGTCTTTCTCTATCTTTGAGTCAACTACTCACCACATTATATGCACTGCAGTGCTAGCTACCTGTAGTACTATATTAATTCTCTGATCCTTTAATTGGGTGGACAACATGTCAGTTCATGCTGCAAGAGCTCTGATAGGTTGGAGGATGTCCTCCGGAAGTTGTTACTGTGTATGTCTATGAAAGGGGGTGAGAACCATGAGCCTGCTAGGTTTTGCATTGATGTCATTGTATCCGGAGGAGAACGGAAGCTAGCTGTCCTCCGGCAACACAGTGGTGCTACCCTACAGAGTGTAATGAGGCAGCCTGGCCTCATCACCATTTTAAAAGGTCTTATTTCATGAAGTTAATATTTTCTAAATTGCTTATAGGTATAGTCATGTGTGTTTTGGATAAAGTGCACTAGTCCATTTCCATGAAAGCTATCTACCATTTTAGGTGTTCCTGACCTTAATTGTTTGCTTAAGAGTTAGTTTGTCAGGTCTAAGTCAGGTGTGGTAGGTTAGATAATTAGCATGTCGTTCACCCCTGCATCCATTCTCCCTCAGTAGTATTTCTAATCATGTTCAATTTGATTTAGCTCTCTCTTTTAAACTAAAGTGGACATGACTAAATATGGTAATTTAAACGAATTAATGCAATAAACTTAAATAATGTTTCCCATAGTGCTACCTGGTCTAATTTAACAAGTAAAGTTCTTCAAATGAAATGCGCATTCTCATTGGTTAAAAAGTGTTGGTGGGGTTGAGGAGTGAAGGGATACATGCTGTCCTTTTCTCTCAGCTCAGGGTTGAACACCATTTTATAATGTGCTCCATAGCAGTTTGTTTGTTGCGGCCTGTATGTACAGGCAGTTGATTTAAGCTGTTCTGGTAGACTCTCTTTTAGTCCCAGTAATGAGAGAGTTGCTCTGTTTAGAGCTGGAAAAGGGGTAATCCCTAGTTATACTGTTTAGCATTTAAGCCCAGTCTAAGATGAAGTAGGAACCCTATTAAGGGGCTGAGCTTTAGACTCGCTGTCATTTTTGTGAGATTTCTTATCCTGAATGTTGCTGCTATAGACAACTGTATGAGACAATCCATTTATTCTGAAATCCTGCACCTGTAATAAATTCAAGTATTGTTTTTGTACAATCATGGGTCTTCATTCCCACCTATCACCTCCCTTGGCTACTCTGGGTCCGCTATTCTACACCATGCTTGGTTTAAAATATGAATTAGCTAATACGTAATGAGTATGATAACTCTTCAGGCTCATCACTTAAACATAAGACCACTCAGAGGTGAATGAATGGCAGCAGAGTTGTCTTTTGTGTCCTCCGCTACATGTGAGTACTTCCTCCAGCTCTAGGTGGCCAGTAGCAGGGATCCGGTTGATTTAGTAGGTGTACTGTAGTCTTTTCCCACAACCGCTGTTTCTCTAAATGGAGTGGAATGCCACGGGTCTGACAAGAGACGAGGCTAACTGTGTCTGCGGTCTCTTCTCTCCTGTCAGAGTATGTCTGAGGACCCGGTGGCAGTGGGCAGTAGTCGCTGGGTGTCTCAGTGGGCCAGTCCAGCTGCTAACCACACCAGAACCGACCCAGAGGGGTCTGGTGCTGAGTCACCTGCCTTCGTCCATCAGCAGAGAGGTACAGTAGGGCTCCTATATTTACCAAAATCAGGGGAATGTTAATCTGCATCTGTCTTAGCTAAGGTGTATTTTCATCACATAATGGCACTAAATTACCATGGTTGAGCAATATTTATTTAATTTGATTAAGAAATGTAGCTTTACTATTTGTTTTTTTCTTCCAGAAGCAGATGCCTTTGAGTCGGGCGTTTCCATCCGAAGTACCAGCTCTGCCAACTCCAGTCTCACCGAGCGTAAGCGCAGGACCCTCCCCCAGCTCCCCATCGACGACCCCCGGGCCAAGCCAGGGAAGAGCTTGTGCGGCCTGGGCCTGCATCGCTCAGAGATAGGGGAGAAACAGGACACGGAGCCCCAGGAAAAGGAGAGGCAGGTGGAGCATGAAGGAGACGGGGCGTGTTTTACCTCCATAGAGGAGGGGGATATGATGAACCAGACCAAGGCCCCACTACAGGCCTTCTCCAAGCCCTCTCTCAGACCTATGAGCAGCAGTGAGAAGAGGTCTGAGGAGAGGAGGAGGCGGGCGGAGGACAGGATTCAGCACCACAACAAAGGAGGAGGGGACAGGGGGGAGAAGTCAGGGGGCAAGCCTCTGGTCCGTCAGGGCAGCTTCACCATTGAGAAGCCCAGTGGTGTGGTACCCATTGAGCTGATCCCTCGGATCAAAGGTGATGCCAGTGTCCTGAGCCGCGAGCGCAGTGACTCTGTGGGCAGCATGGACACAGCCACCCTGCTGAAGGACACAGAGGCTGTCATGGCCTTCCTGGAGGCCAAGCTGAGGGATGAGAACAAGCTGGACAGAGCCAACCGGGCAGGCTTCTTCTCCCCTGACTCAGACGTGGACACGGCCAGCACCTACAACCAGGCGGCAGGGGAGGGAGAGAAGAAACCAGCTCACCAGAAACGCCGCTCCCTCAGCAGCCTGTACAAGGAGAAGAGCAACCTGAGCTCAACCTCCAAAACCGCTGCCAGCACCAATGTTCGCGAGCGCTTGGAGAGGAAGACCAAGACCAGAAATGATCCCAGCCGGCTAGATGCTCGCCGCTCCGTTCAGCCTGCCTCGTCGCGGGCACGCCAACCCTCCCAGGATCTCACAGATGACGACCAGACCTCGTCCTTCCCCATCTCCGACATTCTTTCCTCTGACCAGGAGAGTTTGCATAGTTGCACGTACAGCCGCAGCCACTTCACCTCTACGGATGACCTGCTACATTCCAAACTGGAAGCCAAATCCAGATGCAAGACCAGCTCCAGTAAGTCTAGTAAGACTCTCCAGGCCGCCACAGCTTCCTCCCTGGGGAAACAGTCCTCTCTGCCCCAGCCACGGCCTACCAGAACCTCCCTGCTCCGCCGGGCCCGGCTGGGGGACACATCCGACACGGACCAGGCCGATGCAGACAGGATGTCTGTGGCCTCCGAGGTGTCCACCACCAGTTCCACGTCCAAGCCTCCATCTGGTCGTAAAGGGCCCTCGCGGCTAGACATGCTGGCCCAGCCCAGGAGGATGCGGCTGGGCTCTATCTCGGCCCGTAGTGACTCAGAGTGTTCAGTAGGCCGGAGCAGCACCTCCTCCCCTCGCCTGTCTGCAGAGACCATACTGCGCCTGGGCCTCCGCTCCTCCACTCCCACCGACAACAAAATGGCTCCTCGCATGAGGGCCAACAGTGTGTCCAAGCTGACCGAGGCCAAGTCCAGAATCAGCCCCTCCATCCACAGCACTCCCTCAGGTGAGATCATGTTCTCATCTCTGATAGGTTCACTCAGAAAATAAAGGACAAATTGAAACACTCAGTATTTTATTATTTAATGTAAACAGTTAAAGAGCAACTGTGTTTTTTCATCCCGTTGTTTCCAAATCCCCCACACCCTCCATCCCACCGTACCTTCTCCGCTATGCAATCTGGTTTCCGAGCTGGTCACGGGTACACCTCTGCCACGTTCAAGGTCCTAAATGATATCATAACCGCCATCGATAAGAGACAGTACTGTGCAGCTGTATTCATAGACCTGGCCAAGGCTTTTGACTCTGTCAATCGCCACATTCTTATCGGCAGACTCAATGGCCTTGGTTTCTCAAATGATTGCCTCCTGGTTCACCAACTTCTTCTCAGACAGAGTTCAGTGTGTCAAATCGGAGGGCCTGTTGTCCGGACCTCTGGCAGTCTCTATGGAGGTTAAAAAACATGAGCTGGCGCACACCCAGAATAATAGCTTGTGTGGAGGTGCTGACTAACGGCAAATAAACTATAAACTATCAAAATAAAGTCGCACACTCCATGTATAATCTCCCAACAATTGAATGGGTATTTATCAGTTTTCGGCATCACTGTGCCTTCCTCAGGGTAATGTCATGAATACTTTAACCAGGTTATGTAAACACACAGTGCAAGCGCCTGGTGCAAGTATTCATGACATTACCCTGAGGAAGGCACAGTGATGCCAAAACGTTGATAAATACCCACTAAATTGCTGGGAGATTATACATGTAGTGTGCGACTTTCTTTATTTTGATAGTTTATAGTCTATATGGGGGTGCCACAGGGTTCAGTTCTCGAGCCGACTCTTTTCTCTGTACACATCAATGATGTCGCTCTTGCTGCTGGTGATTCTCTGATCCACCTCTACGCAGACGATTACATTCTGTATACTTCTGGCCCTTCTTTGGGCACTGTGTGAACTAACCTCCAGATGGGCTTCAATGCCATACAACTCTCCTTCCGTGGCCTCTAACTGCTCTTAAATGCAAGTAAAGCTAAATGCATGCTCTTCAATTGATCGCTACCAGCACCTGCCCGCCCGTCCAGCATCACTACTCTGGACAGTTCTGACTTAGAATATGTGGACATCTACAAACATCTAGGTGTCTGGTTAGACTGTAAACTCTTCTACCTCCAACACTCTACTCAGCAAATTGGTTGCAGTCTATCACAGTTTTGTCACCAAAGCCCCATATACTACCCAACACTGCGACCTGTATGCTCTCGTTGGCTGGCTCTTGCTTCATATTCGTCGCCAAACCCACTAGGCTCCAGATCATCTATAAGTCTTTGCTAGGTAAAGCCCCCCCTTATCTCAGCTCACTGGTCACCATAGCAGCACCCACCCGTAGCACGTACTCCAGCAGGTATATTTCACTGGTCACCCACAAAGCCAATTCCTCCTTTTGCCGCCTCCTTTGGCTTTTCTTCCAGTTCTCTGGATTGCAAAAATCACTGAAGCTGGAGACTTCAAGCCTATCAAGCCGCTCCACAAAAGCCGCAGCCCATGCAGAGCAAGGGGAACAACTACTCCTAAGTCTCAGACTAAGTCTCAGAGTGAGTGACGTTTGAAACACTATTAGCCCGCACCCCGCTAACTAGCTAGCCATTTCACATCGGTTACACCTGCCTAATCTCGGGAGTTGATAGGCTTGAAGTCATAAACAGCGCAATGCTTGAAGCTGAGTGAAGAGCTGCTGACAAAACGCACGAAAGTGCTGTTTGAATGAATGCTTACGAGCCTGCTGCTGCCTACCACCGCTCAGACTGCTCTATCAAATCAATTATAACATAATAACACACAGAAATACAAGCCTTAGGTCATTAATATGGTCAAATCCGGAAACTATAATTTCGAAAACAAAACGTTCATTATTTCAGTGAAATATGGAACCGTTCTGTATTTTATCTAACGGGTGGCATCCATAAGTCTAAGTATTGCTGTTACATTGTACAACCTTTAATGTTATGTCATAATTACGTAAAATTCTGGCAAATTAGTTCGCAACGAGCCATGTTGCCCAAACTGTTTCATATACCCTGCCTCTGCGTACAATGAACGCAAGAGAAGTGACACAATTTCACCTGGTTAATATTGCCTGCTAACCTGGATTTCTTTTAGCTAAATATGCAGGTTTAAAAATATATACTTGTGTATTGATTTTAAGAAAGGCATTGATGTTTATGGCTAGGTACACGTTGGCGCAACGACAGTCCTTTTTCACGAATGCGCACTGCATCGATTATATGCAACGCAGGACACGCTAGATAAATAGTAATAACTACACATGGTTGATGATATTACTAGTTTAACTGGTGATTATGATTGATTGATTTGTTTTTCATAAGATAAGTTTAATGTTAGCTAGCAACTTACCTTGGCTTCTTACTGCATTCGCGTAACAGGCAGGCTCCTCGTGGAGTGCAATGAGAGGCAGGTGGATAGAACGTTGGACTAGTTAACTGTAAGGTTGCAAGATTGAATCCCAGAGCTGACAAGGTAAAAATCTGTCGTTCTGCCCCTGAACAAGGCAGTTAACCCACCGTTCCTAGGCTGTCATTGAAAATAAGAATGTGTTCTTAACTGACTTGCCTAGTTAAATAAAGGTGTAAAAAAAACAAAAAAAACATGATTTGTGTAGAGATCTTTGTGCCACTGTTAAAACCACATCTATCTTGTCATGGTTTGTGTTGAGATCATTATATGCCACTGTTAAAACCACATCTATCTTGTCATTTGTGTTGAGATCATTATGTGCCACTGTTAAAACCACATCTATCGTGTCATGGTTTGTGTTGAGATCATTATGTGCCACTGTTAAAACCACATCTATCTTGTCATGGTTTGTGTTGAGATCATTATGTGCCACTGTTAAAACCACATCTATCTTGTCATGGTTTGTGTTGAGATCATTATGTGCCACTGTTAAAACCACATCTATCTTGTCAAGGTTTGTGTTGAGATCATTATGTGCCACTGTTAAAACCACATCTATCTTGTCATGGTTTGTGTAGAGATCATTATGTGCCACTGTTAAAACCACATCTATCTTGTCATGGTTTGTGTTGAGATCATTATGTGCCACTGTTAAAACCACATCTATCTTGTCATGGTTTGTGTTGAGATCATTATGTGCCACTGTTAAAACCACATCTATCTTGTCATGGTTTGTGTTGAGATCATTATGTGCCACTGTTAAAACCACATCTATCTTGTCATGGTTTGTGTTGAGATCATTATGTGCCACTGTTAAAACCACATCTATCTTGTCATGGTTTGTGTAGAGATCATTATGTGCCACTGTTAAAACCACATCTATCTTGTCATGGTTTGTGTTGAGATCATTATGTGCCACTGTTAAAACCACATCTATCTTGTCATGGTTTGTGTTGAGATCATTATGTGCCACTGTTAAAACCACATCTATCTTGTCATGGTTTGTGTTGAGATCATTATGTGCCACTGTTAAAACCACATCTATCTTGTCATGATTTGTGTTGATCATTATGTGCCACTGTTAAAACCACATCTATCTTGTCATGATTTGTGTAGAGATAAGAGTTACAGAAGTCTGCTTGGCTTGCTTTAAGATAGAATGCTTTAGACAATGTGAGCATCCGCTGCTTTTTGAATGACTGAAATAACCTCAAATACAGTTATCAAGAGATAATTGTGTTGTATCTTTCTCCCTGACCTTAGCTTCTAACAGGTGGAGACGGCTGCCCCCAGAGTATGGATCCACCTCCGAGGAGGAGTTTGGCTCCAACAGGACTTCCCCCAAACCCGGGCGCCCCCTGCGCCCACACCCGGTCCTGAGGGGTACCAGACTGGGGGGCTCCACCAGCAGTCTTAACTCTGGTCAGGTTGGCCCTGGAGGCGGTGTCCTCAAACACCGCATGAGAGAACAACAGGGGGAGTACGTCAAGGACTGGACCGCTCACAGCGAGGAGATTGCCAGGTACTCGTCTACTGAAGCTTATACACACGACGGCATGTGTACACACACACACACACACACACACAAGGAAGCTCAGTTCAGTTTATATGCCTCATGGACATGGCACAGGTGGAAAATATGATCTGGAGATAGAGCATCCCCAGGAATAGGCTAGTGTTTTCACTCTCATTAAACAATTGTGATCTTTAGTTAGTCCACTCTAACTGAGGTGCTCTGTTTTGTCAAGCTGTAATAAATTGTTCCCGACTCAGCAGGGACTTTCACATAGTATGATCGTCATGAGATAGAACCATCCCACTGGGCAAAAACTGCTTGAATCAACATTGTTTCCACAAAAAAATGTAAGTGGAAAACTGATTGGATTTGGATCAGGGAGACTGAACTGGGCAGACAGAGGTGAGAAAAGGACAGATTCATACTGCCTCAGAGCAAGCACAAGATATTTCTTACAAAAGGAAGGACCTACATCAGACAAGGAGATTGAAAGTAATGGAAGATAACGTTATGTTATCGCAAGCATCTCTTAGTGTAAACATGTTTTAGTTCAGGTTCCCTGCATACAATGCCCGTGTAGGATATTGTCGTTTACAAGTGAATATTGTCAATTCACTTCGGCCTCTAGATGGAGGTTAGACAATTGTCAATCTTTAGAATGGTTCTATGTGCTGTGTCAATTGATTATACAGTAGGCTAAGTGCTTTTTGTTGAGGCTGACATACAGAAGTTCCTCAATGTCTAATGAGTAGTCTTAGGTAATACTGTATCATTGTGAGAAATCTGTGTGTACTGATTTAGAGAAGTGTTGCAGCAACCTGTCTGGTTATTTCCCTGTAGGATCAGTCAAGACCTGACCAAGGACCTGGCCATCCTCGCCCGGGAGATCCACGATGTGGCCGGAGAGGTCGACTCGGTCAGCTCCTCTGGCACGGCTCCCAGCACCACGGTCAGCACCGCCGCCACCACACCCGGCTCCACCATTGACACCCACGAAGTGGTAGGCCGCACGCAGGAAGGCACGCAGGAGGGCTTGCAAAAGGTGTTTGACTTCTTCCTTCCTTCTACTACTAATGCTCAACATACTGCTTCAGCATCACTTTGGCTTTGATCTGCTGCACAAGGTGTGGACTGTGAACTGGCATTATGCTTTGATCTGCTGCACAAGGTGTGGACTGTGAACTGGCATTATGCTTTGATCTGCTGCACAAGGCGTGGACTGTGAACTGGCATTATGCTTTGATCTGCTGCACAAGGTGTGGACTGTGAACTGGCATTATGCTTTGATCAGCTGCAGAAGGTGTGGACTGTGAACTGGCATTATGCTTTGATCAGCTGCAGAAGGTGTGGACTGTGAACTGGCATTATGCTTTGATCTGCTGCACAAGGTGTGGACTGTGAACTGGCATTGTGCTTTGATCAGCTGCAGGAGGTGTGGACTGTGAACTGGCATTATGCTTTGATCTGCTGCACAAGGTGTGGACTGTGAACTGGCAATATGCTTTGATCAGCTGCAGAAGGTGTGGACTGTGAACTGGCATTATGCTTTGATCTTTCCTCTATCCCATTTTGAGTATGCTATATACTGTTCAGATATAACTAAAGTGTGTATATTAAAATGTTCTTAACGAGCTTTCATTGACCTTTCTCTGCTAACTTCTTTAATACCTAATTAATCTAACTGATATTATGATAATCTGGATGATCTGTAGCATGGTGATAGTATACATTAACACCGAGTAGATACAGTATAACACGCTCCAGTCGTGGTTAAGTTGTGGAAACCACAGCATCATACAGATGCCACATATAACTGGCCCTCATCACTTCCTCTTCCCCTCATAGCTGATTGACTGTGTGTTTGTCGAGAGCCTCAACTTCAGGAAGATCCCTCCCATGGTGCAGAACAAGGCCCCTGAGATAAACGGACACCCTGTGGAGCACCGCCCCCGCGCCCCAGACAGCCTGGACTGTGTCCTCCAGAGACGCACATGGAACAGAGATGAGGCGGTGTTGGACAGTCTGCTGCTCACATCTGTCTCTCAGCTGTCAGCCCAAATCAGACAGTCTGTTGACAAAACAGCAGGAAAAATACGGTAACAATCAAGCTCTTTATGTTGTTTATCTCTATATCTGACATTCACAAGAGATCAAGGAGATGTTAGCAAAGCAAGTCTTAGCTCTATGAACTATGATTTTTCCAGAATATTGTTCAAAGACAAGGACAGGAATTGGGATGAGATTGAGAGCAAACTCCGATCTGACAGCGACATACCACTCCTCAAAACCTCCAACAAGGTAAGGAAAAAACAGGTTGTACATGTATTTTTTCATTATTGTTAAAAAAAAATAATGCATCATAACAAAGCAACTTTTATAAGGAAGATACTTTTATTCCTCTCTAATGCCACGACTTCCCTTTACCTCTCTTGGAATAGAACATCTCCTCTATCGTCTTGGAGCTGAAGAGAGTGGAGAAGCAGCTACAAGGTGTGAGAGCGCGGCAGACCACCGCTAAGAGGAGTGTGCATTGCAAATAGATTCAGACTTATACACACACTAGTTTCACTACATGCATTCCACCTGCTTCAACATATATGATCACAACCAAACACAAGCTCCTCTTTTTCAACCATTCTCCTATATTTCTCATACAGTGATAAATGTCATGGTGGATCCTGAAGGCACCCTGGATGCCCTGAGCAGCCTTGACCTGACCAGCCCCCTTACACCCAAGCCCTCTCCTGCTTCTCAGGGGCCCCAGAAGACCCTCCCAGGCCCTGCAGCCAAGGGCTACACCGCCTCCTCAGCACCCACTGGGGGGTCAGGGTCTGTGTCAGCCAGAGACCTGGGAAGCCCGCACTTCAACCGCATCCACCCCAGTGGAGAAGAGAGTGCCATCACTCAGAAGTGAGGAGTTTCCCACCCTCTGCGATGCTTCGTATATAGAACACCTGCCTCATAGAACATTTTCCCCTCTTTCGGGAATATTTCAGAATGAACATCCACCACCCTATAACCAGTAACCTACCAAAGCTAACAGTAAAGAGTTTTTTTATGTGAAATAATTGTGAATAAAATAAACGTGAAATAAGTGTACAGTGGAGCAAACTCAAAATGTTACTTATTGTATTTTGAATGATAATGTATCTGTTTTGCTGGTAATCTGTTTCTATCTATTTTCTGCACACATTTGTCTAAAATACTGAATTTCAACTTCTCTGAGCAATTCTGTACCCAGAGAATCTTATATGGTAAAATGCAATTTTCATGAAAAAATGTTTTTACTGTTAAAAACTATTTAAGACTGTTACAGTACCATGTTAAACTATGTTACAGTACAGTAATGCTTGTATGTAGTCTAAACGATTCATTTTTGGAATGCGACGCAAACGGACCTCCGTTGGCTCCGTTTGCGTAGACATTGAGTAGAGCCCTTAAGCCTGGTCCTTGACCTGAATTACATATTTCATATGATTGGCATTACTTGATATTTTTCCTGTTATGACTATGCGGTATCTTTGTAAACTGGAAGTGAAAACGAAAATGTGACATCGACCGGATCTTTTTCATCTTGGACTATTCTGAATCCCTCCTCTTTACTGTAGTACTTTATACAGTAACATGAGTCCATAATAATTTATAAGATGTACACCCTGAATGGCCTTTGTTGGAGAGAGCTGGTTGGTCTTCTACCAAAAGGACCTCTGTCTGTTTAGTGTTGATTTACAAGGACTTTAAATTGGACTTTGAAATTGTATGAAACAACATGACTGCAACAAAGTTACCGTCAAAGCTTTACTAGCTGTAACCACTGTCATTAAAGAAAGAAGTTACCGTCAAAGCTTTATTAGCTGTAACCACTGTCATTAAAGAAAGAAGTTACCGTCAAAGCTTCATTAGCTGTAACCACTGTCATTAAAGAAAGAAGTTACTGTCAACGTTGCATTAGCTGTAACCACTGTCATTACTACATATATGAATGAGGATCATAAGACTTCTATAGCAAGCCTTTTACTGACATTGAATCGCTCACTATTCTACGTTTCCATAAGGGAGGGTGTTTTCATGTACTCCTACAGTATGTGTGTATAGACTTGACATCCTCACTGTGTTTGCTGCTTCTCTTTAGTTCCCTTTTGGAGGGTTAGCCTGACCATTTTACAAGCCATTCATGTAAAGTTATGTGTCCTAGAATAAAATGTATTCAAGATAGTGCAACAGTATATAGATACTTAAGCAATAGTGAAGTTAGGTACCAGAAGACATGCTCTCCATCTTTTCTGCTTCGTATATAGACTTTGATGTCACTAAGTGCCCAGTTTGAATAGTAAAATGGCATAATGTATTTTAAAGATGAGGAATCATCAAGAGTGGGCTGAAATTGTATAATTTGTCAAATGTGTCAAAGGCTCTTCTAGTGTCACCGTGAGTGGTTTTAGGATTCAAAAGGACAAAACCAAAAACCTAAATGGAACAGCTGATATCAGAATGAGATGCCTCTGTACCTATCCTCTGCACACCATCATGTTTGTCAGTATATTACATTAAAAAAAAGAAAGTGATGGGAATACTGAAGTGCTCGGTACACTTTTTTTGTTCATTTGAAAGTTTACACATCTTATCAGTGTTTTACTTTTCTGTTTCATTTTTTGTATAAACCACCATTTTATTTATTTTGTTAATTCAATGTATTTTATTGTTGCAATTCATGTGTTTTGTTATGTTACTTTTTTTCAATTAAATAAAAAGTTTAGATTCTTCCCTTATTTACATGGATTTTTGCTGTAGAAACAAGACAGGTTGGTATTCAATGAGTTATAGTTTACACACCTATTTCATGGTGACTCATACATTTTCATACTGAGCAATTTTTTGACTGGTTTGTGTGCTCACCTTAACACTGATGGTGGTTTGATACCTAAACCATTTTTAGACTGGTTTGTGTGCTCACCTTAACACTGATGATGGTTTGATACATACACCATTTTTAGACTGGTTTGTGTGCTCGCCTTAACACTGATGATGGTTTGATACCTAAACCATTTTTAGACTGGTTTGTGTGCTCACCTTAACACTGATGATGGTTTGATACCTAAACCATTTTTAGCCTGGTTTGTGTGCTCGCCTTAACACTGATGATGGTTTGATACCTAAACCATTTTTAGACTGGTTTGTGTGCTCACCTTAACACTGATGATGGTTTGATACCTAAACCATTTTTAGACTGGTTTGTGTGCTCACCTTAACACTGATGATGGTTTGATACATAAACCATTTTTAGACTGGTTTGTGTGCTCACCTTAACACTGATGGTGGTTTGATACCTAAACCATTTTTAGACTGGTTTGTGTGCTCACCTTAACACTGATGATGGTTTGATACCTAAACCATTTTTAGACTGGTTTGTGTGCTCACCTTAACACTGATGATGGTTTGATACCTAAACCATTTTTAGACTGGTTTGTGTGCTCACCTTAACACTGATGATGGTTTGATACCTAAACCATTTTTAGACTGGTTTGTGTGTTCACCTTAACACTGATGATGGTTTGATACCTAAACATTTGAATTTTGTTTTTCACCTTTCATTTATGCACTTTTCTGCTCAATGCACTTTTTTAGGTATAATCATCATGTCCAAATCAATCATCTCTATTTTTGCAGCCTCCGTTTTGGATTTGTCCACAAGGTGTGAGGGGTCTCCATCTCTCCTAGTAATCATGTTGTGTAACCTATGCACCTGTAACAGAAACTATTTGATATAAAGGACATTTAAATAGCGCAGACGGCCATCCATAATTGCTCTGCCGTAGCATTTTTTTTAAATCAGGAAAAATGTATGAGTAAAATTTCCTTTAGGAATGTACAGGAGTAAAAGCAAAAGTTGTCACAAATATAAATATACCCCTAAAAATATACCCCTAAAACTAGCCTACTTAAAGGAATACTCCAAAAACTGTATTTTGGTATTTGTTTCATTAGTTCATTGTTGACATAGTTCCAAAATGTTTTGCTTATCAGCAATCAAGTTTTCGAGATATGTAACTTGAAAACTTCATTGCTGACTTCCAAGACTTGTGAGCTACTGCCTGGGATTTAGCTAAGCAGGGGAAACATTGCACTCTTGGATGACTCGGGTTCGTAAATAATTCTCAGCCGTTAGCTTCGTCCACGACTGCCTCATGTGAAGTATAATCCTGACGCAGTGTTTTAACTTTTAATAACATCAATATGGCTTTTGAAACATTTGGCCCTTATCTTTCATCAGCGAGGAAGAATCCTTTAAAAAAAAGTAATATTTAACTGTAGCAGTTAGAGATCCATACAGCTATGGGAGCCTCCATCCTACTAAACTACACTGTAGCAGTTACAGATCCATACAGCTATAGCGGCCTCCATCCTACTAAACTACACTGTAGCAGTTACAGATCCATACAGCTATGGAGCCTCCATGTGACCAAACTACACTTCCCCAGTTAAGGTTAGACACAGGTGTTCATAACATGCTAGATAGCTAATTAGCACAGTTGGTCGTCTCTTGTCTTCCGTCTGTTATCTGGAGATCTGGCTGTGTGGGAACACTAACCATAAGCCCTATCAAGGTGTGTCTCCTTTTTTAAACTTTTAATATATGTTTTATTTCTCGCTAATATGAAAGATAAGGTCCTTATGGTTCTAAAACCGTACATCTTTCCATCACCAAAAAGTACAGAATTACTGTGGATCACCCTGTAAATTATTATGTTTTTCATCTAACGTTAGTCTCTGACTCTTGAAACTACCTTTCCCACAAACCCTTTGGGCAAAGTGCTAAATTCCATCATCGAACTGCGACGTTGCCCAGCGCAACGTTTACCGATCCGAGGCGACTGATATGTAAACGTCAAGCTAGTCCTTCATATTTTCAAACAACGGGGCAATCAAACTCAAGTCTTTACATTTAATTTAAAGGTAGTCAATGCCAAAGATAAGGTAAGATCTTGTTTGCCACTTTGGTCTTCTAATTTTGCATGTTTTTCTAAACTAACTTTAGCTAACTAACTAGCAGCAGAGGACCGTCCTTTTTAGCAAACCATTTAACCACAGTTAAAAGGGTTTTAGCTAGTTACCAGTATATTTTATATAATGTTACGCTTGCGAATGTTAGCTAGCTACCCAGCTATTAACAACATTGTTTTGGGCGACAACAAACTATCAGAATGAACAAATAAGGTTACATCGTGACGTTTGTCTAGTAGTGACACGCTATGGGAGTTGGCCTCTGCGGAGGTTCAGAGTCGGGAGGACGGGACAGGAGGGGAGGAGGATGGCGGAGTTGATCCAGGGTCACTCAACGAGAGAACCGTGTTCTTCATTGGGAATAAAGCAGGGGTAAGCTGTAGCCATCTTTATGACTGTGTGTCTGGAGAAACTAGCTAACAGTCCTCCTAATAGTGAGATCCGGGTTCTCTAAATCTGGTCCTGGAGAGCTACTGGGTGTGAAGGCTTTTGTTCCAGCACAGCAGTAACCTACAAATCAATTTTATGTGTCACATACACATGTTTAGCAGATGTTAATGCGAGTGTAGCGAAATGCTTGTGCTTCTAGTTCCAACAGTGCAGGAATACCTAACAATTCCCCAACATCAACCTAATACACACAAATCTAAAGGGGTGAATGAGAATATGTACATGTAAGTATATGAAAGAGCGATGGCTGAGCGGCATAGGCAAGGTCCAATAGATGGTATGAATTACAGTATTTGCATGTGATATGAGTAATGTACGATATGTAAACATTTTGAGGTGGCAATATTTACAGTGCATTGTATAAAGTAACTAGTGATCCATTTCTTAAAGTGGCCAGTGAGTGGGTTTCAATGTAGGCAGCAGCCTCTCTGAGTTAGTGATTGCTGTTTAGTAGTCTGATGGCCTTGAGATAGGCCTGGCGTCGATGCACCCGTACTGACCTCGCCTTCTGGATGGTAGCTGTGTGAACAGGCAGTGGCTCTGGTGGTTGATATCCTTGATAATCATATTCCCCCCTCTTAGGGTAAAACTACAATTTTGCTCCGGTGCCTCGACAGGTGAGTTTATTCTCAGTACCACTGATGTATTTTTATAGTGAGATACTAGTATAGCTGTCTCTATTTCTGTGAATTATATGTTGTTCTCTTCTAGGGATGAACCTCCTAAACCAACTCTAGCGTTGGAGTACACCTTTGGTAGACGGGCGCGAGGACACAACACTGTATGACACCGCTTTCATTTGTACAATTCCAGGGAGCTGATAGTGTGTGATTATCAGTCTGACCTGTTGTTCTCCTCCTCCAGCCCAAAGACATAGCTCACCTGTGGGAGCTGGGAGGAGGTACCTCCCTGTCAGACCTGGTTCAGATCCCCATCACTGCTCAGAATGTTAGGTCAGTCCCAGTCCCACTACCTAAACTGCTTCTTAAATGAGTAGTTCATCACATGCCCTCTTCTCTAATGCCACTCTGCAGAGACATTGTGCTGATGAAAGTAAAGAGGTTTGTGTGTGATTTATCAGGTCTCTGTCTGTGGTGCTGGTTCTGGACCTGTCCAAGCCCAATGCTCTATGGGGAACCATGGAGAGGCTGCTTCAGACAACACGGACCCAGGTGGAGAAAGCTTGCTCCAAGCCACAAAGGACACTAGAGTCCAAAGCTGGGTCCAAGCAGCAGGCCCAGAACAGACCCCTAATGGTCCTCCCTAAAGACCACCCGGTAAGACAACAACTTTTTATAGTAGTTATGATTTTTTTAAAGCGCAGCATTATTAATGTAAAAGGAGTCTTTGCTACATAGGATATTAACTCTGAGTCTCCCAACAGGACAGAGAGCTGATCAACCCCTTCCCTGTTCCACTGGTGATTATTGGCAGCAAGTTTGATATATTTCAGGTGAGATATGTTTTCTACTCATCTGAGAGGTATTGATATAAAAAAGTACACTACCGGTCAAAAGTTTTAGAACACCTACTCATTCTAGGGTTTTTCTTTATTTTCACTATTTTCTACATTGTAGAATAATAGTGAAGACATCAAAACTATGATATAACACATATGGAATCATGTAGTAACCAAAAAAAGTGTTAAGCAAATCATATTTTTTGTATTTGAGATTCTTCAAATAGCAACCCTTTGCCTTTTTTTGAATTTATTTTTAAATGTTTTTAACTAGGCAAGTCAGTTAAGAACAAATTCTTATTTTCAATGACGGCCTAGGAACAGTGGGTTAACTGCCTTGTTCAGGGGCAGAACGACAGATTTTTATCTTGTCATCTCAGGGATTCAATCTTGCAACCTTTCGGTTACTAGTCCAACGCTCTAACTACTAGGCTACCTGCCTTGATGACAGCATTGCACACTCTTTGCATTCTCTCAACCAGCTTCATGAGGTAGTCACCTGGAATGCATTTAAATTAACAGGTGTGCCATCTTAAAAGTTAATTTGTAGAATTTATTTCCTTATTAATGCATTTGAGCCAATCAGTTGTGTTGTGACAAGGTAGGGGGGTATAGAGAAGATAGCCTTATTTGGTAAAAGACCAAGTACATATTATGGCAAGAACAGCTCAAATACGCAAAGAAAATGAAAGTCCATCATTGCTTTAAGACATGAAGGTCAGTCAATACAGAAAATGTGCAGTTGCAAAAACCATCAAGCGCTATGATGAAACTGTCTCTCATGAGGACCACCACAGGAATGGAAGACACGGTTACCTCTGCTGCAGAGGATAAGTTCATTAGAGTTACCAGCCTCAGAAATTGCAGCCCAAATAAATACTTCACAGAGTTCAAGTAAGACGCATCTCAACATCAACTGTTCAGAGGAGACTGTGTGAATCAGGCCTTCATGGTCGAATTTCTACAAAGAAACCACTACTAAAGGACACCAATAATAAGAAGAGACTTGCTTGGGCCAAGAAACACGAGCAATGGACATTAGACGGTGGAAATGTGTCCTTTGGTCTGGAGTCTTTGTGAGACCCGGTGTGGAGGAACGGATGATCTCTGCATATTTCCCACCGTAAAGCATGGAGGAGGAGGTGTGATGGTGTGGGGGTGCTTTGCTGGTGACCTATGTGATTTATTTAGAATTCAAGGCACACTTAACCAGCATGGCTACCACAGCATTCTCCAGTGATACGCCATCCCATCTGGTTTTGGCTTAGTAGGACTATCATTTGTTTTTCAACAGGACAATGACCCAACACACCTCCAGGCAGTGTAAGAGCTATTTTACCAAGAAGGGGAGTGATGGAGTGCAGCTGGGATGAGTTGAACCGCAGAGTGAAAGAAAAGCAGCCAACAAGTGCTCAGCATATGTGGAAACTCCTTCAAGACTGTTGGAAAAGCATTCCAGGTGAAGCTGGTTGAGGGAATGCCAAGACTGTGCAAAGCTGTCATCAAGGCAAAGGTTGGCTATTTGAAGAATCTATAAAATATATTTTGATTTGTTTAACACTTTTTATGTTACTACATGATTCCATATGTGTTATTTCATAGTTTTGATGTCTTCAGTGTTATTCTACAATGTAGAAAATAGTAAAAAATTAAAGAAAAACCGTTGAATGAGTAGGTGTGTCCAAACTTTTGACCGGTAGTGTATATTCACCCTGAAGAATGTAGTTGTTGGATTTGTTTACAATTGTTGGCTATTTCTGTTGATTTATGGTTTTGTGGAAAAGTTAGTGTATTTGACGGATAAATACATTTTCTTTGTAGGACTTTGACTCGGAGAAGAGGAAAGTGATCTGCAAGACCCTTCGGTTTATTTCTCATTACTACGCAGCTTCTTTAATTGTAAGAACCGTAGTCCTAATAGTCATAAACACAGTTGCCAATGTGCCTATGAATATCAGTATTTCACTTTAGGCTATATCAAACAAGTATCTCAAGTGCTATGTATGAGTGATGGTATCGTTTCATTACACAAGATGTTCTATTATTTCTGCCTCACCATCTGTCCATCCTTTCACCTGTCTGTTCTCTCTCCCTCACCATTGTTCCATTCTTTCACCTGTCTGTTCTCTCTCCCTCACCATTGTTCCATCCTTTCACCTGTCTGTTCTCTCTCCCTCACCATTGTTCCATCCTTTCACCTGTCTGTTCTCTCTCCCTCACCATTGTTCCATCCTTTCACCTGTCTGTTCTCTCTCCCTCACCATTGTTCCATCCTTTCACCTGTCTGTTATCTACACCATCTGTCCATCCTTTCACCTGTAGTTTACCAGCAGCAAGTCTGAGAGCTTGATGTCCAAAACTAAGAGCTTATTCACACAACTAGGATTCGGGACAGAGAAGGGGTGAGAGCTGTTGTACCCTCCATCTGTCTATGCCACAGTTTGTCATCATTTTAGAGGACTAGACTTCAGCTCAGTATAATTAATGTCCACTGTCATTCAACATTAACACAGATGTACATGTTTCCTCCTATACTGACAGGAAATATATGTCCTCTGACCTCAGTAAGCCTCTAATCATTCCTGCTGGGATGGACTCTCTCAGCCAGATAGGTGAGTTGTGTTTAGCACCCCCTTATGGTAACAATCATTATGGCAGTGTTAAAGTGCCCTACTGTTTATCATACTGATAGTGTGTGTGTTATTGTAACATGACACAGTTGATGTCACTACTCTCCAGGTTCTCCCCCAACCACAGATGTGGACATTGGGACTCTTCATGCTAAAAACCCTCTAGATCTGTGGAAGAAAGTGTTTGAGGTCGTTTTCCCTCCTGAGGTAATTCCTGCATACGGACAAATACCCTCTCATTCACACACACAGGTTAATATATATATGTGTGTGTGTGTGATACTGATCCATTACTCGTGTCGTTCACCAGAACACCAGTGACCACCACAGAGAGCTGAAGGACCCAGCAAAGGACCCCCAGTATAGTGAGCCCCAGATTGACTCCATGAGGGCCCAGAAAGACACGGTATGAACCCTGTCTTAACTCCAATGTTTCTGATCTGATTGGTCAAAAAGCAAAAGTGGAAAAAAAATCTGAATTGGGCTGCCTGTGTAAACGCAACCCTAGGGTTAGAAGCGTTGGCTACAGCACACACTGTATGGGTCCATGGAGACTGTCAAGATGATCATGTTCTTCTAATCTAGCTCAAACATCTCTACTTGTCTTCTAGTAAGCCCAGTTACACTGCTTGTCTTCTAGTAAGCCCAGTTACACTGCTTCTCTTCTAGTAAGCCCAGTTACACTGCTTGTCTTCTAGTAAGCCCAGTTACACTGCTTGTCTTCTAGTAAGCCCAGTTACACTGCTTGTCTTCTAGTAAGCCCAGTTACACTGCTTGTCTTCTAGTAAGCCCAGTTACACTGCTTGTCTTCTAGTAAGCCCAGTTACACTGCTTGTCTTCTAGTAAGCCCAGTTACACTGCTTGTCTTCTAGTAAGCCCAGTTACACCGCTTGTCTTCTAGTAAGCCCAGTTACACCGCTTGTCTTCTAGTAAGCCCAGTTACACCGCTTGTCTTTCAGTAAGCCCAGTTACACTGCTTGTCTTCTAGTAAGCCCAGTTACACTGCTTGTCTTCTAGTAAGCCCAGTTACACTGCTTGTCTTCTAGTAAGCCCAGTTACACTGCTTGTCTTTCAGTAAGCCCAGTTACACTGCTTGTCTTCTAGTAAGCCCAGTTACACTGCTTGTCTTCTAGTAAGCCCAGTTACACTGCTTGTCTTCTAGTAAGCCCAGTTACACTGCTTGTCTTCTAGTAAGCCCAGTTACACTGCTTGTCTTCTAGTAAGCCCAGTTACACTGCTTGTCTTCTAGTAAGCCCAGTTACACCGCTTGTCTTCTAGTAAGCCCAGTTACACCGCTTGTCTTCTAGTAAGCCCAGTTACACCGCTTGTCTTTCAGTAAGCCCAGTTACACTGCTTGTCTTCTAGTAAGCCCAGTTACACTGCTTGTCTTCTAGTAAGCCCAGTTACACTGCTTGTCTTCTAGTAAGCCCAGTTACACTGCTTGTCTTCTAGTAAGCCCAGTTACACTGCTTGTCTTCTAGTAAGCCCAGTTACACTGCTTGTCTTCTAGTAAGCCCAGTTACACTGCTTGTCTTCTAGTAAGCCCAGTTACACTGCTTGTCTTCTAGTAAGCCCAGTTACACTGCTTGTCTTTCAGTAAGCCCAGTTACACTGCTTGTCTTCTAGTAAGCCCAGTTACACTGCTTGTCTTCTAGTAAGCCCAGTTACACTGCTTGTCTTCTAGTAAGCCCAGTTACACTGCTTGTCTTCTAGTGAGCCCAGTTACACTGCTTGTCTTCTAGTAAGCCCAGTTACACTGCTTGTCTTCTAGTAAGCCCAGTTACACCGCTTGTCTTCTAGTAAGCCCAGTTACACCGCTTGTCTTCTAGTAAGCCCAGTTACACCGCTTGTCTTTCAGTAAGCCCAGTTACACTGCTTGTCTTCTAGTAAGCCCAGTTACACTGCTTGTCTTCTAGTAAGCCCAGTTACACTGCTTGTCTTCTAGTAAGCCCAGTTACACTGCTTGTCTTCTAGTAAGCCCAGTTACACTGCTTGTCTTCTAGTAAGCCCAGTTACACTGCTTGTCTTCTAGTAAGCCCAGTTACACTGCTTGTCTTTCAGTAAGCCCAGTTACACTGCTTGTCTTCTAGTAAGCCCAGTTACACTGCTTGTCTTCTAGTAAGCCCAGTTACACTGCTTGTCTTCTAGTAAGCCCAGTTACACTGCTTGTCTTCTTGTAAGCCCAGTTATACTGCTTGTCTTCTAGTATGCCCAGTTACACTGCTTGTCTTCTAGTAAGCCCAGTTACACTGCTTGTCTTCTAGTAAGCCCAGTTACACTGCTTGTCTTCTTGTAAGCCCAGTTACACTGCTTGTCTTCTTGTAAGCCCAGTTACACTGCTTGTCTTCTAGTAAGCCCAGTTACACCGCTTGTCTTTCAGTAAGCCCAGTTACACCGCTTGTCTTCTAGTAAGCCCAGTTACACCGCTTGTCTTTCAGTAAGCCCAGTTACACCGCTTGTCTTTCAGTAAGCCCAGTTACACTGCTTGTCTTTCAGTAAGCCCAGTTACACTGCTTGTCTAGTAAGCCCAGTTACACTGCCTGTCTTCTAGTAAGCCCAGTTACACCGCTTGTCTTTTAGTAAGCCCAGTTACACTGCTTGTCTTCTAGTAAGCCCAGTTACACTGCTTGTCTTCTAGTAAGCCCAGTTACACCGCTTGTCTTTCAGTAAGCCCAGTTACACTGCTTGTCTTCTAGTAAGCCCAGTTACACTGCTTGTCTTCTAGTAAGCCCAGTTACACTGCTTGTCTTCTAGTAAGCCCAGTTACACTGCTTGTCTTCTAGTAAGCCCAGTTACACTGCTTGTCTTCTAGTAAGCCCAGTTACACTGCTTGTCTTCTAGTAAGCCCAGTTACACTGCTTGTCTTCTAGTAAGCCCAGTTACACTGCTTGTCTTCTTGTAAGCCCAGTTACACTGCTTGTCTTTCAGTAAGCCCAGTTACACTGCTTGTCTTCTAGTGAGCCCAGTTACACCGCTTGTCTTTCAGTAAGCCCAGTTACACTGCTTGTCTTCTAGTAAGCCCAGTTACACTGCTTGTCTTTCAGTAAGCCCAGTTACACTGCTTGTCTTCTAGTAAGCCCAGTTACACCGCTTGTCTTCTAGTAAGCCCAGTTACACTGCTTGTCTTCTAGTAAGCCCAGTTACACTGCTTGTCTTTCAGTAAGCCCAGTTACACTGCTTGTCTTCTAGTAAGCCCAGTTACACCGCTTGTCTTTCAGTAAGCCCAGTTACACCGCTTGTCTTTCAGTAAGCCCAGTTACACTGCTTGTCTTCTAGTAAGCCCAGTTACACTGCTTGTCTTCTAGTAATCCCAGTTACACCGCTTGTCTTTCAGTAAGCCCAGTTACACTGCTTGTCTTCTAGTAAGCCCAGTTACACCGCTTGTCTTCTAGTAAGCCCAGTTACACCGCTTGTCTTCTAGTAAGCCCAGTTACACTGCTTGTCTTCTAGTAAGCCCAGTTACACTGCTTGTCTTTCAGTAAGCCCAGTTACACTGCTTGTCTTCTAGTAAGCCCAGTTACACTGCTTGTCTTCTAGTAAGCCCAGTTACACTGCTTGTCTTTCAGTAAGCCCAGTTACACTGCTTGTCTAGTAAGCCCAGTTACACTGCCTGTCTTCTAGTAATCCCAGTTACACCGCTTGTCTTTCAGTAAGCCCAGTTACACTGCTTGTCTTCTAGTAAGCCCAGTTACACTGCTTGTCTTCTAGTAAGCCCAGTTACACCGCTTGTCTTCTAGTAAGCCCAGTTACACTGCTTGTCTTCTAGTAAGCCCAGTTACACTGCTTGTCTTCTAGTAAGCCCAGTTACACTGCTTGTCTTTCAGTAAGCCCAGTTACACTGCTTGTCTTCTAGTAAGCCCAGTTACACTGCTTGTCTTCTAGTAAGCCCAGTTACACTGCTTGTCTTTCAGTAAGCCCAGTTACACTGCTTGTCTTTCAGTAAGCCCAGTTACACTGCCTGTCTTCTAGTAATCCCAGTTACACCGCTTGTCTTTCAGTAAGCCCAGTTACACTGCTTGTCTTCTAGTAAGCCCAGTTACACTGCTTGTCTTCTAGTAAGCCCAGTTACACCGCTTGTCTTCTAGTAAGCCCAGTTACACTGCTTGTCTTCTAGTAAGCCCAGTTACACTGCTTGTCTTCTAGTAAGCCCAGTTACACCGCTTGTCTTTCAGTAAGCCCAGTTACACTGCTTGTCTTTCAGTAAGCCCAGTTACACTGCTTGTCTTCTAGTAAGCCCAGTTACACTGCTTGTCTTCTAGTAAGCCCAGTTACACTGCTTGTCTTTCAGTAAGCCCAGTTACACTGCTTGTCTAGTAAGCCCAGTTACACTGCCTGTCTTCTAGTAATCCCAGTTACACTGCTTGTCTTCTAGTAAGCCCAGTTACACTGCTTGTCTTCTAGTAAGCCCAGTTACACTGCTTGTCTTCTAGTAAGCCCAGTTACACTGCTTGTCTAGTAAGCCCAGTTACACTGCCTGTCTTCTAGTAAGCCCAGTTACACTGCTTGTCTTCTAGTAAGCCCAGTTACACTGCTTGTCTTCTAGTAAGCCCAGTTACACTGCTTGTCTTCTAGTAAGCCCAGTTACACTGCTTGTCTAGTAAGCCCAGTTACACTGCCTGTCTTCTAGTAATCCCAGTTACACTGCTTGTCTTCTAGTAAGCCCAGTTACACTGCTTGTCTTCTAGTAAGCCCAGTTACACTGCTTGTCTTCTAGTAAGCACAGTTGCACTGCATTGCCCTGTAATAACCCTGAACTAAAGTAACCTCAGGTGTGTATCTGGCTGTAAGAGTCCAGATGATGTTTTATTGTCACTGAATCAGATAGCACTTCCATTGGACAGGGATCATGTTATGGAAGGAGTCAGCCAATAGGAGTTGAGAGGCTGGGGTACTGAATCCATGCCAGTATACAGAATGTGGATACTAAAGACTCAAACATGTACCTTGATAGATGAGTCTAGAAACCCAGACAGAGCCAATAGGTGGAACTTGCTTCAGATGCAACCTTTATAGATGGGTTTTTATTTACATTTACATTTAAGTCATTTAGCAGACGCTCTTATCCAGAGCGACTTACAAATTGGTGCATTCACCTTATGATATCCAGTGGAACAACCACTTTACAATAGTGCATCTAACTCTTTTAAGGGGGGGGGGGGGTTAGAAGGATTACTTTATCCTATCCTAGGTATTCCTTAAAGAGGTGGGGTTTCAGGTGTCTCCGGAAGGTGGTGATTGACTCCGCTGACCTGGCATCGTGAGGGAGTTTGTTCCACCATTGGGGTGCCAGAGCAGCGAACAGTTTTGACTGGGCTGAGCGGGAACTGTACTTCCTCAGAGGTAGGGAGGCGAGCAGGCCAGAGGTGGATGAACGCAGTGCCCTTGTTTGGGTGTAGGGCCTGATCAGAGCCTGAAGGTACGGAGGTGCCGTTCCCCTCATAGCTCCGTAGGCAAGCACCATGGTCTTGTAGCGGATCCGAGCTTCAACTGGAAGCCAGTGGAGAGAGCGGAGGAGCGGGGTATGAGGTCAGAATTCAGTTCCGGGTCACACTGAGTTCATATGTTTTTACCAGCAATACTGATTGACTCTCTGTCATATACAGCATGTCAGATGTATCACCTAACTGAATCAGTCAGCTGAACCCTGAGCTCAGCATCCAGAACAGCTTTCTGTTATACTGCTTACGTTGTTTGACAGTCGTCTTGCATGGTATCCTGACATGGTTTTAACACTATAGGATTCTATAGGATAGATAAACCATGTAGAATGAACCCAGAACACTCATGATAACATTGTGCCTTCTGTCTTTTCTACAGGAACTGGATCAGTACAAGAGAAACGCGTCCAAATCTTGGAAAGGCCTGGAACTGGAGACCTAATTTAATGGACTCATCAGCTCTCTCATCCAATGAGATCGAAATAACAGAATGTTCTAAGGCACCGACAGACTTCAGCCATGGCAGATACCTATCCAGTCTTTTAATAAACTGTACAGACTTCAGCCATGGCACATACCTATCCAGTCTTTTAATAAACTGTACAGACTTCAGCCATGGCACATACCTATCCAGTCTTTTAATAAACTGTACAGACTTCAGCCATGGCAGATACCTATCCAGTCTTTTAATAAACTGTACAGACTTCAGCCATGGCAGATACCTATCCAGTCTTTTAATAAACTGTACAGACTTCAGCCATGGCAGATACCTATCCAGTCTTTTAATAAACCCAACAGACTTCAGCCATGGCAGATACCTATCCAGTCTTTTAATAAACTGTACAGACTTCAGCCATGGCAGATACCTATCCAGTCTTTTAATAAACTGTACAGACTTCATTATCATATACTGTAGAACATTTCATATTGATTGTTTTGGCTTCATACAGTTGAAGTCGGAAGTTTACATACATCTTAGCCAAATACATTTAAACTCAGTTTTTCACAATTCCTGACGTTTAATTATAGTAAAAAATCCCTGTCTTAGGTCAGTTAGGATCACCACTTTATTTTAAGAATGTGAAATGTCAGAATAATAGTTGAGAGAATGATTTATTTCAACTTTTATTTCTTTCATCACATTCCCAGTGAGTCAGAAGTTTACATACACTCAATTAGGATTTGGTAGCATTGCCTTTAAATTGTTTAACTTGGGTCAAATGTTTCGGGTATCCTTCCACAAGCTTCCCACAATAAGTTAGGGGAATTTTGGTCTATTCCTCCTGACAGAGCTGGTGTAACTGAGTTAGCTTTGTAGGCCTCCTTGCTTGCACTCGCTTTTTCAGTTCTGCCGACAGATTTTCTATAGGATTGAGGTCAGGGCTTTGTGATGGCCACTCCAATACCTTGACTTTGTTGTCCTTAAGCCATTTTGCCACAACTTTGGAAGTATGCTTGGGGTCATTGTCCATTTGGAAGACCCATTTGCGACCAAGCTTTAACTTCCTGACTGATGTCTTGAGATGTTGCTTCAATATATCCACATAGTTGTCCTACCTCATGATGCCATCTATTTTGTGAAGTGCACCAGTCCCTCCTGCAACAAAGCACTCCCACAACATGATGCTGCCACCCCCGTGCTTCATGGTTGGGATGGTGTTCTTTGGCTTGCAAGCCTCCCCCTTTTTTCTCCAAACATAATGAATGTCATTATGGCCAAACAGTTCTATTTTTGTTTCATCAGACCAGAGGACATTTCTCCAAAAAGTACGATCTTTGTCCCCATGTGCAGTTGCAAACCGTAGTCTAGCTTTTTTATGGCGGTTTTGGAGCAGTGGCTTCTTCCTTGCTGAGTGGCCTTTCAGGTTATGTCGATATCGGACTCGTTTTACTGTGGATATAGATACTTTTGTACCTGTTTCCTCCAGCATCTTCACAAGGTCCTTTGTTGTTGTTCTGGGATTGATTTGCACTTTTCGCACCAAAGTATGTTCATCTCTAGGAGACAGAACGTGTCTCCTTCCTGATCGGTATGACGGCTGCATGGTCCCATGTTGTTTATACTTGCGTACTATTGTTTGTGCAGATGAACGTGGTACCTTCAGGCGTTTACTCCCAAGGATGAACCAGACTTGTGGAGGTCTACAATTTATATTCTGAGGTCTTGGCTGATTTATTTTGAGTTTCCCATGATGTCAAGCAAAGAGGCACTGAGTTTGAAGGTAGGAATACATCCAAAATACATCCACAGGTACACCTCCAATTGACTCAAATGATGTCAATTAGCCTATCAGTAGCTTCTAAAGCCATGACATAATTTTTGGGAATTTTTCAAACTGTTTAAAGGCACAGTCAACTTAGTGTATGTACATTTTTGACCTACTGGAATTGTGATACAGTGAATTGTAACATTAGAAGTTAAATAATATGTCTGTAAACAATTGTTGGGAAAATGACTTGTGTCATGCACAAAGTAGATGTCCTAACTGACTTGCCAAAACTATAGTTTGTTGACAAGAATTTTGTGGAGTGATTGAAAACTCCAACCTAAGTGTATGTAAACTTCAGACTTCAACTGTACATAGATGTTCCTATTCATACATACTACTGTTACAAGTAGGCTATTTTGAAAAAGATTGTTTACTTGACTTTTTTACAACAAGAAAGAAAAACAAATGATTTATTTTTATAAGGAGATCCCAACAGATTGCAACATACTGGCATGTCACTTTCTGCGAGTGGAAATACATTAGATATACAACAATATACCTTTAAGTAATAACAGCATTACAGTAGTATTACTTCTTTATACTGTCAGAATCATTTACTAGATTTGTTGCCATACTTCCAGTAGAGACGTCACATTTACAGTGCATTCCGAAAGTATTCAGACCTCTTGACTTTTTCCACATTGTGGTACGTTACAGCCTTATTCTAAAATGGATTAAATATAGTTTATGTCTCATCAATCTATACACAATACCCCATAATAAAGCAACAACTGTTTTTTAGATTTTTTCCCAAATGTATTAATATTTCTAAACATAAATACCTTATTGACATAAGTATTCAGCCCCTTTGCTATTGGAGTTGAAATTGAGCTCAGGTGTTTCCTTTGATTATCTTTGAGATGTTTCTACAACTTGGTTAGAGTCCACCTTTGGTAAATTCAATTGATTGGACATTATTTGGAAAGGTACACACCTGTCTATATAAGGTCCCACAGTTGAGAGTGCATGTCAGTAAAAACCAAGCCATGAGGTCAAAGGAATTGTCCGTAGAGCTCGGAGACAGTATTGCGTCAAGGCACAGATCTGGGGAAGGATACCAAAACATGTCTGCAGCATTGAAGGTCCCCAAGAACACAATGGCTGCCTTCATTCTTAATTGGAAGAAGTTTGGAACCACCAAGACTCTTCCTAGAGCTGGCTGCCCAGCCAAACTGAGCGATCAGGGGAGAAGTGCCTTGGTCAGGTAGGTGACCAAGAACCTGATTGTCCCTCTGACAGAGCTCCAGAGTTCCTCTGTGGAGATGGAAGAACCAACAATCTCTGCAGCACTCCACCAATCAGGCCTTTATGGTAGAGTGACCAGACAGAAGCCACTCCTCAGTAAAAGGCACATGACAGCCCGCTTGGAGTTTGCCAAAAGGCACCTAAAGATTCAGACCATGAGAAACAAGATTCTCTGGTCTGATGAAACCAAGATTGAACTCTTTGGCCTGAATGCCAAGCGTCACATCTGGAGGAAACTTAGCACCAACCCTACGATGAAGCATGGTGGTGGCAGCATCATGCGGTGGGGATGTTTTTCAGCGTCAGGGACTGGGAGACTAGTCAGGATCAAGGCAAAGATGAACTGAGCAAATTACAGAGAGATCCTTGATTAAAACCTGCTCCAGAGTGCTCAGGACCTCAGACTGGGGCGAAGGTTCACCTTCCAACAGGATAACGACCCTAAGTACACAGTCAAGACAACGCAGGAGTAGCTGGCACCTGCAGAGAAGAGGATCTGCAGAGCAGAATGGGAGAAACTCCCCAAATACAGGTGTGCCAAGCTTGTAGCATCATACCCAAGACTCAATGCTGTAATCGCTGCCAAAGGTGCTTCAACAAAGTAATGAGTAAAGTGTCTGAATACTTCTGTACATGTGATATTTCAGTTGTTTGTTTTTTATATATGAACAAAAATGTCTAAAAACCTGTTTTTGCCTCATCATTATGGGGTATTGTGTGTAGATTAATGAGGATTTTTTTAAATATATATATACATTTTAGAATAAGGCTGTAACGTAAAAAGAGTAGAAAAAGTCTCTTAGGCAGTCTCTGTTTCAGTGTTGGACAAGGCGTTCTCTGTTTCAGTTTTGGACGAGGCGTCCTCTGTTTCAGTGTTGGACAGGGTGCCCTCTGATCTGGCAGATGATGACTCCCAGCAGCACCAGGGCAGGCAGGAAGGAGTAGAGCAGGAGGAAGTCCAGGGTGTAGCAGTCCAGGGCTCCTGGGTAATCCTGGTCTATGATGTAATCTCCTGGACAAGCACACCTGATTCAACTTGTCTACTAATCAACAAGCCCTCAATGAGGTGTGTTTGTCAAGGGCTACAATGAAACTGTGAACTGTTGGGGGTACTCGAGGACCAGGGTTGGGAAACACTGGATTAGGCGATACAGTACAATGCAAGATCTCGACATTGGCTCTTTAGGGAAACCTGATAGGAATGTTCCATATTGTTACAGTACACGCATCACAGAATCCTGATTCATTTGGGCACTGGTTTCACTGGCTTCTTTAATTAGAGAAAGAGGTTTGGAATGAGTGTTACTGCAGGTGAAGTTGAGGCCATGAGCAGCTTACAGCCGTACTTCTGAAAGGTTTGGTAGCTGAGCCACTGGAGCAGCACATGCATCTGCTGGTTACTCCTATAGAGGGAGAGGAACAGGACAGGACCATCAGTTCATTTATGGTCTGTAGTTTACATATTTGGTGATGGGAGCCCAAATAAAATGTCACCAGTACCAATAATTTCCTATCAGCATCAGATACATTATTGTTAATGGGTATGTGCAATAGCTTGACAATTAAGACACTGAAAACACAAGTCCATGTTTCCTAGTAGTGGTCTGACCTGAGGAATCCGGAGCCCACCTTAACACAAGTCAGATTGAGAAGGGCCTCTCATGTGTTGGCCATGTTGGGGTCCTGCACCACTCCCACAGCACCAGGGTCAGCAGCTCCGCTGCCACATGGGGCACCAGGAACCTCCACATATCTGAGCTCACCTCCAGCGGCCTGGGAGAGAGGGAGACGCATATGCATGGACACACAGTCGCATGTGGGGGACTATGAATGTAAATCTGCATGGTGAACATGGACATACAGACACCTCAGAGGCCGGTGGGAGGAGTTATAGGAGTCTAAATGGAAACCACACCGTTGTTCTATTTATTCCATTCCAGCGAGCCCGTTCTCCTACAGCTCCCCCCACCAGCCGCCTCTGACACATTCACACACAGAGAGCTACAAGGAGAGGAAGATGAGCACGCTGACAATGCTGAAGGGGAGGATGTGGAAGATGTAGGCCAAGAACATCTGCCACTTCTGGTACAGACCATCCTTACTCTCCTGGTCAGCCATGGCCCTCAGAGCAGGAACTAGAGGACAGCATCATTAGGCCAGTAGTGATTATGATATGAACACACCTGCTATTGCATCCATGTCAGTATTACAAGGTTACCTTTAATTGTTTTTACCATCATACTTTTACACTGATTGGATTACACTTTCTCTTGTATAATGTAATTTCAGAGCATAGATTTGTTCAAGACCGATAACCATTATAAACCCATTGCTGCTATCTACAGGGGTTTGGGTGCTTATTGACTCATGGTGTCCCTTATCTCCTTCCCTATCCCTTATCCCTACTCTGTGAGATAGGGGACGGAGAGAGATAGGGGGTAAAAGAGACGGGTTCACTGTTCTAAGAGATCCAGAGGAAAGTCCCTGAACAGGGTCCTCTAACCAAATACAGTAAGGTCCACGTGACCAGGACATCACTCCTTAAAGTTCTACTAGAGATAACCACAGGTTATGACAACGTTGGACCATTTTGTTGTTATTGTAACTCACTATTTTATAAATTGTTTCTCCACAGATGTACATTAGCATAAATCAGCCTGATCTCACTTACTGAGTGAGGATCTACAACTGCAAAGCCTGGTGCACTGGTACAGGGAATAGGGTGCCCGTTCAGACATAATGTAGTGCACTGTTACAGGGAATAGGGTGCCTTTTCAGACCAAATGTAGTGCACTGTTACAGGGAATAGGGTGCCTGTTCAGACCAAATGTAGTGCACTGGTATCAGGGAATAGGGTGCCTGTTCAGACCAAATGTAGTGCACTGGTACAGGGAATAGGGTGCCTGTTCAGACCAAATGTAGTGCACTGGTACAGGGAAGATCCAGCAGAAACAACAAGATAAGTCACACAGAGCTACAGCGTTCAGCATGCCAGTGAAGGCCACGCCTCCATGGCTTGGTAGATGACTCCAATCCGGTCCTGTACCGCTCCCTTGGAAAAGTATTAATCTAGCTTCGTGACAAAGAAGGCCACAAGCAGGCCATAGATGAGGTTCTGGGACAGACGCATCAGGACACATCCAGTCTTGAGACAGGTTCCTCACAGTCCTCCTACAGAAAGAGAAAGCGAGAGGTTAGACAGGAGGACTGAGCCAAACAGTAAATCAGGAGGTGCCATCACGCACATCATAGGCTACCATACCCTCAGAAATTAACCATATTTATTTCCCTTCATAATCAATAGCAGTACAGCAGATACCATAGATTGAGGTGGGTTAGCAAGCCAAGTGTGACAGAGTAGTTTGACCTCTGACCTGAGAAGCACAGCAAGTTTGGCCAGGCTGCTGGGCGACTATTTGCTCTTGAGTTTGTCGGTCCTCTGTCCCAGCATGCTCCTTTAGATCTTTGAGTCCTGATAAGACGAGGTGATCTTGTGCATGTAGCTGTAGGTGGTGGCCTCTCACTGCAGAGCGTTTCCACTGACGTCAGATCCACTGTAGGTGGTGGCCTTTCTCACTGCAGTGCGTTTCCACTGACGTCAGATCCACTGTAGGTGGTGGCCTTTCTCACTGCAGAGCGTTTCCACTGACGTCAGATCCACTGTAGGTGGCGGCCTTTCTCACTGCAGTGCGTTTCCGCTGACGTCAGATCCACTGTAGGTGGTGGCCTTTCTCACTGCAGCGCGTGTCCACTGACGTCAGATCCACTGTAGGTGGTGGCCTTTCTCACTGCAGTGCGTTTCCACTGACGTCAGATCCACTGTAGGTGGTGGCCTCTCTCACTGCAGCGCGTTTCCACTGACGTCAGATCCACTGTAGGTGGTGGCCTTTCTCACTGCAGTGCGTTTCCACTGATGTCAGATCCACTGTAGGTGGTGGCCTTTCTCACCGCAGTGCGTTTCCACTGACGTCAGATCCACTGTAGGTGGTGGCCTTTCTCACCGCAGCGCGTTTCCACTGACGTCAGCTCCACTGTAGGTGGTGGCCTCTCTCACTGCAGCGCGTGTCCACTGATGTCAGATCCACTGTAGGTGGTGGCCTTTCTCACTGCAGCGCGTTTCCACTGACGTCAGATCCACTGTAGGTGGCGGTCTTTCTCACTGCAGCGCGTGTCCACTGATGTCAGATCCACTGTAGGTGGTGGCCTCTCTCACTGCAGCGCGTTTCCACTGATGTCAGATCCACTGTAGGTGGTGGCCTCTCTCACTGCAGTGCGTTTCCGCTGACGTCAGATCCACTTCTCACTGCAGCGCCAGTCCACCGAAGTCAGATCCACTGTCGGTCAATCCATAGGACAGACCAGGAGGGAGGGTCAATAGAGAGATAGGGGCGGTACATGAATACATTGTGTAAAGTTAATATATTACTGTACCATAGATATCAAAGGGGTTCTACTATTCTGGACACTTGTAGCCAAAGATATTGAAAAAGTTCACCGTCTCCCCATGCCGGCCACAGAACACACCTTCTCCAAACCCAGGCCCTGCATGTCCCCAGGCACCCTCATTTGTTGACTTCTGTGATCAAAAAAGCCTTGGCCTCATGCATGTCAACATCAGAAGCCTCCTCCCTAAGTTTGTCTTACTCACCGCTTTAGCACACTCTGCCAACCCTGATGTCCTTGCCGTGTCTGAATCCTGGCTTAGGAAGGCCACCAAAAATTCTGAGATTTCCATACCCAACTATAACACTTTCCGTCAAGATAGAACTGCCAAAGGGGGAGGAGTTGCAATCTACTGCAGAGATAGCCTGCAAAGTTCTGTCATACTTTCCAGGTCTATGCCCAAACAGTTCGAACTTCTAATTTTAAAAATGTATCTCTCCAGAAATAACTCTTTCACTGTTGCCGCCTGCTACCAACCCCCCTCAGCTCCCAGCTGTGCCCTGGACACCATCTGTGAATTGATCGCTCCCCATCTAGCTTCAGAGTTTGTTCTGTTAGGTGACCTAAACTGGGATATGCTTAACACCCCGGCAGTCCTACAATCTAAGCTAGATGCCCTCAATCTCACACAAATCATCAAGGAACCCACCAGGTACAACCCTAAATCCGTAAACATGGGCACCCTAATAGACATTATTCTGACCAACTTGCCCTCCAAATACACCTTTGCTGTCTTCAATCAAGATCTCAGCGATCACTGCCTCATTGCCTGTATCCGCTACGAGTCCACGGTCAAACGACCACCCCTCATCACTGTCAAACGCTCCCTAAAACACTTCTGCAAGCAGGCCTTTCTTATCGACCTGGCCCGGGTACCCTGGAAGGATATTGACCTCATCCCGTCAGTTGAGGATGCCTGGTCATTCTTTAAAAGTTACTTTCTCACCATATTAGACAAGCATGCTCCGTTCGAAAAATGCAGAACTAAGAACAGATATAGCCCTTGGTTCACTCCAGACCTGACTGCCCTCGACCAGCACAAAAACATCCTGTGGCGAACTGCAACAGCATCGAAGAGCCCCCGCGATATGCAACTGTTCAGGGAAGTCAGGAACCAATACACGCAGTCAGTCAGGAAAGCAAAGGCCAGCTTTTTCAAGCAGAAATTTGCATCCTGTAGCTCTAACTCCAAAAAGTTCTGGGATACTGTAAAGTCCATGGAGAACAAGAGCACCTCCTCCCAGCTGCCCACTGCACTGAGGCTAGGTAACACGGTCACCACCGATAAATCCGTGATAATCGAAAACTTCAACAAGCATTTCTCAACGGCTGGCCATGCCTTCCTCCTGGCGACTCCAACCTTGGCCCAAGCCTCCCCAGCATCTCCTTTCCCAAATCCAGACAGCAGATGTTCTGAAAGAGCTGGAAAACCTGGACCCATACAAATCAGCTGGGCTTGACAATCTGGACCCCTATTTCTGAAACTGTCCGCCGCCATTGTCGCACCCCCTATTACCAGCCTGTTCAACCTCTCCTTCGTATCATCTGAGATCCCCAAGGATTGGAAAGCTGCCGCGGTCATCCCCCTCTTCAAAGGGGGAGACACCCTGGACCCAAACTGTTACAGACCTATATCCATCCTGCCCTGCCTATCTAAGGTCTTCGAAAGCCAAGTCAACAAACAGATCACTGACCATCTCGAATCCCACCGTACCTTCTCCTCTGTGCAATCCGGTTTCCGAGCCGGTCACGGGTGCACCTCAGCCACGCTCAAGGTACTAAACGATATCATAACCGCCATCGATAAAAGACAGTACTGTGCAGCCGTCTTCATCGACCTGGCCAAGGCTTTCGACTCTGTCAATCACCATATTCTTATCGGCAGACTCAGCAGCCTCGGTTTTTCTAATGACTACCTTGCCTGGTTCACCAACTACTTTGAAGACAGAGTTCAGTGTGTCAAATCGGAGGGCATGTTGTCCGGTCCTCTGGCAGTCTCTATGGGGGTACCACAGGGTTCAATTCTCGGGCCGACTCTTTTCTCTGTATATATCAATGATGTTGCTCTTGCTGCGGGCGATTCCCTGATCCACCTCTATGCAGACGACACCATTCTGTATACTTCTGGCCCTTCCTTGGACACTGTGCTATCTAACCTCCAAACGAGCTTCAATGCCATACAACACTCCTTCCGTGGCCTCCAACTGCTCTTAAACGCTAGTAAAACCAAATGCATGCTTTTCAACCGTTCGCTGCCTGCACCCGCACGCCCGACTAGCATCACCACCTTGGACGGTTCCGACCTAGAATATGTGGACATCTATAAGTACCTAGGTGTCTGGCTAGACTGCAAACTCTCCTTCCAGACTCATATCAAACATCTCCAATCCAAAATCAAATCTAGAGTCGGCTTTCTATTCCGCAACAAAGCCTCCTTCACTCACGCCGCCAAACTTACCCTAGTAAAACTGACTATCCTACCGATCCTCGACTTTGGCGATGTCATCTACAAAATAGCTTCCAATACTCTACTCAGCAAAGTGGATGCAGTTTATCACAGTGCCATCCGTTTTGTTACTAAAGCACCTTATACGACCCACCACTGTGACCTGTATGCCCTAGTCGGCTGGCCCTCGCTACATGTTCGTCGTCAGACCCACTGGCTCCAGGTCATCTACAAGGCTATGCTAGGTAAAGTGCCGCCTTATCTCAGTTCACTGGTCACGATGGCTACACCCACCCGTAGCACGCGCTCCAGCAGGTGTATCTCACTGATCATCCCTAAAGCCAAAACCTCATTTGGACGCCTTTCCTTCCAGTTCTCTGCTGCCTGCGACTGGAACGAATTGCAAAAATCTCTGAAGTTGGAGACTTTTATCTCCCTCAACAACTTTAAACATCTGCTATCCGAGCAGCTAACCGATCGCTGCAGCTGTACATAGTCCATCGGTATATAGCCCACCCAATTTGCCTACCTCACCCCCCATACTGCTTTTATTTATTTACTTTTCTGCTCTTTTGCACACCAGTATCTCTACTTCCACATGATCATCTGATGATTTATCACTCCAGTGTTAATCTGCTAAATTGTAATTATTCGATTTATTGCCTACCTCCTCATGCCTTTTGCACACATTGTATATAGATTCTCTTTTTTTCTACCATGTTATTGACTTGTTTATTGTTTACTCCATGTGTAACTCTGTGTTGTTGTCTGTTCACACTGCTATGCTTTATCTTGGCCAGGTCGCAGTTGCAAACGAGAACTTGTTCTCAACTAGCCTACCTGGTTAAATAAAGGTGAAATAAAAAATAAAAAATTATGGCTATTCTACTGAGAGATGAGGAACACACAGGGCTGGAGTTAGTCCTCACCATTAACATAACTAAACAAGAAACAGAATATAATGCCTTAACAGACTATTCTCATAGATGAAAACAGTCTGAAGATTGACATAACCACTGAACATACGGACATAACACTAAGCAGCTTCCTTCTCGTTCCCTCACCCTGAACATTTCAGAGCATGACTGGTGAATGGTCATTATGAAGATGTGGTCTCTTCTGGCCAGCTCAGCCAGTAAAACAACAATCTGATTGGCCGTCATGCTGTCGAGGCTCGTGGTTGGCTCGTCCAGAAGGATGACCTCTGTAACGACATCACATGTCGCAAAGTCACACATCAGGGAATATCTAACGTAGAAAGAAACACATAAAAATCCAAATGAATTTGTATAAATGTTACAAACAAAGTTGAACTTTGGCAAAGTCCCTCTCTAACGGACAACTCTTTAAGATAAGTGTGTTCTTTTCCGTTAATTTCTCCAATTAACACATTTAAAAGATTGCCTCTTTGTAAAGGATGAGTGAAATTAACAGATATATTAATTGTGTGATGATTTATTAATTTCCTGGTTGATTGGCGAGGCAGCGGACGGGAACCCTTCATTAATGTGGCCCAGTGTTTGGGTGGAGAGAGGTTCGTCTAATCCGAATGAAGCCTAAAACCCCCTCATCCCCCTGGGGGTTCACAGGCCCTGATAAACTCCCCCTGGGACCCCCCACAGGATTCACTCAGCTTAATCCTGAGTGTATGATAACCTTGCCTTTCATTAGCCCCCCGTCCTCCATCTCTCCCTCTCTCTTCCTCCCTCTGTTCATTCCTCTCTGTTTCCAGTTATTTTTGGACACACGTCTCATTGTTAGTGGTTGAACTTTGTGGGGAATTTTGATGATCAACGTTTTCCTCCGCTCAAGGTGAAATACTCTTATCCTAACAATGAACAGTATAATCCATGATGTTGAAAATGAGTATTCTTTGTTTTGTAAAACAACATATTTTGGTCATGTATGGTATAGCTAGCTATGTGTTTGTTAAAGGAAACTTTACATGCATGCCTCCTGAAATTTTGCACAGACAATGACCAGAGAGATTCTTTGTCCTCACTAGGGTACTGAAGCAACTGCATGGCAATGGACACCCTCCTCCTCTCATCCATAGAGATCCCTGCAAGATGCATCCTCCGATCACACTGTGGGTCACGTGACCTAGACTCAGCTCCACCATGACCTGCAGGCCAAGAGGTCAGGTGTCAACAACTTATCACAGTTGACACCAAAATCAATTGAAAACATTTAGTGTATCTTCTTTTATGTGTGTCTGTTGTATGCCAGCCCTGGTCTAGAGGTCATCTCTATTCTGTATCTGTTGTATGCCAGCCCTGGTCTAGAGGTTATCTCTATTCTGTATCTGTTGTATGCCAGCCCTGGTCTAGAGGTTATCTCTATTCTGTATCTGTTGTATGCCAGCCCTGGTCTAGAGGTCATCTCTATTCTGTATCTGTTGTATGCCAGCCCTGGTCTAGAGGTTATCTCTATTCTGTATCTGTTGTATGCCAGCCCTGGTCTAGAGGTCATCTCTATTCTGTATCTGTTGTAGGCCAGCCCTGGTCTAGAGGTTATCTCTATTCTGTATCAGTTGTATGCCAGCCCTGGTCTAGAGATTATCTCTATTCTGTATCAGTTGTAGGCCAGCCCTGGTCTAGAGGTCATCTCTATTCTGTATCTGTTGTATGCCAGCCCTGGTCTAGAGGTCATCTCTATTCTGTATCAGTTGTAGGCCAGCCCTGGTCTAGGGGTCATCTCTATTCTGTATCTGTTGAATGCCAGCCCTGGTCTAGAGGTCATCTCTATTCTGTATCTGTTGTAAGCCAGCCCTGGTCTAGAGGTTATCTCTATTCTGTATCAGTTGTAGGCCAGCCCGGGTCTAGAAGTCATCTCTATTCTGTATCAGTTGTAGGCCAGCCCTGGTCAAGAGGTCATCTCTATTCTGTATCAGTTGTAGGCCAGCCCTGGTCTAGAAGTCATCTCTATTCTGTATCAGTTGTAGGCCAGCACTGGTCTAGAAGTCATCTCTATTCTGTATCAGTTGTAAGCCAGCCCTGGTCTAGAGGTTATCTCTATTCTGTATCAGTTGTAAGCCAGCCCTGGTCTAGAGGTCATCTCTATTCTGTATCTGTTGTAAGCCAGCCCTGGTCTAGAGGTCATCTCTATTCTGAATCAGTTGTAAGCCAGCACTGGTCTAGAGGTTACCTCTATTCTGTATCAGTTGTAGGCCAGCCCCGGTCTAGAGGTCATCTCTATTCTGTATCAGTTGTAGGCCAGCCCTGGTCTGGAAGTCATCTCTAGTCTGTATCTGTTGTAGGCCAGCCCCGGTCTAGAAGTCATCTCTATTCTGTATCTGTTGTAAGCCAGCCCTGGTCTAGAAGTCATCTCTAGTCTGTATCTGTTGTAAGCCAGCCCTGGTCTAGAGAATATCTCTATTCTGTATCAGTTGTAGGCCAGCCCTGGTCTAGAAGTCATCTCTATTCTGTATCTGTTGTAAGCCAGCCCTTGTCTAGAGGTTATCTCTATTCTGTATCAGTTGTAGGCCAGCCCCGGTCTAGAGAATATCTCTGTTCTGTATCAGTTGTAGGCCAGCCCCGGTCTAGAGGTCATCTCTATTCTGTGTCTGTTGTAAGCCAGCCCTGGTCTAGAAGTCATCTCTATTCTCTATCAGTTTTAGGCCAGCCCTGGTCTAGAGGTCTATTCTGTATCAGTTGTAGGCCAGCCCTGGTCTAGAAATCATCTCTATTCTGTATCTGTTGTAAGCCAGCCCTGGTCTAGAGGTCATCTCACTTCTGTATCAGTTGTAAGCCAGCCCTGGTTTAGAAGTCATCTCTATTCTGTATCAGTTGTAGGCCAGCCCTGGTCTAGAAGGCATCTCTATTCTGTATCAGTTGTAGGCCAGCACTGGTCTAGAAGTCATCTCTATTCTGTATCATTTGTAAGCCAGCCCTGGTCTAGAAGTCATCTCTATACTGTATCAGTTGTAGGCCAGCCCTGGTCAAGAGGTCATCTCTATTCTGTATCAGTTGTAGGCCAGCCCTGGTCTAGAAGGCATCTCTATTCTGTATCAGTTGTAGGCCAGCACTGGTCTAGAAGTCATCTCTATTCTGTATCAGTTGTAAGCCAGCCCTGGTCTAGAGGTTATCTCTATTCTGTATCAGTTGTGGGCCAGCCCTGGTCTAGAGGTCATCTCTATTCTGTATCTGTTGTACGCCAGCCCTGGTCTAGAGGTCATCTCTATTCTGTATCAGTTGTAGGCCAGCCCTGGTCTAGAGGGCATCTCTATTCTGTATCAGTTGTAGGCCAGCCCTGGTCTAGAAGTCATCTCTATTCTGTTATGTTGTAGGCCAGCCCTGGTCAAGAGGTCATCTCTATTCTGTATCAGTTGTAGGCCATCCCTGGTCTAGAAGTCATCTCTATTCTGTATCAGTTGTAGGCCAGCCCTGGTCTAGAAGTCATCTCTATTCTGTATCAGTTGTAGGCCAGCCCTGGTCTAGAAGTCATCTCTATTCTGTATCTGTTGTAAGCCAGCCCTGGTCTAGAGGTAATCTCTATTCTGTATCAGTTGTAGGCCAGCCCTGGTCTAGAGGTCATCTCTATCCTGTATCAGTTGTAGGCCAGCCCTGGTCTAGAGGTCATCTCTATTCTGTATCAGTAGTAGGCCAGCCCTGGTCTAGAGGTTATCTCTAGTCTGCAGATCTGTTTTAGGCCAGTCCTGTTCTAGAGTTGTATTCTGTATCTGTTGTAAGCCAGCCCTGGTCTAGAGGTCATCTCACTTCTGTATCAGTTGTAAGCCAGCCCTGGTTTAGAAGTCATCTCTATTCTGTATCAGTTGTAGGCCAGCCCTGGTCTAGAAGGCATCTCTATTCTGTATCAGTTGTAGGCCAGCACTGGTCTAGAAGTCATCTCTATTCTGTATCATTTGTAAGCCAGCCCTGGTCTAGAAGTCATCTCTATACTGTATCAGTTGTAGGCCAGCCCTGGTCAAGAGGTCATCTCTATTCTGTATCAGTTGTAGGCCAGCCCTGGTCTAGAAGGCATCTCTATTCTGTATCAGTTGTAGGCCAGCACTGGTCTAGAAGTCATCTCTATTCTGTATCAGTTGTAAGCCAGCCCTGGTCTAGAGGTTATCTCTATTCTGTATCAGTTGTGGGCCAGCCCTGGTCTAGAGGTCATCTCTATTCTGTATCTGTTGTACGCCAGCCCTGGTCTAGAGGTCATCTCTATTCTGTATCAGTTGTAGGCCAGCCCTGGTCTAGAGGGCATCTCTATTCTGTATCAGTTGTAGGCCAGCCCTGGTCTAGAAGTCATCTCTATTCTGTTATGTTGTAGGCCAGCCCTGGTCAAGAGGTCATCTCTATTCTGTATCAGTTGTAGGCCATCCCTGGTCTAGAAGTCATCTCTATTCTGTATCAGTTGTAGGCCAGCCCTGGTCTAGAAGTCATCTCTATTCTGTATCAGTTGTAGGCCAGCCCTGGTCTAGAAGTCATCTCTATTCTGTATCTGTTGTAAGCCAGCCCTGGTCTAGAGGTAATCTCTATTCTGTATCAGTTGTAGGCCAGCCCTGGTCTAGAGGTCATCTCTATCCTGTATCAGTTGTAGGCCAGCCCTGGTCTAGAGGTCATCTCTATTCTGTATCAGTAGTAGGCCAGCCCTGGTCTAGAGGTTATCTCTAGTCTGCAGATCTGTTTTAGGCCAGTCCTGTTCTAGAGTTGTATTCTGTATCTGTTGTAAGCCAGCCCTGGTCTAGAGGTCATCTCACTTCTGTATCAGTTGTAAGCCAGCCCTGGTTTAGAAGTCATCTCTATTCTGTATCAGTTGTAGGCCAGCCCTGGTCTAGAAGGCATCTCTATTCTGTATCAGTTGTAGGCCAGCACTGGTCTAGAAGTCATCTCTATTCTGTATCATTTGTAAGCCAGCCCTGGTCTAGAAGTCATCTCTATACTGTATCAGTTGTAGGCCAGCCCTGGTCAAGAGGTCATCTCTATTCTGTATCAGTTGTAGGCCAGCCCTGGTCTAGAAGGCATCTCTATTCTGTATCAGTTGTAGGCCAGCACTGGTCTAGAAGTCATCTCTATTCTGTATCAGTTGTAAGCCAGCCCTGGTCTAGAGGTTATCTCTATTCTGTATCAGTTGTGGGCCAGCCCTGGTCTAGAGGTCATCTCTATTCTGTATCTGTTGTACGCCAGCCCTGGTCTAGAGGTCATCTCTATTCTGTATCAGTTGTAGGCCAGCCCTGGTCTAGAGGGCATCTCTATTCTGTATCAGTTGTAGGCCAGCCCTGGTCTAGAAGTCATCTCTATTCTGTTATGTTGTAGGCCAGCCCTGGTCAAGAGGTCATCTCTATTCTGTATCAGTTGTAGGCCATCCCTGGTCTAGAAGTCATCTCTATTCTGTATCAGTTGTAGGCCAGCCCTGGTCTAGAAGTCATCTCTATTCTGTATCAGTTGTAGGCCAGCCCTGGTCTAGAAGTCATCTCTATTCTGTATCTGTTGTAAGCCAGCCCTGGTCTAGAGGTAATCTCTATTCTGTATCAGTTGTAGGCCAGCCCTGGTCTAGAGGTCATCTCTATCCTGTATCAGTTGTAGGCCAGCCCTGGTCTAGAGGTCATCTCTATTCTGTATCAGTAGTAGGCCAGCCCTGGTCTAGAGGTTATCTCTAGTCTGCAGATCTGTTTTAGGCCAGTCCTGTTCTAGAGTTCTATTCTGTATCAGTTGTAGGCCAGCCCTGGTCTAGAAGTCATCTCTATTCTGTATCAGTTTTAGGCCAGCCCTGGTCAAGAGGTCATCTCTATTCTGTATCATTTGAAGGCCAGCCCTGGTCTAGAAGTCATCTCTATTCTGTATCAGTTGTAGGCCAGCCCTTGTCTAGAGGTTATCTCTATTCTGTATCAGTTGTAGGCCAGACCTGGTCTAGAGGTCATCTCTATTCTGTATCAGTAGTAGGCCAGCCCTGGTCTAGAGGTTATCTCTAGTCTGCAGATCTGTTTTAGGCCAGTCCTGTTCTAGAGGTCTATTCTGTATCAGTTGTAGGCCAGCCCTGGTCTAGAAGTCATCTCTATTCTGTATCAGTTTTAGGGTAGCCCTGGTCAAGAGGTCAGCTCTATTCTGTATCAGTTGTAGGCCAGCCCTGGCATTCAACAACCCGGTCGCATTCCGCTTCGCTCCACAGGTAGTATCACACTTTCACTTCATTTCATTACAGTACAACGGTTTGATTTGTTTGATCTTAGCTAGCTACATAGCCGTCTTTGTATCAAAGATAATTGTGTAGTTTAGAGCGATTTTTTAGGTTAGCTAGCCAGCTATTTTCGTCCTTTTAACGTAACGTAACGTAATCAACATTGCTAGCTAGCTAGCTAGCTACCGAATAGCAGCACTGTAGAATCTACTACATTCAACGGAACAACGGAACGACTTGATTAGTGTAGTGTTAGCTAGTTACACAGTTGTCTCTGCTGTCCTTGTATCTAAGATAACTGTGGAGTCTAGAGTAATTTTCGGTTAGCTAGCCAGCTATTTTCGTCCGCCGCGCTGCCGTTCCCCTACCTAGTCAATACTGCTGGTCAACACCGCTAACACTGCTAACACTGCTAGCTAGCCAACTTCTACCGAATAGCAGCACTGTAGAAACTATTACATTACAACGGAACGATTTGATTAGTGTAGTGTTAGCTGGCTAGTGTTAGCTAGCTACATAGTTGTCTTTGCTGTCCTTGTATCTAAGACAATTGTGTAGTTAGACTATTATCTGGCCAGTTACCGAGGTTACCTAGCCAGCTATCGAGGCTACCTGGCCAGCTACACTTCAAACAAAGTCAACAACGCAGCCACTGCTAGCCAGCCTACTTCTGCAGTACTGTATCATTTTAATCATTTTAGTCAATAAGATTTTTCCAACGTAAGCTTAACTTTCTGAACATTCGAGACGTGTAGTCCACTTGTCATTCCAATCTCCTTTGCATTAGCGTAGCCTCCTCTGTAGCCTGTCAACTTTGTGTCTGTCTATCCCTGTTCTCTCCTCTCTGCACAGACCATACAAACGCTTCACACCGCGTGGCCGCGGCCACCCTAACCTGGTGGTCCCAGCCCGCACGACCCACGTGGAGTTCCAGGTCTCCGGTAGCCTCTGGAACTGCCGATCTGCGGCCAACAAGGCAGAGTTCATCTCAGCCTATGCTTCCCTCCAGTCCCTCGACTTCTTGGCACTGACGGAAACATGGCTCACCACAGATAACACTGCTACTCCTACTGCTCTCTCTTCGTCTGCCCACGTGTTCTCGCACACCCCGAGAGCTTCTGGGCAGCGGGGCGGTGGCACCGGGATCCTCATCTCTCCCAAGTGGTCATTCTCTCTTTCTCCCCTGACCCATCTGTCTATCGCCTCCTTTGAATTCCATGCTGTCACAGTTACCAGCCCTTTCAAGCTTAACATCCTTATCATTTATCGCCCTCCAGGTTCCCTCGGAGAGTTCATCAATGAGCTTGATGCCTTGATAAGCTCCTTTCCTGAGGACGGCTCACCTCTCACAGTTCTGGGTGACTTTAACCTCCCCACGTCTACCTTTGACTCATTTCTCTCTGCCTCCTTCTTTCCACTCCTCTCCTCTTTTGACCTCACCCTCTCACCTTCCCCCCCTACTCACAAGGCAGGCAATACGCTTGACCTCATCTTTACTAGATGCTGTTCTTCCACTAACCTCATTGAAACTCCCCTCCAAGTCTCCGACCACTACCTTGTATCCTTTTCCCTCTCGCTCGCATCCAACACTTCCCACACTGCCCCTACTCGGATGGTATCGCACCGTCCCAACCTTCGCTCTCTCTCCCCCGCTACTCTCTCCTCTTCCATCCTATCATCTCTTCCCTCTGCTCAAACCTTCTCCAACCTATCTCCTGATTCTGCCTCCTCAACCCTCCTCTCCTCCCTTTCTGCATCCTTTGACTCTCTATGTCCCCTATCCTCCAGGCCGGCTCGGTCCTCCCCTCCCGCTCCGTGGCTCGACGACTCATTGCGAGCTCACAGAACAGGGCTCCGGGCAGCCGAGCGGAAATGGAGGAAAACTCGCCTCCCTGCGGACCTGGCATCCTTTCACTCCCTCCTCTCTACATTTTCCTCTTCTGTCTCTGCTGCTAAAGCCACTTTCTACCACTCTAAATTCCAAGCATCTGCCTCTAACCCTAGGAAGCTCTTTGCCACCTTCTCCTCCCTCCTGAATTCCCCCCCCCCTCCTCCCTCTCTGCAGACGACTTCGTCAACCATTTCGAAAAGAAGGTCGACGACATCCGATCCTCGTTTGCTAAGTCAAACGACACCGCTGGTTCTGCTCACACTGCCCTACCCTGTGCTCTGACCTCTTTCTCCCCTCTCTCTCCAGATGAAATCCTGCGTCTTGTGACGGCCGGCCGCCCAACAACCTGCCCGCTTGACCCTATCCCCTCCTCTCTTCTCCAGACCATTTCCGGAGACCTTCTCCCTTACCTCACCTCGCTCATCAACTCATCCTTGACCGCTGGCTATGTCCCTTCCGTCTTCAAGAGAGCGAGAGTTGCACCCCTTCTGAAAAAACCTACACTCGATCCCTCCGATGTCAACAACTACTGACCAGTATCCCTTCTTTCTTTTCTCTCCAAAACTCTTGAACGTGCCGTCCTTGGCCAGCTCTCCTGCTATCTCTCTCAGAATGACCTTCTTGATCCAAATCAGTCAGGTTTCAAGACTAGTCATTCAACTGAGACTGCTCTTCTCTGTATCACGGAGGCGCTCCGCACTGCTAAAGCTAACTCTCTCTCCTCTGCTCTCATCCTTCTAGACCTATCGGCTGCCTTCGATACTGTGAACCATCAGATCCTCCTCTCCACCCTCTCCGAGTTGGGCATCTCCGGCGCGGCCCACGCTTGGATTGCGTCCTACCTGACAGGTCGCTCCTACCAGGTGGCGTGGCGAGAATCTGTCTCCTCACCACGCGCTCTCACCACTGGTGTCCCCCAGGGCTCTGTTCTAGGCCCTCTCCTATTCTCGCTATACACCAAGTCACTTGGCTCTGTCATAACCTCACATGGTCTCTCCTATCATTGCTATGCAGACGACACACAATTAATCTTCTCCTTTCCCCCTTCTGATGACCAGGTGGCGAATCGCATCTCTGCATGTCTGGCAGACATATCAGTGTGGATGACGGATCACCACCTCAAGCTGAACCTCGGCAAGACGGAGCTGCTCTTCCTCCTGGGGAAGGACTGCCCGTTCCATGATCTCGCCATCACGGTTGACAACTCCATTGTGTCCTCCTCCCAGAGCGCTAAGAACCTTGGCGTAATCCTGGACAACACCCTGTCGTTCTCAACTAACATCAAGGCGGTGGCCCGTTCCTGTAGGTTCATGCTCTACAACATCCGCAGAGTACGACCCTTCTCACACAGGAAGCGGCGCAGGTCCTAATCCAGGCACTTGTCATCTCCCGTCTGGATTACTGCAACTCGCTGTTGGCTGGGCTCCCTGCCTGTGCCATTAAACCCCTACAACTCATCCAGAACGCCGCAGCCCGTCTGGTGTTCAACCTTCCCAAGTTCTCTCACGTCACCCCGCTCCTCCGCTCTCTCCACTGGCTTCCAGTTGAAGCTCGCATCCGCTACAAGACCATGGTGCTCGCCTACGGAGCTGTGAGGGGAACGGCACCTCAGTACCTTCAGGCTCTGATCAGGCCCTACACCCAAACAAGGGCACTGCGTTCATCCACCTCTGGCCTGCTCGCCTCCCTACCACTGAGGAGGTACAGTTCCCACTCAGCCCAGTCAAAACTGTTCGCTGCTCTGGCACCCCAATGGTGGAACAAACTCCCTCACGACGCCAGGACAGCGGAGTCAATCACCACCTTCCGGAGACACCTGAAACCCCACCTCTTTAAGGAATACCTAGGATAGGATAAAGCAATCCTTCTGCCCCCCCCCCCCCCCCCCCCTTAGAAAGATTTAGATGCACTATTGTAAAGTGGCTGTTCCACTGGAGGTCATAAGGTGAATGCACCAATTTGTAAGTCGCTCTGGATAAGAGCGTCTGCTAAATGACTTAAATGTAAATGTAAATGTAGAAGTCATCTCTATTCTGTATCAGTTGTTGGCAAGCCCTGGTCTAGAAGTCATCTCTATTCTGTATCTGTTGTAGGCCAGCCCTGGTCTAGAGGTTATCTCTATTCTGTATCAGTTGTAGGCCAGCCCTGGTCTAGAAGTCATCTCTATTCTGTATCTGTTGTAAGCCAGCCCTGGTCTAGAAGTCATCTCTATTCTGTATCTGTTGTAAGCCAACCCTGGTCTAGAAGTCATCTCTATTCTGTATCAGTTGTAGGCCAGCCCTGGTCTAGAGGTCATCTCTATTCTGTATCAGTTGTTGGCCAGCCCTGGTCTAGAGGTTATCTCTAGTCTGCAGATCTGTTTTAGGCAAGTCCTGTTCTAGAGGTTATCTCTAGTCTGCAGATCTGTTTTAGGCCAGTCCTGTTCTAGAGGTCTATTCTGTATCAGTTGTAGGCCAGCCCTGGTCTAGAGGTCGTCTATGGTCTGCATCTGTTGTAGGCCAGTCCTGTTCTAGAGATCATCTCTAGTCTGTATCTGTTGTAGGTCAGTCCTGTTCTAGAGGTCATCTCTAGTCTGTATCTGTTGTAGGCCAATCCTGTTCTAGAGAACTATTCTGTATCTGTTGAAGGCCAGTCCCGGTCTAGAGGTCTATTCTGTATATGTTGTAGGCCATCCCTGTTCTAGAGTTAATCTCTATTCTGGATCAGTTGTAGGCCAGTCCTGTTCTAGAGGTCATCTCTAGTCTGTATCTGTTGTAGGTCAGTCCTGTTCTAGAGGTCATCTCTAGTCTGTATCTGTTGTAGGCCAATCCTGTTCTAGAGAACTATTCTGTATCTGTTGAAGGCCAGTCCCGGTCTAGAGGTCTATTCTGTATATGTTGTAGGCCATCCCTGTTCTAGAGTTAATCTCTATTCTGGATCAGTTGTAGGCCAGCCCTGGTCTAGAGGTCATCTCTATTCTGTATCTGTTGTAAGCCAGCCCTGGTCTAGAGGTCATCTCTATTCTGTATCAGTTGTGGGCCAGCCCTGGTCTAGAGGTCATCTCTCGTCTGTTTATGTTGTAAGCCAGCCCCGGTAAGCCAGCCCCACTCCACTGGAGTGGATAACTGAAATCAATGGCGCCAACTAAACAGACTTTTTTAGATAGAAAGAAGGACTTTATCTAACAAAACAAACATTCATTGTGTTGCTGGGAGCCTTGGGATTGCAAACAGAGGAAGATCTTCAAATGTAAGTGATTTATTTTATTGTGATTTGTGATTTTTGTGAAGCCGGTGCTGGTTGAAAGAGTATTTTGATGTGGGGCGCTGTCTTCAGATAATTGCATGGTATGCTTTCGCCGTAAAGCTTTTTTAAAATCAAACAACACGGTTGGATTAACAAGAAGTTAAGCTTTTAATTGATGTTCATGAATGTTTAATATTTAGATTTTCTTATTTTGAAATGGGCGCTCTGCAATTTCACTGGATCTTGTCGCAGGTAGACCACTAGCGGTCCGCAATCCCTAAGAGATTATAACAAACTATAGTTTTGGCAAGTCGGTTAGGACATCTACTTAGCGCATGACACAGGTCATTTTTCCAACAATTGTTCACAGAAAGATTATTTCACTTATAATTCACTGTATCACAATTCCAGTGGGCCAGAAGTATACATACATTAAGTTGACTGTTTCTTTAAACAGCTTGGAAAATTCCAGAGAATTACGTCATGGCTTTAGAAGCTTCTGATTGGCTAATTGACATCATTTGAGTCATTTGGAGGTGTACCTGTTTATGTAATTCAAGGCCTACCTTTAAACTCAGTGCCTCTTTGCTTGACATCATGGGAAATGTAAATCAAAAGAAATCAGCCAAGACCTCAGAAAATAAATTGTAGACCTCCACAAGTCTGGTTCATCTTTCGGAGCAATTTCCAAACGCCTGAAGGTACCACGTTCATCTGTACAAACAATAGTACGCAAGTATAAACACCATGGGACCATGCAGCCGTCATACCCCTCAGGAAGGAGACGCGTTCTGTCTCCTAGAGATGAACGTACTTTGGTGCAAAAAGTGCAATCAATCCCAGAACAACAGCAAGGATCTTGTTAAGATGCTGGAAGAAACAAGTACAAAGTATCTATATCCACAGGAAAACAAGTCCTATTTCGACATAACCTGAAAGGCCGCTCAGCAAGGAGGAAGCCACTGCTCCAAAACAGACATAAAAAAGACAGACTACAGTTTGCAACTGCACTTGGGGACAAAGATCGTACTTTTGGAGAAATGTCCTCTCGCCTGATGAAACAAAAATAGAACTGTTTGGGCATAATAACCATCGTTATGTTTGGAGGATAAAGGGGAAGGCATCCCAACCATGAAGCACGGGGGTGGCAGCATCATGTTGTGGGGGTGCTTTTCTGCATGAGGGACTGGTGCACTTCACAAAATAGATGGCATCATGAAGTACGACAATTATGTGGATACATTGAAGCAACATCTCAAGACATCAGTCAGGAAGTTAAAGCTTGTCGCAAATGGGTCTTCCAAATGGACAATGACCACAAGCATACTTCGAAAGTTGTGGCAAAATGGCTTAAGGACAACAAAGTCAAGGTATTGGAGTGGCCATCACAAAGCCCTGACCCCAATCCTATAGAAAAGTTGTGGGCAGAACTGAAAAAGTGTGTGCAAGCAAGGAGGCCTACAAAGCTGACTCAGTTACACCAGCTCTGTCAGGAGGAATAGGCCAAAATTCACCCAACTTATTGTGGGAGGCTTGTGGAAGGCTACCCAAAACGTTTGACTCAAGTTAAACAATTTAATGGCAATGCTACCAAATACTAATTGAGTGTATGTAAACTTCTGACCAACTGGGAATGTGATGAAAGAAATAAAAGCTGAAACAAATCATTCTCTCTGCTATTATTCTGACATTTCACATTCTTAAAATCAAGTGGTGATCATAATTGACCAAAGACAGGGAATTTTTATTTGGATTAAATGTCAGGAATTATGAAAAACTGAGTTTAAATGTATTTGGCTAAGGTGTATGCAAACTTCCGACTTCAACTGTATGTATGATATTTCAGTTTGGGGTCTGAATACTTTCCGAATGCACTGTCTTCCTTCTCTGGTCAGCTCTTTGAGGCCATCCTGTATAGGTGGATGATGTCATTGCAGAGCTTTGTCTGCGGCCATGTGCCCACACCCAGATTGGTAATGACTATGTGAGAGGGGTGTCTGCGGGAGAGAGGAGGAGGGTCAGCATCGCTGTGCAGCTGCTCTGGACCCCTGGTGGGAGCTGGAGTGAGGGATTGCAAGAAATGTATATAGCAATAGGACTTATTTTATATGAGTTGATATAATCCACATGGGGGATATTTTTTCCCCTCAGCACTGTAATTCATATTGGTTCCTTTATGTTATGTTACTGTACTACTTCAGTTTATCATTGTACCCAGAGCCCTGTATTGAACACAGTAAATCTTATCTCATTCTCTGTGTGCAGGTATCCTGATCCTATATGAGCCCACGTTGTGGCTGGAGAGCTTCACGGCCCATAACCTGGTGATCACTCTGTCCCGGCTGGCCCGAGGGAACTGACTGGTACAGCTGTCTGTCCACCAGCCATGCTCAGACATCTTCCAGCTCTTTGACCTGGTGGTGCTCCTCTCCTCTGGCTCAGCTGTCTACTGTGGGCTGTTAAAGACATGGTACCAAACTTCACAGCCCTGGGTTACCCCTGCCCCCTGCTACTGCAACCCCTCTGACTTCTATGGTAGGTTGGGGGAAGGGATATACTGTATGTTAGTGGCAGAAAGGGGAAACTGTGAAGTCAGAGTGTATTCATGTGTGTGTGTCCCAGTGTGTGTCTCTGATCATGTGGGTTTGTCACAGTGTGTGTCTCTGATCATGTGGGTGTGTTAGTGTATGTGTCACAGTGTGTGTCTCTGATCATGTTGGTTTGTCACAGTGTGTGTCTCTGATCATGTGGGTGTGTTAGTGTATGTGTCACAGTGTGTGTCTCTGATCATGTGGGTTTGTCACAGTGTGTGTCTCTGATCATGTGGGTTTGTCACAGTGTGTGTCTCTGATCATGTGGGTTTGTCACAGTGTGTGTCTCTGATCATGTGGGTTTGTCACAGTGTGTGTCCCTGATCATGTAGGTTTGTCACAGTGTGTGTCTCTGATCATGTGGGTTTGTCACAGTGTGTGTCTCTGATCATGTGGGTTTGTCACAGTGTGTGTCCCTGATCATGTGGGTTTGTCACAGTGTGTGTCTCTGATCATGTGGGTTTGTCACAGTGTGTGTCTCTGATCATGTGGGTTTGTCACAGTGTGTGTCTCTGATCATGTGGGTTTGTCACAGTGTGTGTCTCTGATCATGTGGGTGTGTTAGTGTATGTGTCACAGTGTGTGTCTCTGATCATGTGTGTATCTATCCCCTCAGTAGATCTGAGCCCTGAGAGAGAGGCTGAGTGTCTGAAGAGGACTAGCGTGCTGTCAGCCCAGTTTGTGGAGCAGGTAAGAGGGACAGGTGAAGAGCCAAGCACAACCCTGGAGGCTGTCACGAGATGAGTGCCTAAAAAAAGTTATATTTCTAAAACCTTCTCAGAGATGGTATTTTTTTCTTCAATGTACTCATTTCAATGCATTGTATTAAACCACTTATTCTGCCTTTACATCATTGTAACGACCAAGTAATTATGTTTGTCTGTCCGCCACACATCAGTCCACGCCTCAGGAGAAAGTGATCACTATATCCAAACACAGGGACCGCCTGACAGGCCGACTACACCAGTTCACCATCAGGTAAGATGATGATGACACTCTGTCTCAGTTCCCTGAGAAACCTCCAATTCACACCACTCCCCCTCGCACCACTCCCCCTTTGCACCACTCCCCCTCACACCACTCCCCCCCGTACCACTCCCCCTTTGCACCACTCCCCCCCGCACCACTCCCCCTTTGCACCACTCCCCCTCACACCACTCCCCATCGCACCACTCCCCCTTTGCACCAATCCCCCTCACACCACTCCCCCTCGCACCACTCCCCCTTTGCACCACTCACCCTCACACCACTTCCACCTCGCACCACTCCCCCCTCGCATCACTCCCTCCCCCCTCACACCACTCCAACCCTCACACCACTCCCCCTCACACCACTCCCACCTCGCACCACACCCCCCTAACACCACTCCCCCCTCACACTACTTCTCCCCAAGCCGGTGGTTGTCAAAATGTTAATTTCCACATGAACCATTAGGGGTCAGTATAGCTCAATGCTTGCCTTACCTCAGTGAGGATTTCATACTCTTGTTTAAAAACCCTTCACAGTGACAAAAGCAATGTTATGTAAACTGTGGTCCAGTGAAAACAGGTGTTAGTGAGAATATCAGTTAGTGTGATACAGAAACGTAAAGTAAGCATTTCCCTGTTAGCCTACACCTGTTGTTTTACAAAGCATGTGACAAATAACATTTGATTTGATTTAAATGTGTGTTTATGTCACGCCCTGACCATAGAGAGCCTTTTTATTCTCTATGTTGGTTAGGTCGACGTGTGACTAGGGTGGGTAATCTAGGTTGTTTTTTTCTATGTTGGCCTGGTATGGTTCCCAATCAGAGGCAGCTGTTTATCGGTGTCTCTGATTTGGGAGCATATTTCGGCAGCCATTTCCCCACTGTGTTTTGTGGGATCTTGTTTATGTGTAGTAGCTTCACGTATCGTTTGCTTTGTATTTATTGTTTTGTGCGTTTCACGAATAAAAAGATGTGGAACCCATATCACGCTGCGCCTTGGTCTGAATGTTATTTTGACGATTGTGACAGTTTACGCCTCACCCAGGTCCTGGGGGAGCTTCCGGAGCGCTGTCTGTTCACATTGGTCTACGGCCTGCCCATCTGTTGGCTGGCTGGCCTGAACCAGGCCCCAGACGGCTTCCTGCACAACTTCCTGCTGGATTGGCTCATGGTGTACTGCAGCATGGCTCTTTGTGGCTGCAGCCCTGCCCTGCAGACTTCAGCCTTCATGGGCAATGCTCTGTCCACTGTGTTCAACCTCACTGGAGGCTTTGTCATCTGCCTGGAGAACATGTGGTGAGGTGAGAGAGGAGGACAAGTGTCTGCTGTAGTCTTCATACATTGGGCACGTTCTAGGTCTTTTTTTGCAATAAGATTCTGTGGTGCAACATGCAATACTAGCAATCCCAATCCCTCAGAAACATGACAGTTTCCATGAGAATGACAATATGTGACCCTTCCTCGCGTGTAATGTGGTTCTTCAATATCTGTGACCTCTGACACGTGTCACTTTCCTCAGTGGTCATCCTGGTTCTCCCATGCCTCAGTCATGCAATGGGGCATCGAGGGAATGCTGTAAGTCCAGTTCAGGGGCCTCAAGTACCCAGTTTTCATCGGCAACTTCACCCTCAACGTCGACGGCATACATGTGAGTCATTAGAACCATAGCTCTCCAGTGTGAGACGACTACACTTCCGCCATGACAGTAAATACACATATCATAGAAGAGCTGAAAAGAGACAGAAGACAAGAGAAGGAAGATATAGAGACATATGGATGGACACAAAGAGCTGACCAGAGAAGGAAGACATTCAATGCATTCGGAAAGTATTCAGACCCCAAACTGAAATATCACATTTACAGTTGAAGTCGGAGGTTTACATAAACCTTAGCCAAATACATTTAAACTCAGTTTTTCACAATTCCTGACATTTAATCCTAGTACAAATTCCCTGTCTTTGGTCAGTTAGGATCACCACTTTATTTTAAGAATGTGAAATGTCAGAATAATAGCAGAGAGAATTATTTATTTCAGCTTTTGTTTCTCTCATCACATTCCCAGTTGGTCAGAAGTTTACATAAACTCAATTAGTATTTGGTAGCATTGCCTTTAAAGTGTTTAGCTTGGGTAAAACATTTCGGGTAGCCTTCCACAAGCTTCCCACAAAAAGTTGGGGAAATTTTGGCCCATTCCTCCTGACAGAGCTGGTGTAAATGAATCAGGTTTTCTAGGCCTCCTTGCTCGCACACAGTTTTTCAGTTCTGCCCACACATTTTCTACAGGATTGAGGTCAGGGCTTTGTGATGGCCACTCCAATACCTTGACTTTGTTGTCCTTAAGCAATTTTGGTTATTGTCATTTTTGTTTCATCAGACCAGAGGACATTTCTCCAAAAAGTACCATCTTTGTCCCCATGTGCAGTTGCAAACCGTAGTCTGGCTTTTCTATGGAGGTTTTAGAACAGTTTCCTCCTTGCTGAGTGGCCTTTCAGGCTATGTCGATATAGGAATCGTTTTACTGTGGATATAGATACTTTTGTACCTGTTTCTTCCAGCATCTTCACAAGGTCCTTTGTTGTTGTTCTGGGATTGATTTACACTTTTCGCATCAAAATACGTTCATCTCTAGGAAACAGAACGTGTCTCTTTCTTGAGTGGAATGACGGCTGCGTTGTGTTTATACTTGCGATGGTGTTTATACGTGCATACTATTGTTGGTACAGATGAACGTGGTACCTTCAAGCGTTTGGAAATTGCTCCCAAGGATGATCCAGACTTGTGGAGATCTACAATTTATTTTTTGAGGTCTTGGCTGATTTCTTTTGATTTTCCCATGATGTCACGCAAAGAGGCACTGAGTTTGAAGGTAGGCATTGAAATACATCCACAGGTACACCTCCAATTGACTCAAATTATGTCAATTAGCCTATCAGAAGCTTCTAAAGTCATGACATAATTTTCTGGAATTTTCCAAGCTGTTTAAAGGCACATTCAACTTAGTGTATATATAATTCTGACCCACTGGAATTGTGATACAGTGAATTATAAGTGAAATAATCTATCTGTAAACAATTGTTGGAAAAATTACCTGTGTTATGCGTAAAGTAGATGTCCGAACCGACATGCCAAAACTATAGTTTGTTAACAAGAAATGTGTGGAGTGGTTGAAAAACGAGTTTTAATGACTCCAATCTAAGTGTATGTAAACTTACGACTTCAACTGTATATCGTCTAGCAGACACTTTTATCCAAAGCAACTTAGTCATGCGTTCATTCACGTTTTACAAATGAGTGGTCCTAGGATTTGAACACACCATCCTGGTGTTATAACAACACGCTCTACCACCCGAGGACCAACCATGAAGTATAATGATATCTTTGACCTTTGTGTCTGTCCAGGTGGTGGAAGCTACCTGTTGTGGTGTGTTTCATGCTGCTCTAACTTATCAAGCGGAAGTCCAGCTAGGACTGGTGAAACCGTGGTTACGGAAACAGTCTGTTGTGCATTCTTAAGACTGTAAACGAACCAATGCTCTTGTTGGAGTACCACCCTCTGCTGCTGGATGGCAGCAAAGTACTATATTGTGTGAATTAGTTTAAATGACAGACTTATTTTTGTCTTGGCAAAAGATTAAATCGCCTGTCTAGCAGATATCCATCAACAACTTTTGCTTGTTCCATTTTCAATCTCTTTCTCTCCTTATTTTTGTTTCTACAGCTCCTCATCTTTTTCTTAATGTATAAATGTAAGGTTATTAAAGCATAACAATGTGTGTGCCAGTAAAGGGTATCGTGAAAAGCTTCTGAAAGGTTTAGTAAGTCACACTTAGAAAACTGGTTGGTGTTGAAGATAGAAAGATGATGTAAGTTTTGTGCTGGTGCAAAATCGCGATAATTCTTGGGACAAAATTAGTAAAGGATTAAATCAACTGAAGTAATAAAACAACCAGGTATTCGACAAGATGTTTCTACAGCTTCTAAAAAACAACTAAAACAAAAGGACAGATAGTCTTATTCCTCTACTGCGGTGCTCGGCTGAGATACCTTACACTTCTCTTTCAGCTTGTCTGCATAAAACTTAAACGTCTCCTGGAAAGAGAGTGAGTCAAAAAGAAAGATGTTACATGATAGCAATATAATATAGTAATATAACATATCCTTAACAAAAATATTATGCAACATGCAACAATTTCCCAGAGTTACAGTTTATATAAGGAAATCAGTCAATTGAAATAAATTGATTAGGTCCTAATCGATGGATTTCACGACTGGGCCTTGGAGGGCATCAGCCCACCCACTTGGCGGCCAGGCCCACCCACTCAGAATTTGTTTTTCCCCACTAAAGGGCTTTATTACAGACAGAAATACTCCTCAGCACCCTCAGCACATGTTGCGTTTATAATTTGGATCAGTGCAGTAATATAATATGGTAATTTAGCAGACAGTTCATTGACATATATTCAGTATATGCAATAATAGTGTAAGGGGTGCGTAACTGGTGGTAGGGAAGTCAGACGCAGGGGAGCAGAACTGGGTAATAACCGGAGCAGTTTAATTATCAAAGCAACAACATCCAGAAATACAATATATGGGTTCAAAAGCCGTTGCGCACCAGTCAAAAATGTGCACAAGCACTACAACAAACAATTTCACACACAGACATGGGGGAAACAGAGGGTTAAATACACAACAAGTATTGAGGGAAATGTAAACCAGGTGTGTAGGAAAACAAGACAAAATGAAAGGTGGATCGGCGAAGGCTAGAAGACCGGTGATGTCGACCGCCGAACGCCGCCCGAACAAGGAGAGGAACCAACTTCAGAGGAAGTCGTGACAATACCCCCCCTTGACGTGCGTCTCCAGCAGCGCGCCGACACCGGCCTCGGGGACGACCCGGGGGGCGAGGTGCAGGGCAATCAGGTCGGAGACGGTGGAACTCCCGCAGCATTGAAGGGTCCAACAAGTCCTCCAAAGGAGGACTGCTACTCCTACTGCTCTCTCTTCGTCTGCCCACGTGTTCTCGCACACCCCGAGACCTTCTGGTCAGCGGGGTGGTGGCACCGGGATCCTCATCTCTCCCAAGTGGTCATTCTCTCTTTCTCCCCTTACCCATCTGTCTATCGCCTCCTTTGAATTCCATGCTGTCACAGTTACCAGCCCTTTCAAGCTTAACATCCTTATCATTTATCGCCCTCCAGGTTCCCTTGGAGAGTTCATCAATGAGCTTGATGCCTTGATAAGCTCCTTTCCTGAGGACGGCTCACCTCTCACAGTTCTGGGTGACTTTAACCTCCCCATGTCTACCTTTGACTCATTCCTCTCTGCCTCCTTCTTTCCACTCCTCTCCTCTTTTGACCTCACCCTCTCACCTTCCCCCCCTACTCACAAGGCAGGCAATACGCTTGACCTCATCTTTACTAGATGCTGTTCTTCCACTAACCTCATTGCAACTCCCCTCCAAGTCTCCGACCACTACCTTGTATCCTTTTCCCTCTCGCTCTCATCCAACACTTCCCACACTGCCCCTACTCGGATGGTATCGCGCCGTCCCAACCTCCGCTCTCTCTCCCCCGCTACTCTCTCCTCTTCCATCCTATCATCTCTTCCCTCTGCCCAAACCTTCTCCAACCTATCTCCTGATTCTGCCTCCTCAACCCTCCTCTCCTCCCTTTCTGCATCCTTTGACTCTCTATGTCCCCTATCCTCCAGGCCGGCTCGGTCCTCCCCTCCCGCTCCGTGGCTCGACGACTCATTGCGAGCTCACAGAACAGGGCTCCGGGCAGCCGAGCGGAAATGGAGGAAAACTCGCCTCCCTGCGGACCTGGCATCCTTTCACTCCCTCCTCTCTACATTTTCCTCTTCTGTCTCTGCTGCTAAAGCCACTTTCTACCACTCTAAATTCCAAGCATCTGCCTCTAACCCTAGGAAGCTCTTTGCCACCTTCTCCTCCCTCCTGAATCCTCCTCCCCCTCCCCCCCCCTCCTCCCTCTCTGCAGACGACTTCGTCAACCATTTTGAAAAGAAGGTCGACGACATCCGATCCTCGTTTGCTAAGTCAAACGACACCGCTGGTTCTGCTCACACTGCCCAACCCTGTGCTTTGACCTCTTTCTCCCCTCTCTCTCCAGATGAAATCTCGCGTCTTGTGATGGCCGGCCGCCCAACAACCTGCCCGCTTGACCCTATCCCCTCCTCTCTTCTCCAGACCATTTCCGGAGACCTTCTACCTTACCTCACCTCGCTCATCAACTCATCCTTGACCGCTGGCTACGTCCCTTCCGTCTTCAAGAGAGCGAGAGTTGCACCCCTTCTGAAAAAACCTACACTCGATCCCTCCGATGTCAACAACTACAGACCAGTATCCCTTCTTTCTTTTCTCTCCAAAACTCTTGAACGTGCCGTCCTTGGCCAGCTCTCCTGCTATCTCTCTCAGAATGACCTTCTTGATCCAAATCAGTCAGGTTTCAAGACTAGTCACTCAACTGAGACTGCTCTTCTCTGTATCACGGAGGCGCTCCGCACTGCTAAAGCTAACTCTCTCTCCTCTGCTCTCATCCTTCTAGACCTATCGGCTGCCTTCGATACTGTGAACCATCAGATCCTCCTCTCCACCCTCTCCGAGTTGGGCATCTCCGGCGCGGCCCACGCTTGGATTGCGTCCTACCTGACAGGTCGCTCCTACCAGGTGGCGTGGCGAGAATCTGTCTCCTCACCACGCGCTCTCACCACTGGTGTCCCCCAGGGCTCTGTTCTAGGCCCTCTCCTATTCTCGCTATACACCAAGTCACTTGGCTCTGTCATAACCTCACATGGTCTCTCCTATCATTGCTATGCAGACGACACACAATTAATCTTCTCCTTTCCCCCTTCTGATGACCAGGTGGCGAATCGCATCTCTGCATGTCTGGCAGACATATCAGTGTGGATGACGGATCACCACCTCAAGCTGAACCTCGGCAAGACGGAGCTGCTCTTCCTCCCGGGGAAGGACTGTCCGTTCCATGATCTCGCCATCACGGTTGACAACTCCATTGTGTCCTCCTCCCAGAGCGCTAAGAACCTTGGCGTGATCCTGGACAACACCCTGTCGTTCTCCACTAACATCAAGGCGGTGGCCCGTTCCTGTAGGTTCATGCTCTACAACATCCGCAGAGTACGACCCTGCCTCACACAGGAAGCGGCGCAGGTCCTAATCCAGGCACTTGTCATCTCCCGTCTGGATTACTGCAACTCGCTGTTGGCTGGGCTCCCTGCCTGTGCCATTAAACCCCTACAACTCATCCAGAACGCCGCAGCCCGTCTGGTGTTCAACCTTCCCAAGTTCTCTCACGTCACCCCGCTCCTCCGCTCTCTCCACTGGCCTCCAGTTGAAGCTCGCATCCGCTACAAGACCATGGTGCTTGCCTACGGAGCTGTGAGGGGAACGGCACCTCAGTACCTTCAGGCTCTGATCAGGCCCTACACCCAAACAAGGGCACTGCGTTCATCCACCTCTGGCCTGCTCGCCTCCCTACCACTGAGGAAGTACAGTTCCCGCTCAGCCCAGTCAAAACTGTTCGCTGCTCTGGCACCCCAATGGTGGAACAAACTCCCTCACGACGCCAGGACAGCGGAGTCAATCACCACCTTCCGGAGACACCTGAAACCCCACCTCTTCAAGGAATACCTAGGATAGGATAAAGCAATCCTTCTGCCCCCCCCCCCCTTAAAAGATCTAGATGCACTATTGTAAAGTGGCTGTTCCACTGGATGTCATTAGGTGAATGCACCAATTTGTAAGTCGCTCTGGATAAGAGCGTCTGCTAAATGACTTAAATGTAAATGTAAATGAACCCAGCATCTCTCCTCTGGACCATACCCCAGTGCATTTACGCAATCGCCCCGTGCATTGACTCAATTGCTGTGGCAATCAGAGGTAGCAGGTAGCTGTACCTCACAGTGATCTGATTGAGGCCTCGATAGTCAATACACGGGCGCAGTCCTCCCTCCTTCTTCTTCACAAAAAATAAACTCGAGGAGGCGGGTGAAGTGGAGGACCGAATGTACCCCTGACGCAGGGATTCGGAGACATATGTTTCCATAGCCGCCGTCTCCGCCTGTGACAGGGGATACATGTGACTCCTGGGAAGTGCGGCGTCTACCAGGAGATTTATCGTACACTCCCCCGTTGATGGGGTGGTAATTGAATCACCTTCCTTTTTACAGAAGGCGAGAGCCAAATCGGCATATTCGGGGGGAATGCGCACGGTGGAGACCTGGTCTGGACTTTCCACCGTAGTAGCACCCACGGAAACCCTTAAACACCTCCCTGAGCACTCTCGCGACCACCCGTGAGAGCCCTCCGCTGCCATGAAACAGTGGGGTCATGACAAGCTAACCAGGGTAGTCCTAGCACCACGGGAAACGCAGGAGAGTCAATGAGGAATAGACTGATTCTCTCCTTGTGACCCCCTTGTGTCACCATGCCCAGAGGAGCGGTGGCCTCTCTAATCAACCCTGACCCTAATGGTCGACTGTCTAAGGCGTGAACTGGGAAGGGCATAGCCACTGGAACGATGGGGATCCCTAAACTATGGGCAAATGATCTGTTTATAAAATTCCCAGCCGCGCCTGAATCAACGAGCGCCTTATGCTGGAAATGCGGGGAAAACTCAGGAAACGTAACAAACAAAAACATGTGTGCAACAGAGGGTTCTGGGTGAGAATGGTGCCTTCTCACGTGGGGTGATGCCAGAGTGCCCTGCCTGCTGCCTCAACCCCCAGAGGGTCCAACCCGGCACCGACCAGCAGTGTGACCTCTGCGGCCACAGATGGTGCACGAGACAGAACCTCCTCCGTTCGCCCTAAGCGACCGGCTCCATGGGCATCGGAGCGGTGGTGCTGGGGGATGGAAACAACAGACCCCGCTCTGGATGTCCGCGGGTAGCCAGCAGGTTATCCAGCCGAATGGACAGGTCCACCAGCTGGTCAAAGGTGAGGGTGGTGTCCCTGCAGGCAAACTCTCGATGGACGTCCTCGCGCAAACTGCAGTGATAGTGGTCGATCAGGGCCCTGTCGTTCCATCCCACGCAGGCGGCCAGGGTCCGAAAGTCCATCGCGAACTCCTGGACGCTCCTCATCCCCTGCCTCAGATGGAAAAGGTGTTCACCCGCCGCTCTACCCTCGGGCGGCTGGTCGAAGACTGCCCGGAAGCGGCGTGTGAAATCCTCGAAATGGTCCAGCGCCGCTTCTCCTTCTCCCCACACGGTGTTGGCCCACTCCAGGGCTTTCCCCGAGAGGCACGAGACGAGGGTGGACACCTTCTCATGGACCGAAGGAGCCGGGTGGACGGTTGCCTGGTAGAGATCCAGCTGCAACAGGAAACCTTGGCAGCGTGCAGCCGTCCCGTCATAGTCCCGTGGAAGGGCGAGACGAATCCCCCTGAACCGGGTGAAGGGGGGGCGAGTAGTGGAGACCCTGGTGGTGCTGGTGGAGGCGCTGGAGGAACTCCCTGTCTCTCCCAGCGGTCCATGTTTTGGACAACGTGGTCCATGGCGACGCCGAGATGGTGGAGCATCGCCGTGTGCTCCCGGACGCGCTCTTCGACCCCTATAACACGGGCACCTGCTCCTGCTGACTCCATATTGTGGGTGTGAAATTCTGTAAGGGGTGCGTAACTGGTGGCAGGGAAGTCAGACGCAGGAGAGCAGTACTGGGTAATAACCGGAGCAGTTTGATTATCAAAACCAACGGTATCCAGAAATACAAAAACACAAGCACTACAACAAACAATTTCACACACAGAAATGGGGGGAACAGAGCGTTAAATACACAACAAGTAATGAGGGAAATGTAAACCAGGTGTGTAGGAAAACAAGACAAGAAAGGTGGATCGGCGATGGCTAGAAGACCAGTGACGTCGACCGCCGAACGCCGCCCGAACAAGGAGAGGAACCGACTTCGACGGAAGTCGTGACAAATAGTGAACAACCACAGCCAAAGTCAGTACTGTGGAGATTTATTTGTTTTGTTTGTTTGTTTGTTTGTTTGCTTGTTTGTTTGTTTGTTTGTGTGTGTGTGTGTGTGTGTGTGTGTGTGTGTGTGTGTGTGTGTGTGTGTGTGTGTGTGTGTGTGTGTGTGTGTGTGTGTGTGTGTGTGTGTGTGTGTGTGTGTGTGTGTGTGTGTGTGTGTGTGTGTGTGTGTGTGTGTGTGTGTGTGTGTGTGTGTGCGCATATAGCAGGCGTAGCCAGGGCACACGGCACCCCTGGGTCTAACTCAGAATTCTCCATCCAATCACAAGCTCTCGTTTCATCTCCAAATCCTGACTAATACACAAATAAGGGATTTACACGTTACCTCCCCTCCCTCTAGTCTGCCTAATTAAGCCCTGCATTCAGGCTGAGAAGTGAGGATTTTTTGGGAAGGTGAGTGCTTTCAGGAGATTAACGTTGCTGTACCATTGTACATTCCCATATTAACCATGTAATTAAAGTCGATAAATAGCCGTAGCTGTGTTGGCGAGAGGGGCCCTACGCGGGCCGTGCCTCAAATCTCCCCTTATCTGCTCTCTCAGGAGACTGCTTTGTACTTCTGCTAGAACAGCAGTATGAGAACAGTAGAGTGGAAGAGGGCGTAGTGGAGGGGGGCACTACCTGAGATTGGTTTGTTGAAACTTTAACTTCTTTGGGGTAGGGAGCAGTATTTTCACGTCCGGATGAAAAGCATGCCCAGAGTAAATGGCCTGCTACAAAGCCATAAATGCTAGAATATGCATATTATTAGTAGATTTGGATGGAAAACACTCTGAAGTTTCTAAAACTGTTTGAATGATGTATGTGAGTATAACAGAACTCATCAGGCAGGCAAAAACCTGAGAAAAAAATCCAACCAGGAAATGGGAAATCTGAGGTTGGTCGATTTTCAACTCAGCTCCTATTGAAGATACAGTGGGATATTTGTAATGTTGCACTTCCTAAGGCTTCCACTAGATGTCAACAGTCGTTAGAACCATGTCTGATGCCTCTACTGTTTAGTGGGGCCGAAGGAGAGAGGAATGAGTCAGGTCTGCCATGACCTGAACATGCCCTGACCATGCGCGTTCACGTGAGAGCGAGCTCTGTTCCATCGCAATTCTGAAGACACAGGAATTCTCTGGTTGGAACATTATTGAAGAATTATGTTAAAAACAGACTAAAGATTGATTCAATACTTCGTTTGTCAGGTTAAGGATGATTTGAGAGCTCTGAAGGCAGGAGGAGAAGAAGGTGGGGGGGTTGATGTTTGACATCCCCTCCTCTCTCCCCTAGTGTGGCTGTACCTTTCCGACCGGTAGTGATTATGCTTTGATCCTGTGATTTGTTCTCTCTGTATCTCTGTGGTTAGGAGGTTCAGGTTGACTCTACACCCCCCTAGGGGCCAAAGCATTGACAGAGAGCTTGCTCTGCAGGTGTGTGTATGTGTGTGTGTGTGTGTGTGTGTGTGTGTGTGTGTGTGTGTGTGTGTGTGTGTGTGTGTGTGTGTGTGTGTGTGTGTGTGTGTGTGTGTGTGTGTGTGTGTGTGTGTGTGTGTGTGTGTGTGTGTGTGTGTGTGTGTGTTTGTGATGTAAACAACTCAAGTGGTTTACCTAGTCAATGAGAGAACTCCTGGAGTGCAGTGTGAATACTTTGGCTGATTGCCAATTTGAGGGTTTTGTGTTAATGTACTATAATTTCCTATGCTTCAAATTCAGTAACTGCTGAATCACTACCTCTTACCATGCAGTGGTAAGAGAAGAGGCAACTCGGCAGTCTTCGGAGGCTCTTGGAGGAACTCGGGTAAGCGCGGATCCTCTCGGGGACTTCCAGAGTTCATCAGAGGCAAGGTGGTCTCCTTGAGTGAGCGATTGGGACTGCAATCAGACCTCTTCTCCCTCCTACGTTCCCGGAACTGTCCATCGATCCGGATGGTTAAGCCGATGAGTGAGTCGAGATCCGTCGGTAATTCCTGGGCTGCAAGCTCGTCCTTTACCCTCGCCGATAATCCGTGCAGGAACGTGTCGAACTGCGCTTCCGGGTTCCAGGTACCCTCCACTGCCAGCCTGCGGAACTCCAACGCTTAGTCTGCTACACTGATGGAGCCCTGCCGAAGCTTGAGTAACTTCCGGGCAGCCTCTCTCCCGGACACCGGAGCCTCAAAAACCTTTCTCACCTCCACTACAAATACCTCCAGACTGAGGCAGATGGCGGATTGCTGCTCCCACACCGCCGTGGCCCAGGAGAGTGCCCTCCTGGACATCAGCGTAAAAGTGTACGCTATCTTCGAGCGGTCCGAGGGGAACGAAGAAGTCTGCAGCTCGAAAACGAGGGAGCACTGGGAGAGAAAGGCCCGGCAGGTTCTGGAATCTCCATCGTAGTAGTCCGGGGGAGTTAAGTGGGGTTCCTGCGAAAACCGGGGTGACGGCGCTGCTACCAGCCGGGTTACTGAGGGGCTGGGATTTACCGTCGTGGTAGGCTGCCTAGTAGACAACCCACAGAATTGCTCCCGCAAAGCATCCAATGCTAGGTCATGCGTTCTGCCACATCCTGGAACCCTTCCATCAGACCACGAAGCATCTCCTAGTGTCTACCAATGGAGGCTCCTTGGGAGGAGATGGCGTTGCGGAGCTGGTCCAAGTCTGCTGGGTCAGTCATGGTCAGTTTGTACTATCAGGAATCAAGGTAAGACCCAAGTGCAGACTGTGTGAAGTAACAGTGTTTATTGTAAACACAGTGGCGGGCAAATGACAGGTCAAGGAAGGCAGGGGTCGATAATCCAGAGCAGAGGCCAAGTGACAGGACGGCAGGCAGGCTCAGGGTAAGGTCAGGCAGAGGTCGGTAATCCAGAGGGGGTGCAAAGGTACAGGATGGCAGGCAGGCTCAGGGTCAGAGACAGTGGTACCTGGTACCGCCCACCTGACAGATAGTGGTCAGGTGGGCGGGTACAGGGTCAGGACAGGCAAAGGTCAAAAACCAGGAGGACGAGAAAAAGAGAGACTAGGGAAAAACAGGAGCTGAGACAAAGCGCTGCTAGGCTTGAACAAACAAGACGAACTGGCAACAGACAGACAGAAAACACAGGTATAAATACACCAGTATAAATACACAGGGGATAATGGGGAAGATGGGGGACACCTGGAGGGGGGTGGAGACAAGCAGGAGGACAGGTGAAACAGATCAGGGCGTGATAGTAACTACTAAATCACTACCTCTCTTACCATGCAATAACTACTAAATCACTACCTCTCTTACCATGCAGTAACTACTAAATCACTACCTCTCTTACCATGCAGTAACTACTAAATCACTACCTCTTACCAGCTTACCAGCATAATAGTACACAACTCACTGACATCCTTCTGTGCCAAAATGTAGCCGAACGGAGGAGAATGGACCAGAATGGAGCAGAACAGACCAGAACGGACCAGAATGGAGTAGAACTGAGCAGCCCGGAGCAGAACAGACCAGAACGGACCAGAATGGAGTAGAACTGAGCAGCCCGGAGCAGAACAGAACAGAACGGACCAGAATGGAGTAGAACTGAGCAGCCCGGAGCAGAACAGAACAGAACGGACCAGAATGGAGTAGAACTGAGCAGCCCGGAGCAGAACAGAACAGAACGGAGCAGAATGGAGCAGAATTCTGAATTGAGGCTCTCGGAGCAGGCAGACTGTTGGTTCTGATTACACCCAGTGCTCCCACTGAGGCACACACACTGTGGCAGACATTAGGTCACCAGTGGAAAAGATGCCAACCCCAGTTAGGGCTGGGGTGTGTGTGGCCCGGTATACTACATGTGTGTGTTGTTGTTCTGTAGCCCAGTAGACAACACCAGCCGTGGACAACACCCAGCTGTGGACGCCAGGTTGTTGTTCACAGCTGGATGTGTGTGTGGGTGTGAGATCAACAAGAGTAGGGGGAGAGAGAAAGGAAAACCTCCAGAAAGTTGAGTAAAGTAACAGCAGAAGACAGAAATAGGAGAAAAGTGTTATTGTACCACTGTTACCTCTGACCTCTTCTTGACCACCAGGAGAACAATGTTAATATTACCACTGTCACCTCTGACCTCTTCTTGACCACCAGGAGAACAATGTTAATATTACCACTGTTACCTCTAACCTCTTCTTGACCACCAGGAGAACAATGTTAATATTACCACTGTTACCTCTGACCTCTTCTTGACCACCAGGAGAACAATGTTAATATTACCACTGTTACCTCTAACCTCTTCTTGACCACCAGGAGAACAGTGTTAATATTACCACTGTTACCTCTGACCTCTTCTTGACCACCAGGAGAACAGTGTTAATATTACCACTGTTACCTCTGACCTCTTCTTGACCACCAGGAGAACAATGTTAATATTACCACTGTCACCTCTGACCTCTTCTTAACCACCAGGAGAACAATGTTAATATTACCACTGTCACCTCTAACCTCTTCTTAACCACCAGGAGAACAGTGATAAGGAAATAGTCATGCTCCCTGTGAGGCAGGCAGATAGAACAGATAGATCAGATATATCAGCAGGCCTGAAGTACTTCGACATGTCACATTTCACACGCTTCGCTGGCTGAGGCAGAACCACTCATCAGTGGACATGTGTTCCTGGTCTCATAAAACACCTCTCAGGTTTCAACAGATGCTCGGCTCCCGCTCGGCTCCCCCTCGCCTGATGCATATTTGATCTGCAAGCTAAGTTCCCCCGCTATAACCAAAACAGGCCAGGGAGCGAAGCACCAAAATGATGTACCGAAGCCCATTATCCTGACCTCTCCACACAATGTGTGATGTACTTTATTCAACATCACTAAATTGGAGTCCGATTTGACTGAAAGATTAGGAAAATGACACAGAAGAATACATAAGTGGACGTTTATATTGAGTATTTCCTATGTATGAGTGCATTATGTCAAATGGTGAATGCTCTAGTCTGAGCATTGCTTAACACTGTTTTACCATAGAGCCTCATCAGGTTGGGATACAACATCTTATTCTCTGTGAAGTCAGGGAGGACGCATCAGGGTCATGATCCTGCCCACCTATAAGAGATACAGTTAGATGTATGTCACCAAGTCATAATACCACTGCAGAGAGACATATATATGTCACCAAGTCATAATACTACTGCAGAGAGACAGATGTATGTCACCAAGTCATAATACCACTACAGAGAGACAGATATATGTCACCAAGTCATAATACCACTACAGAGAGACAGATGTATGTCACCAAGTCATAATACTACTACAGAGAGACAGATGTATGTCACCAAGTCATAATACCACTACAGAGAGACAGATGTATGTCACCAAGTCATAATACTACTACAGAGAGACAGATGTATGTCACCAAGTCATAATACCACTACAGAGAGACAGATGTATGTCACCAAGTCATAATACCACTACAGAGAGACAGATGTATGTCACCAAGTCATAATACCACTACAGAGAGACAGATGTATGTCACCAAGTCATAATACTACTACAGAGAGACAGATGTATGTCACCAAGTCATAATACCACTACAGAGAGACAGATGTATGTCACCAAGTCATAATACTACTACAGAGAGACAGATATATGTCACCAAGTCATAATACTACTGCAGAGAGACAGATGTATGTCACCAAGTCATAATACCACTACAGAGAGACAGATGTATGTCACCAAGTCATAATACTACTACAGAGAGACAGATGTATGTCACCAAGTCATAATACTACTGCAGAGAGACAGATGTATGTCACCAAGTCATAATACCACTACAGAGAGACAGATGTATGTCACCAAGTCATAATACCACTACAGAGAGACAGATGTATGTCACCAAGTCATAATACTACTACAGAGAGACAGATGTATGTCACCAAATCATAACACTACTGCAGAGAGACAGATGTATGTCACCAAGTCATAATACTACTACAGAGAGACAGATGTATGTCACCAAGTCATAATACCACTGCAGAGAGACAGATGTATGTCACCAAGTCATAATACTACTACAAAGAGACAGATGTATGTCACCAAGTCATAATACTACTGCAGAGAGACAGATGTATGTCACCAAGTCATAATACTACTACAGAGAGACAGATGTATGTCACCAAGTCATAATACTACTGCAGAGAGACAGATGTATGTCACCAAGTCATAATACCACTACAGAGAGACAGATGTATGTCACCAAGTCATAATACTACTACAGAGAGACAGATGTATGTCACCAAGTCATAATACTACTGCAGAGAGACAGATGTATGTCACCAAGTCATAATACCACTACAGAGAGACAGATGTATGTCACCAAGTCATAATACTACTGCAGAGAGACAGATGTATGTCACCAAGTCATAATACCACTGCAGAGAGACAGATGCATGTCACCAAGTCATAATACCACTACAGAGAGACAGATGTATGTCACCAAGTCATAATACCACTACAGAGAGACAGATGTATGTCACCAAGTCATAATACCACTGCAGAGAGACAGATGTATGTCACCAAGTCATAATACTACTACAGAGAGACAGATGTATGTCACCAAGTCATAATACTACTACAGAGAGACAGATGTATGTCACCAAGTCATAATACTACTACAGAGAGACAGATGTATGTCACCAAGTCATAATACCACTACAGAGAGACAGATGTATGTCACCAAGTCATAATACTACTACAGATACAGTTCGAATTGAACTACAAAATTTGGATTTTTGAATATTCACATGAAAATCTGGAAACCTAGCAAATAACTGTGCAGAAAAAAATGCAGACATACAAATGTACATAAAGCACAGATACGAACAGACACAGCCATTCAGGGACTTATAGATATGAACAGACACAGCCATTCAGGGACTTATAGATACGTACAGACACAGCCATTCAGGGACTTTTAGAATAGTACAGATGCTGCCATACAGGGACTTATTAAAGCAGTGTACATGTACTCTAGGAGTGCATCTCTGTTTGAGAACAAGTTTCTATTTGCGGTGACGTGCATGTTATGTGCTCTTAAATGCTTCTGAATTGCTTAGGCCTTGGATTATATCACTCTGCACTCCATACAGCGGTCTGCAGGTAAAGGTTAATTACACCGTTAATAGTTGTCAGCCAGATAACTACTTTTTTCTTTATCAAATTAAATGTACAGGTCCTGTTCACTTTAAAGTGTAATTATCTCCACTTAGCAACATAAAGGGCCTGATTTTTATCTGAATTCTAGTGGGTAATTTACTTCACCTCCTTTCCTTTGTCATTAGCCAATTATCAGAGGCAAGAAGTGAGGTATGGGAAGTAGGTCTCAACGAGGAGAGAATGAGAGAAACAACCAGGGTTCAAACCTATGGAAACATTTATGCAAACAGGCTCTTAATTTGAAGAAATCACCAAGAATTCAACCCAGCCATTTTAAATCCAGGGCTATGATTTAGAAATAATTTTCATATAATACAATTGAGAGGGATTCACTTAGGGCTGAACATGTAACCTGGAAATGAGGTAATAAGTAAAGGTTATGAAAAGTGTTTGTCCGAGTGCTGCATTAAACCGTGCCGTGCGCAGTCTTCTCTGGGTTCAGCGGCAATGAGGTCACTCTACAAGCCATTGGTGAACGCTGTGTGTTGCTTTCCTTGGGTGGAATTAAAAGTGGAGGCCTAGGAGGCTTTTAACCGCAGCTCGGCATAGCAGCGTATTAACCAGGGGGGCAGAGTCACTCAGAAGCAGAATGGTTTTACTACAATTACAAAACTATTCCACTCTACTTCCACTCTCCAGTCTCCCTCTCTCCACCAGAACCTAGAAGTCAGACTGTCGGTGATGCAACCTTCCTGTATTCCTGATCACGGATGAGCATACTCCCTCACGGTTACTTAAAAGCTCTGGATAACCAGGGAATGTCAGAATATCTCCTCCCACCTCCCCTCCTCAGAGTAGGTCTGGGAGGACCCGGCCTCACTGACTTCTGGTACAACTCACTTCTTAATGACATCATTCAACACACTTGTCATCTGCCTGGTTAAAAGTTTTTCAGAGTTTAGCTAACAGTTTCTTACAGGATAGAATAGTTCCTCTTAACTTACAATAACCCTCTGGTACCATACAGTAACCCTCTGGGGTACCATACAATAACCCTCTAGTACCATACAATAACCCTTTAGTACCATACAATAACCCTCTAGTACCATACAATAACCCTCTAGTACCTTACAATAACCCTCTAGTACCATACAATAACCCTCTAGTACCATACTATAACCCTCTAGTCCTAAACAATAACCCTCTGGTACCATACAATAACCCTCCAGTACCTTACAATAACCCTCTAGTACCATACTATAACCCTCTGGTACCATACTATAACCCTCTGGTACCATACAATAACCCTCTGGTACCATACAATAACCCTCTAGTACCATACAATAACCCTCTGGTACCATAAAATAACCCTCTGGTACCATAAAATAACCCTCTGGTACCATACAATAACCCTCTGGTACCATACAATAACCCTCTAGTACCATACAATAACCCTCTGGTACCATACAATAACCCTCTGGTACCATACTATAACCCTCTAATACCATACTATAACCCTCTGGTACCATACAATAACCCTCTGGTACCATAAAATAACCCTCTGGTACCATACAATAACCCTCTAGTACCATACAATAACCCTCTGGTACCATACTATAACCCTCTGGTACCATACAATAACCCTCTAGTACCATACAATAACCCTCTGGTACCATAAAATAACCCTCTGGTACCATACAATAACCCTCTGGTACCATACAATAACCCTCTGGTACCATACAATAACCCTCTAGTACCATACTATAACCCTCTAATACCATACTATAACCCTCTGGTACCATACAATAACCCTCTGGTACCATAAAATAACCCTCTGGTACCATAAAATAACCCTCTGGTAACATACAATAACCCTCTGGTACCATACAATAACCCTCTGGTACCATACAATAACCCTCTGGTACCATACAATAACCCTCTGGTACCATACAATAACCCTCTGGTACCATACAATAACCCTCTAGTACCATACTATAACCCTCTGGTACCATACTATAACCCTCTGGTACCATACACTAACCCTCTAGTACCATACTATAACCCTCTAGTACCATACAATAACCCTCTGGTACCATACAATAACCCTCTGGTACCATACAATAACCCTCTGGTACCATACAATAACCCTCTGGTACCATACAATAACCCTCTAGTACCATACAATAACCCTCTGGTACCATACAATAACCCTCTGGTACCATACAATAACCCTCTGATACCATACAATAACCCTCTAGTACCATACTATAACCCTCTGGTACCATACAATAACCCTCTAGTACCATACAATAACCCTCTGGTACCATACAATAACCCTGGGGTACCATACAATAATCCTCTGCTACCATACAATAACCCTCTAGTACCATACTATAACCCTCTGGTACCATACTATAACCCTCTGGTATCATACAATAACCCTCTGGTACCATACAATAACCCTCTAGTACCATACTATAACCCTCTAGTACCATACTATAACCGTCTGGTACCATACAATAACCCTCTGGTACCATCCAATAACCCTGGGGTACCATACAATAACCCTCTGGTACCATACAATAACCCTCTAGTACCATACTATAACCCTCTGGTACCATACAATAACCCTCTGGTACCATACAATAACCCTCTAGTACCATACTATAACCCTCTGGTACCATACAATAACCCTCTAGTACCATACTATAACCCTCTGGTACCATACAATAACCCTCGGGTACCATACAATAACCCTCTGTTACCATACAATAACCCTCTAGTACCATACTATAACCCTCTAGTACCTTACAATAACCCTCTAGTACCATACTATAACCCTCTGGTACCATACTATAACCCTCTGGTACCATACAATAACCCTCTGGTACCATACAATAACCCTCTAGTACCATACTATAACCCTCTAGTACCATACTATAACCGTCTGGTGCCATACTATAACCCTCTGGTACGATACTATAACCCTCTGGTACCATACAATAACCCTCTAGTACCATACAATAACCCTGAAAGAGGAGAATTAGGTAGTAGGCCTGCAGACAAACCAGCCAAGTTGCTAAATTGCTCAAGTAGATGCATATTACACAAAACACAGATTATTTTAATTGTACTTTAATGTTGTATGAACTTGGAGTATTATCTGTGTTCATGTTCATGTGTCTGCTGGAATCAGCCATCTTGTTAATCATTGAGCAGCAGTACACTGCAAAAATGTAAATCTAAGTAAGATTAAATATCTTAAATCAAGGCAATATATGCTTGTTTTTTTTCTAACAAGATATTTCTTCTTACCAGCCAGTTTTTATGTTGGAGAATTTCACTTGTTTCAAGCATTTTTGTCCTTAATTATCTAAATAAGATAATATAACTTGTTACTGATATTGTATAACTGGTTCTGAGTAACTTAATGCTCAAAACTAGAATTACCAGAATTATAAAGCGGTTTGATCAACAATGACACGTTAAAAACTGCTTCGCAAAGTCAGAATTTCTTATTTCAAGCATCTTATCCTTTTAATCTCTTCACATATTAAGAACAGACAATGACCAAATGGAATTCACTGTTTTATTGTCAGTCACAGCACAGAAATCATGTAGAGAAAATACAGTACAGAACAAAGACAGTACACTGTTCATATCTGGGGAACTCACTATGAGTCGTTTGAACTGTTGTACAATTCTATTACATCCCTAACATGGTATTTGACTTGGCTCTTGTTGCTAATTGTGTAATAAGAGGTAAAATCAACCAGCTTTTCAGCATCCACTAACTCAGTGGCCTGTGCAAGGTGTGGGACCTCAACTTGATAAGCCATGACGTTTCTATCAAAGCGTATAGTTTGAAATGGTTGATATTCCAAACATTAAAGCCTAGAATCAACAAGAAATATGTTTTTGACCAGTCCAAATTCTGGCAAATTACCATTCAGTACTTTGGCAAAGATCATGGACTTCTGAGTTATGTATTTATTAGAATTTATTACAAGCCATTTGACTGATACAGCATGGTTTACTTCATTGAAACCTAGGAAATCCCTACATTTTCCACGTAAATATTGTAGATCTTTAACCTCCATTTGAAAAAATTGGGTGTATTGAACTGTCAACATTTTGTCAGCTTTCATATATTTGGTTGTAATTGATCAAAGACTTGCAAATATTTATTAAATTGAGCTTGGAAGCCCATTGTTTAAAGAAACAATGTTCAGACTCAAACAGCATTCACATATGTCTAACCATTGGACCCAATGACTTTATCTGTGATGGCAAATGTATCATATAATGCTGTTTAGGTGCAACATTGCGGTCTGGAAAAAGCTCCTTCCAATGCTTCAAATGATTTTCAATGAGTAACTTCAACCTAGACACAGTCACAATGGAAAGAACAAATACTATCTGTACAATCTCTGTTAGCTCAATTATCAGTCGTATATATGCACTGACTTCCAAACTCTCCAAAACAAATGGAAATATCCTTAGCAGGACAAGCATTTTCCCATATGACTGTTTTAGTTTACCATCACTTGACGTTAATGTACTAACAGAAATTGGGGATGGCCGATCTCTAACATTTAGAGGGGAATAAGGGAAACCAAGAATAGCAGGACTGAGTCCAGATCAATCTGTCCTGACACAACAAGATTATTCAAAACACATTTGATTTCCAATGGAGCTATGCCCTCCAGAATTACATGCATAATGTCTTGTGGAGTTTGTTGCATGATATCAAAGGCTGGGAATTCAACTAACTTGCTCCTTCTATTGATCCCATATGTTGTTCTCAGGCTGTTGCGAAGCAAGTCCGTCTGTCCCTTTTCTATTTCATCACACTGTCTGACATGCTTCTCCAATGTCCTGTTAGTATATGCATCCTCATTGAAGTGTGACTGCATGTCCTCAAGAGAACACTCAGTGTCTGCACTTACTGTAGGCAAAGCCCACACCCTCTGAACCCTGCTAGTTCATGTTGTGTCAGGGTGTCTCCACAGAGAGAAACCATGGCACCATATATCGTTTTCTCTCCGTTAATAGTTTGCATTTTAACCCCACTGTACAATGCATCAATATCTTCCATGATTCTATTCAATATTCCATCTCCACCAGATTGACGGAGGTCTGCTGATCTAGCCATGGCAAGTAGCCTGATAGCAGCCAGTTTAGACCTGTATTTTGGATGTATATTTCCTAGGGTGTAGTATACCATTAACAACTTGTTTTTTGATGCAAAGGATCCTAGAAATCTGTAATCCACTATTTCATCCGTATACAGAGCAATCTGCAATGCCTTTGGTTTCTCTGAAAATTTGTCTTTGATGAAAATGTCTTTTGATCCTCCACATTTCATCCTGCATATGGTTCGAGCAATGTGAATTTCCTCTGCATCCAAACAGCTAAACTGCTTCTTAATAACACTGTCCTGTCTAAATGTTGTTGCAACACCAGCAAAAGGGTCAATGAAATTGTCAAATATATCCATTGCATCTTTTTCAAGTTGACCTGATGTGCTTCCTGAATGCTTCTTTAGCACTGCCTCCATCTGCTTCCTGAGGTTGTCCAATAGTGATGATTGATACTGCTGTACCCCAGCAACAATGTCATTCACGTCTTTCTGAAAATGAGAGAGAGTGAGAGAGGTGGGGATTTCATCAATCATAGAGGTTGGAACAGGCCATCATGTATACCTATGATATTCAGATGTTCTTATGACATATTCATTAGCATAAGGACATACGGGATCAACAACAGTAAGGTGGACAACCTAGCACTGAGAATGAACTCAACCATCACTGAACCACTACAAAATGCTCTGCATAATGTAACAAACCAAATGATGTGCTCTGCTCAGAAAAAGCATCTTACCTGTGAGAGACGATGCTTGGCTCTGGCATTTATCACAAAAGCAGTGGCATGTGTTGTCAGATTCTAATAGAAAATTGACATTGAATGCAGTATCTTGAGGCTGGACATTACTAGTTCATAACAAGTATAATGTTTGTGACAGGATAAGTGGTTGTAAAGACTGACTATGAATGCTATTAGAAAATCTAAGTGCTTAAAAAAATATGGTCAATTGCAGTAGATTGCCACCAACCAAGTAACTTACTTGTTGCACTGTGACAGCTCCATGTTGGTCAATGCCCCTTTGCCCTTCATCTGAGTCAGGTGTATGGAGTTGCTGATCAGTGGTGCTGGAGTTAGCTAGAAGCTGATCGGGTTGAATGTTGTCCTGTGTACCACACATCAAAGAAATAGATTATTATTTGAAATTGTATTTAGTTTCACCAATAGAGCTATTTAAGTGTTTTGTTCCTATTTATCATTGATTATTTTCACATTAACCCAGCTCTAGCCATAAGTGTCATTATAGCTAAAATTATCAAATAGCCTATGGACAGTATGACTTTGGTCTGTGCATCGTCCGTTCATAAAAAATATTAAAAATCAGGAAAAAAAATGCTAGCTAGGTACTTACTTGTTCCGGTGGTACTTGGCTTTCCTCCGATGGCTGTTCATCTGGTCGGGTGCCTTCAAGTAGGTGTTGAAGGTGGTTTCTCTTTACGTGATGATAGAAGGAATTGTACACTCTATATTCCTCAGAGCATCTGTCAATACCACAGAGCAACCAGAAATCAGGGCTGCGACTGTGCAATCTATATATATGAAACTCAACAGTTTCAATGAATTAGTTATAAAAACGCAGCAGATAACGCACCGCCAAAGCATCTTGAACGTTACTGAAAGCAAACGCAAATAAAACGTTCCCACTGCTTCGATGAAAAGGGCGGAAAGAACTGAAAATGATGTTCACAAGTATTTATAATACAACCAAGTAATTTGATTGGAGTAGAGTACAACAGCACTGGGACTTTTAACTATACATGCATCACTCCGCTTTACAGGTGTTCTAATAACCGTTAATTACCTTAACGATTGTTATTTATCTTAAAATATCACAAACTTCGCACCGCAAAGATGAACATATTTCCACAAATAACATTTGAGTTAAATGATGAATGGTCGTCAGGAGAGGGCGGTAACGTGTAGAACTACACAAAGTAGCAAGCTAGTGTGCAGGAAAATGTATATGTGGTGCTTGGCAACAGTCCAGTCCCAGACCAGTTGGGGAACTATGTGTGTTGGCGGAGCCAAATAAACGATTAACCTCTTTGGGCTGCAGGGGCAGTATTGAGTTGCCTGGATAAAAGGTGCCCATTACAAACGGCCTCGTACTCAATTCTTGCTTGTACAATGTGCATATTATTATTACTATTGGATAGAAAACACTCTCTAGTTTCTAAAACCGTTTGAGTTATATCTGTGAGTAAAACAGAACTCATTTTGCAGCAAACTTCCTGACAGGAAGTGGAAAATCTGAAATCGATGCTCTGTTCTAGGGCCTGCCTATAAATGTGCTTGATATTTATTAGTATACATACACTTCATAAGCCTTCCACTAGATGTCAACAGGCAGTGAGAGAAGAAATGGAGTGTATAACATCATCTGAGGTCGAATAAAAGCTCTTGGCATGACGTGACCCCAATTTCCTGTTTTCTGGAACGCGCGAGAAGTGACCTAGTATTGCCTTCTGTAAAGCTGTCGTTATAGACGACTAATATCTCCGGCTTTGATTTTATTTGATACATGTGACAATATCATCGTAAAGTATGTTTTTTCAATATAGTTTTATTAGATTATTGAAATTTTTTCGGGACGTTAGGCGTGTTGCTTTGTCTGCGTATGTTCAGGAAGGAGAGCTTCGCGCCACTTTGCCAGCTTTCCGTGCTAAGTAACTGGAGAAGAGGACATTCTAAATCCAAACAACGATTGTTCTGGACAAAGGACCCCTTGTACAACATTCTGATGGAAGATCATCAACAGTAGGACCCATTTTATGATGCTATTTCATATATCTGTCAAACATGTGAACTAGTAGTTTGCGCCCAGATTTTGGGCGCGCTCTCGCCATAACGTAAACTGCATGTCGTAATGAAGTTATTTTTAGAATTCTAACACGGCGATTGCATTAAGAACTAGTGTATCTATCTTTCCTAAACAACATGTATTTTTTAGTAATGTTTATGAATAGTTATTTGGTCAGAATATGTGAGTGTCAGAAAAATATCCGGACGTTGTGGGAAAAAGATACTACGTTAGCACAATGTATAACCACTAATTTCAGCTCTAAATATAGACATTTTCGAACAAAACATAAGTGTATGTATAACCTGATGTTATCTTCTACCGCCTCAGAAACCCGGATCCGGGAGCACCCCCTACCACCCCCACCAGTAAAAAAGCTGACTAGCATAGCTAGCATAGCGTCACAAGTAAATACTAGCATCTAAATATCATTCAATCACACCAGATGAAAGAGACACTTCTTGTGAATCCAACAATCATTTCTGATTTTTAAAATGTTTTACAGGGAAGACACAATATGTAAATCTATTAGCTAACCACGTTAGCAAAAGACACCATTTTTCTTTGTCCACCATTTTTTCTCTCCACCAGTAGCTATCACCAATTCGACCAAATAAAGATATTGATAGCCACTAACCAAGAAAAAACCTCATCAGATGACAGTCTGATAACATATTTATTGTATAGCATAGGTTTTGTTAGAAAAATGTGCATATTTCAGGTATAAATCATAGTTTACAATTGCACCCACCATCACAACTCGACTAGAATAAATACAGAGAGCAACGTGTATTACCTAATTACTAATCATAAAACATTTCTTAAAAATACACAGCGTACAGTAATTGAAAGAAACAGATCCTGTGAATCCAGACAATATTTCAGATTTTCTAAGTGTCTTACAGCGAAAACACAATAAATCGTTATATTAGCAAACCACACGTGCAAACATTACCCCAGCATTGATTCAGGCAAAAAGAGCGATAGCATTATCACCACCAAAATGTATTAATTTTTTCACCAACCTTCTCAGAATTCTTCCGATGACACTCCTGTAACATCATATTACAACATACATATAGAGTTTGTTCGAAAATGTGCATATTTAGCCACAAAAAAACGTGGTTATACAATGAGAATAGTAGCAAAACTGGCCTGAAAATGTCGGGCGCCATATTGGACAGTGATCTAGTCTAATGAATAAATATTCATAAACTTGACTAAAAAATACAGGGTGGACAGCAATTGAAAGACAAATTAGTTCTTAATGCAATCGCTGAATTACATTTTTTTAATTATCCTTACTGTGCAATACAGGGTGCGCCAAAGCGAAGCTACCCCAAAGAAAATGGCGGAATATGCGTTTAACATTTTTCAACAGAACAACGATTTATCATCATAAATAGTTCTTACTTTTAGCTGAACTTCCATCAGAATCTTGGGCAATGTATCCTTTCTCCGGTCTAATCGTCTTTTGGTCGAAAGATGTCCTCTCGTTCGGCATGTACTGGAAAAGTGTCCAACTATTGGAAGTGCGTCACAAAGAAATGCCAGAAAATCGCACTAGACGGATATAAATTGCTATAAAACGGTTTAAATTAACTACCTTATGATGTCTTTAACACCTATAACGAATAAAAATATGACCGGGGGTATAGAAGTGGCTAAACCAAAGCTTGGAAGGAGGCCAGTCCGACGACCACTCTGCGTCGAGCGCACGGCTGAAAAGAAAGGTACTTCCGTATCTTGGTCTTTTATAAAGTCCCAGATTGCTCAATCGACCCCATTCAAATTGTCACCATTTACTGACAGCTAGAGGAAGGCGTAGGCAGTGTTTGTAGCCCTGCAGCATTCACACGGACTTATAAACTGACCTGGGAGCAGGGGCCAAGATTTCTGAAATCTCACTCCCTGGCAGGAAAAGTGCTGTAGAATGAGTTCTGTTTCACTCAGAGACATAATTCCAACAGTTTTAGAAACTAGAGTGTTTTCTATCCAATGATAATAATAATATGCATATTGTACGAGCAGGAATTGAGTGCTAGGCAGTTTAATTTGGCAACGTCAAGAAAAAAAAGTGCTAACAGCACCCCCTATTGACAAAAGGTTATAGGACTGTCATCTGATGACGCTTATCAAGGTTAGTCAAAAATTATATATATTTTTTGCTGGTTTGTTACGATCGCTAACTTTTGTTGCTGGTAATGGCTTGTGTTTCTGGCTATTGTGGCTAAGCTAATATAATGCTATATTGTGTTTTCGCTGTAAAAAACTTAAGAAATCGGAAATATTGGCTGGAATCACAAGATGCCTGTCTTTCATTTGCTGTACACCATGTATTTTTCAGAAATGTTTTATGATGAGTATTTAGGTATTTGACGTTGGTGTCTGTAATTACTCTGGCTGCTTCGGTGCTATTTCTGACGGTAGCTGTGATGGTAGCTGCAATGTAAACTATGATTTATACCTGAAATATGCACATTTTTCGAACAAAACATAGATTTATTGAATAACATGTTATAAGACTGTCATCTGATGAAGTTGTTTCTTGGTTAGTTTGGTTGGTTCTTGGTTAGGTTGGTTTTGTGCATGCTACCTGTGCTGTGAAAGATGTCTGTCCATTTTTGTATTTGGTGGTGAGCTAACATAAATATACGTGGTGTTTTCGCTGTAAAACATTTTAAAAATCGGACATGTTGGCTGGATTCAAAAGATGTTTCTCTTTCATATGCTGTATTGGACTTGTTAATGTGTGAAAGTTAACCTGTTTGGGCTGCAGGGGCAGTATTGAGTAGCCAGATAAAAGGTGCCCATTTCAAACGGCCTCGTACTCAATTCTTGCTCGTACAATATGCATATTATTATTACTATTGGATAGAAAACACTCTCTAGTTTCTAAAATCGTTTGAATTATATCTGTAAGTAAAACAGAACTCATTTGGCACAAACTTCCTGACCAGGAAGTGGAAAGTCTGAAATCGAGGCTCTGTTCTACTTCCTGCCTATAAATGGGCATGATACGTATTAGTATACATGCACTTCATAGACCTTCCCCTGGATGTCAAGAGGTGGTGAGAGAAGAAATTGAGTGTTTATCTTGGTCTGAAGTGGAATACAAGCTCTTTGTATGACGTGTCACCCATTTCCTGTTTTCTGGAGAGCGCGAGGAGGCACCTGGATTTGCCTTCTGTTTAGCTGCCGTTATGGACGACTAATATCTCCGGCTTTGATTTTATTTGATACATGTGACCATATCATCGTAAAGTATGTTTTTTCAATATAGTTGAATCAGATTATTGAAAAATGTTCGGGAGTTTTGCCGTGTTCCGTTCTCTGACTTTGTTGACGATGGAGCGATTCGTGCCACTTGGCTAGTGCGCTTGCTAAATCGGGAGGGAAAGTGGCCGTTCTAAATCCAAACAACAACTGTTCTGGACAAAGGACCCCTTGTCCAACATTCGGATGAAAGATCAGCAAAAGTAAGAAACATTTTATGATGCTATTTCATATATCTGTCGTGCATGTGAACTAGTCGTCGGCGCCCAACGTTTGGGTACTCAGCTATACCGAAGCTGGATGTCGTAATGAAGTTATTTTTTAGAATTCTAACACTGCGATTTCATTAAGAACTAATGGATCTATCATTTCCTATACAACATGTATTTTTTAGTTATGTTTATGAATAGCTATTTGGTCAGAATATGTGTGTCAGAAAAAGTATCAGAAAAATATCCGGACGTTGTGGGAAAAAGTAGCTACGATAGCACAATGTATAACCACTGATTTCAGCTCTAAATATGCACATTTTCGAACAAAACATAAGTGTATGTATAACCTGATGTTATAGGACTGTCATCTGTTGAAGAATATCAAGGTTAGTCAAAAATTATATATCTTTTGCTTGTTTGTTACGATCGCTAACCTTTTGCTACTGGGAAATGGCTTGTCTTTCTGGCTATTGTGGTAAGCTAATATAACGCTATATTGTGTTTTCGCTGTAAAACACTTAATACATCGGAAATATTGGCTGGAATCACAAGATGCCTGTCTTTCATTTGCTGTACACTATGTATTTTTCAGAAATGTTTTATGATGAGTAATTAGGTATTTGACGTTGGTGTCTGTAATTATTATGGCTGCTTTCGGTGCAATTTCTGATTGTAGCTGCAATGTAAACTATGATTTATACCTGAAATATGCACATTTTTCGAACAAAACATAGATTTATTGTATAACATGTTATAAGACTGTCATCTGATGAAGTTGTTTGTTGGTTAGTTTGGTTGGTTCTTGGTTAGTTAGGTTGGCTTTGTGCATGCTACCTGTGCTGTGAAAAATGTCTGTCCTTTTTTGTATTTGGTGGTGAGCTAACATAAATATACGTGCTGTTTTCGCTGTAAAACATTTTTAAAATCAGACATGTTGGCTGGATTCACAAGATGTGTACCTTTCATTTGCTGTATTGGACTTGTTATTGTGTGAAACTTAAATATTGAAAAAATATATATATTTGTATTTCGCGCCCTGCACTTGAGCTGGTTGTTGTCATGTATCAAATAAAATCAAAGCCGGAGATAGTAGTTGCCTATAACGATAGCTAAACAGAAGGCAAATCCATGTCTCTCTTCGCGCCTTCCTGAAAACAGGAAATGGAGGACACGTCATTCCATGAGCTGTAATTCGAGTCCAGATCAAGTTACACAGTCTATTTCTTCTCACTCCTTGTCGACATCTAGTGGAAGACGTATGAAGTGCATCTAAACTAATTAATAACATGGGCTTTTATAGGCAGCACCTGGAACAGAGCCTCAATTTCAGACTTTCCACTTCCTGTCAGGAAGTTTGCTGCAGAATGAGTTCTGTTTCACTCACAGATATAATTCAAACGGTTTTAGAAACTAGAGAGTGTTTTCTATCCAATAGTAATAATAATATGCATATTGTACGAGCAAGAATTGAGTACGAGGCCGTGTGAAATGGGCACCTTTTATCTGGCTACTCAATACTGCCCCTGCAGCCCAAACAGGTTAATGTGATTTATAACACAAACAATTTGTTGTTTGTTAGGAATCTGTGAAGAAGCAGATTTTGAAAAGGATTCAGAAGGTGACAACCCCCAAAATGAAGCAGGGAGCGACCCCTTCAAGAAAGAGGTGACGAAGCCTTAGATTTCAGAGCAGCCAGGAGATGTCCACTGATGAGACTGACAAACCCACCTCCTCAACCCTGATCTTGGAGAGATCGACACAATCTAGATGCAGCACCCCAGAGGTTGAACAGTTGGGTGGTAAGTACACAAATTTAAATAGTGGATAGTGTTTCCGTATAAATGAAACTTCTACTACTACTCTAAATGAGGGTCAATTTAGTCTTCAGTGTTTCCTGTGGAATGAGAGGTTTGGGGGGGTAGTACCAGTGGAATCACTGCTCTTAATTTCAGTCTACATTTTAAATGTTAATTCGTCGGGTTTGTTCTGTTTTCTAGCATCAGAAACTACGGAAATCCTACAGAACCAGGCGAGACATTATAAAACTCTACAGGAGATGTACAAAACCAAGGCCAGACCCAAACAGAAGGATGTTTCCCAGCTCCTGGACCTTGAATTCCAAGCAAGACGGGCCTTCATTGACTCTGATGCTACTAAGGAGCAGGACAGGCCTACCAAGATACTTCAAGCATATCCCTGCTTCAGAGAACTGGATCATGTAAGCAAATGTATTCATTTTAAGTAGGCCTATGCTTCTTTAGCCTGGTTAACACCAGACCGAATCTCAAATGAGATACGGTGTGGGAAGTTAGCAGCGTGAGAAGCCATAGCAGGGACGGGGTAAACTACTTCGGGCAAATGTAAAACAGTGAGCTTGCGAGAATTCGGTCTGGTAGTAACCAGGCTAATGCTTCTGGTAGTAACCAGAGCCTTACACTGTCTGTCTGTCTGTGTGTGTCAGGTTATTGATGAACTCCGGCAGATCCTCGATCGAGTGAACTCCTGCTTCATACCTGAACTGAAGACCCGGGTGGGCATCTACCCTCGGTGGCGGCTCCGGTTTTGGACGCAGACCCCCCTCTTTACGCTGATCCCTCCGCCATTGTAGAACCAGACCGAGGATCATCGCCGGAGGCTCTGGACTGCGGATCATCACCGGAGGCCCCGGACTGGGAACTGTCGCCGGAAGCTCTGGACTGGGAACTGTTGCCGGAAGCTCTGAACTGTGGAAGCGCACTGGAAGCCTGATGCGTGGTGCCGGAACTGGTGGTACTGGGCTGAGGACACGCACCTCAGGGCGAGTGCGGGGAAGAGGCACATGCCGTACTGGACTGTGGAAGCGCACTGGAGGCCTGTTGCGTGGTGCCGGAACTGATGGTACCGTGCTGAGGACACGCACCTCAGGGCGAGTGCGGGGAAGAGGCACAGGCTGTACTGGACTGTGGAAGCGCGCTGGAGACCTGATGCATGGTGCCGGAACTGGTGGTACCGGGCTGAGGACACGCACCTCAGGGCGAGTGCGGAGAAGAGACACAGGCCGTACTGGACTGTGGAAGCGCACTGGAGGCCTGATCCGTGGTGCCAGAACTGGAGGTACCGGGCTGGGGACACGCACCTCAGGGCGAGTGCGGAGAGGAGGCACAGGACGTACTGGACTGTAGAGGCGCACTGGAGATCTGGAGCGTATAGCTGGCACACTGCGTCCTGGCTGGATGCTCACTTGAGCCCGGCAAGTGCGAAGAGTTGGAAAAGAGCGCACCGGGCTATGAATGCGAACTGGAGACACCGTGCGCATCGCTGCGTAACACGTGTCTGACCAGTCACACGCTCCCCAGCACACCCGCTCTGCAGCGCTCTCAATGCTAGCACCTCTCTCCGGAATCTTGATCGAACTCCTCATCCGACTCCCTGACTTGCTCTGGTTTTCTCCTTGGCTCTGCCGACTGCTCCATGTGCCTCCCCCCCAAAAAAATGATTGGGGCTGCCTCTCGTCCTTGCCTCATTTGTATTTCTCCTCGTAATATCGCCGTTCCGCTTTCGCTGCCTCTATTTCTTCCTTCGGAAGGCGATACTCCCCCGCCTGCGGTTCAGGGTCCTGCTCCATGCAGAATCTCTTCCCATGTCCATTCCTCCTGAACACGCTGCTTGGTAATTTTGTGATGGGTTCTTCTGTTAAGGCAGTTGTAAGGATGAGACCAAGGTGCAGCGTGGTATGCGTACATTCTTCTTTATTTAAGAATGAACACTGAACAAACGAACAAAATGACAAAACGAACCGTGAAGCTAATATGAGTAGTGCAGACAAGCAATTAAACATAGAACAAGAACCCACAAACACCAAAGGGAAAATGGCTACCTAAATATGATCCCCAGTCAGAGACAACGGTAAACAGCTGCCTCTGATTGGGAACCATATCAGGCCACCATATACATACAAATCACCTAGACCTACAAAAAACACCCAGACATACAAAAAACCATAGACAATACAAAAACTAACGTACCCACCCTAGTCACACCCTGACCTAACCAAAATATAAAGAAAACAGAGATATCTCAGGTCAGGGCGTGACAGGCGAGACCACTCTTCAGCCCTGTCGTGATTGTCTGCAAAACAAACTGCGTACTGGCCATTGGAACCATGCCTGTGGTGACCTTCCCAAAAGAGGACATCTATGCCAGCATGACGTATCTCATGGCGTGTTATTACGCCTTTCACCTCACATATCCTCAGTGCATTGCGACACTCCTCTGTGCTGCAGACAGAAGTCCTCTCGGACGCCATCCACACCCGGAACATGACTTCTTCATATAAAAAGGCTATGGCCTGAGTGGAAAAAGTTCATTACTAACAAGGGTTGCACAATACAATTTTTTCATTTCCGGTCCCGATAACAGAACTGTGTGTATCAGCCGATCCGAGAACCGATCCGATAACCTTTAATAAATAGGCAGGGCGTTTGTTGTTTATTATAAGAAGGTTGAAAGCACTGTTACGTTTGTTATCTTGCCATAGGTCGTACATTTTCACCTTGACCACCAATGGCCTTTGTTGTTGTTGTTTTTGCATCCTTTGTTCTGCCCATATCAGCCTCTGGATATACTGAGTCCTCAATAAAGAAGTGAAAAGAAATTAGATCCATTCTTTCTATAAGCAAGCCAATCTCATTTCTAGTAGTAGTACAAGTATATTTATCTTAGTCAGGATGACTTATTTTAAGCACAATATGCTATTTTTCTGTAAATTCCTGGGAATATTGCCTTATTTCAAGACGATTGCCATAGCATTGGATTCTAAATTTAAGCACATTTTCCTACATATTGAGAAAATAATTCTTAAATATTTTCTTTGTATCCAGACAAATGTACTTGTTTTTAGTCTGAATGCACTAGGTTTAAAAAATCTTGGCAGTAAATTTTCCTGTTCTGTTGGCAGATAATTTTGCTTATTTGAAGTAATATTTCCCTCATTTTCTTGCTTTTTCCCCTTGTTTTTGATAGCTGACTTTTTGCAGTGTATAACTGCATGTCAATTCAAGGGAAACATAATCTGGTGGCGTCTGGAACCAGACAATCTCACTTGACACTTCTCTCTGAATGTTCATGCGGCTCGAGCTACTTTTATATTAGACAAAATGGAGAAAACCCATCTATCTGGCATATTTTCAACATAAAGATCCTCATTGACCTGTATGTGATCTATATTTCATTGTGACGGAGGGGATTTCTGAGGTCAGAAAGTAAATAACCATGGCCCTTATTCAGATTGTGGATATGAACACATTAATACATATTCAGTGCACAAGACTGACCTACCGCGCTTGAGCACACAAGCACACAAAGAGAGGAATACACACAGAGAGAGAGAGAAAGAGAGGGAGACACAGAGAGAGACACACAGAGATAGAGACACAGAGAGAGAGAGAGAGACACAGAGAGAGAGAGAGAGAGAGAGAGACATACACACTATTTGCACATCTTTCCAACACTGTATATAGACATAATATAACATTTGAAATGTTTTTTCTTTGGGAACTTTTGTGAGTTATGTTTACTGTTAATTTTTATTGTTTATTTTACTTTTGTTTATTATCTAGTTCACTTGCTTTGGCAATGTAAACATATGTTTCTCATGTCAATAAAGCCCTTGAATTGAATTGAATTGAATTGTTAGAGACAGAGAGAGAGAGAGAGAGAGAGAGAGAGAGAGAGAGAGAGAGAGAGAGAGAGAGAGAGAGAGAGAGAGAGAGAGAGAGAGAGAGAGAGAGTAGTGAGAGAGAGAGAGAGAGAGAGAGAGACAGAGAGAGAGAGAGAGAGAGAGAGAGAGAGAGAGAGAGAGAGAGAGATGGGGGTAAGTGGAAAGAGAGGCATTAAGATAAGTCAAAAATGGAGGAAAACAACAAACACTCCAATCTCTTCACTGATTCACTGAGACCATAATGCATCGGCTGGGGGAGTTAGCAGCAGCAAAGCTTTGTGGTATAGAAAACCTGTATAACACCACAATGACACTGACAGAGGTCAATGAGGGCATACAGGGAGATCTGATTCCATATTCTCAAAATATGCGAGAAGCAGAGACCCTCCCTCCTCATTCATCAAACACAGAGAAAAACGAAATGCATCAAACTTTTATGGATCGTATTCTCAGCTAACAGTCGGTCATATTTGAATTCTCTCTGCTAACAGTCGATCGTATATGAATTCTCTCTGATAACAATGGGTCGTATTTGAATACTCTCTGCTAACAGTGGGTCGTATTTGAATTCTGTCTACTAACAGTGGGTCGTATTTGAATTTTCTCTGCTAACAGTGGTGTGGGGGTGTCATCCCCACCTAGCTCCCTGAGCCCAGAGGATAGGACAGCGGAAGTGAAAGGCGCTCATGCCCGATTGGGCAGCGCTTCCTGTTCTCTCACCTGACTAGGCCTGTCAGGATGAACTCTGACCCCCCCCCACCCCCCACTCCCCCGATCGGCCTAAGAGGCAGTGACACACGTGGGGCGGCGCGACTTGAGCCGAGCTGACTGGTTAAGAGGGCAGGCGGAACTGTCCAGAAAGCAGGCGTCAAATTTAGAGGGGCCCTCTGTAAATTATTCAGACTTAACAGTTACAGTGATCACAGTGGATTCAGGCCCAGATTAAATATTAATGTGGGCTGGTGGCGAAGGAGAGGGAGAAGAAGGGAGGTAGAGGAGAGAGCTTGTTGGGGATTTGGTGCCTTTTGCGTATTTGGTAGTGGCAGCCTCTTCATGAACATTCCTCTTTGTGACCACATCAATGTTAACCAGGTCATTGTGGGCTGTATGCTAGGTTATTGGTGACACTCTGGGTATTGGAGGACAGGGTATTGGTAACCCTCTGGGTATTGGAGAACAGGGTATTGGTAACCCTCTGGGTATTGGAGAACAGGGTATTGGTAAACCTCTGGGTATTGGAGGACAGGGTGTTGGTAACCCTCTGGGTATTGGAGGCCAGGGTATTGGTAACCCTCTGGGTATTGGAGGACAGAGTGTTGGTAACCCTCTGGGTATTGGAGGCCAGGGTGTTGGTAACCCTCTGGGTATTGGAGGACAGGGTATTGGTAACCCTCTGGGTATTGGAGGACAGGGTATTGGTAACCCTCTGGGTATTGGAGGCCAGGGTATTGGTAACCCTCTGGGTATTGGAAGACAGGGTATTGGTAACCCTCTGGGTATTGGAGAACAGGGTATTGGTAACCCTCTGGGTATTGGAGAACAGGGTGTTGATAACCCTCTGGGTATTGGAGGACAGGGTATTGGTAACCCTCTGGGTATTGGAGGACAGGGTGTTGGTAACCCTCTGGGTATTGGAGGACAGGGTATTGGTAACCCTCTGGGTATTGGAGGACAGGGTATTGGTAACCCTCTGGGTATTGGAGGACAGGGTATTGGTAACCCTCTGGGTATTGGAGGCCAGGGTGTTGGTAACCCTCTGGGTATTGGAGGACAGGGTATTGGTAACCCTCTGGGTAATGGAGGACAGGGTGTTGGTAAACCTCTGGGTATTGGAGGACAGGGTATTGGTAAACCTCTGGGTATTGGAGAACAGGGTATTGGTAACCCTCTGGGTATTGGAGAACAGGGTATTGGTAACCCTCTGGGTATTGGAGGACAGGGTATTGGTAACCCTCTGGGTATTGGAGGACAGGGTATTGGTAACCCTCTGGGTATTGGAGGACAGGGTATTGGTAAACCTCTGGGTATTGGAGAACAGGGTATTGGTAAACCTCTGGGTATTGGAGAACAGGGTATTGGTAACCCTCTGGGTATTGGAGGCCAGGGTGTTGGTAACCCTCTGGGTATTGGAGGACAGGGTGTTGATAACCCTCTGGGTATTGGAGGACAGGGTATTGGTAACCCTCTGGGTATTGGAGGACAGGGTATTGGTAACCCTCTGGGTATTGGAGGCCAGGGTATTGGTAACCCTCTGGGTATTGGAGGACAGGGTGTTGGTAACCCTCTGGGTATTGGAGGCCAGGGTATTGGTAACCCTCTGGGTATTGGAGGACAGGGTATTGGTAACCCTCTGGGTATTGGAGGCCAGGGTATTGGTAACCCTCTGGGTATTGGAGGACAGGGTATTGGTAACCCTCTGGGTATTGGAGGACAGGGGATTGGTAAACCTCTGGGTATTGGAGAACAGGGTGTTGGTAACCCTCTGGGTATTGGAGGACAGGGTATTGGTAACCCTCTGGGTATTGGAGAACAGGGTATTGGTAACCCTCTGGGTATTGGAGAACAGGGTATTGGTAAACCTCTGGGTATTGGAGGACAGGGTGTTGGTAACCCTCTGGGTATTGGAGGCCAGGGTATTGGTAACCCTCTGGGTATTGGAGGACAGGGTGTTGGTAACCCTCTGGGTATTGGAGGCCAGGGTGTTGGTAACCCTCTGGGTATTGGAGGACAGGGTATTGGTAACCCTCTGGGTATTGGAGGACAGGGTATTGGTAACCCTCTGGGTATTGGAGGCCAGGGTATTGGTAACCCTCTGGGTATTGGAAGACAGGGTATTGGTAACCCTCTGGGTATTGGAGAACAGGGTATTGGTAACCCTCTGGGTATTGGAGAACAGGGTGTTGATAACCCTCTGGGTATTGGAGGACAGGGTATTGGTAACCCTCTGGGTATTGGAGGACAGGGTGTTGGTAACCCTCTGGGTATTGGAGGACAGGGTATTGGTAACCCTCTGGGTATTGGAGGACAGGGTATTGGTAACCCTCTGGGTATTGGAGGACAGGGTATTGGTAACCCTCTGGGTATTGGAGGCCAGGGTGTTGGTAACCCTCTGGGTATTGGAGGACAGGGTATTGGTAACCCTCTGGGTATTGGAGGACAGGGTGTTGGTAAACCTCTGGGTATTGGAGGACAGGGTATTGGTAACCCTCTGGGTATTGGAGGCCAGGGTATTGGTAACCCTCTGGGTATTGGAGGACAGGGTGTTGGTAACCCTCTGGGTATTGGAGGCCAGGGTATTGGTAACCCTCTGGGTATTGGAGGACAGGGTATTGGTAACCCTCTGGGTATTGGAGGACAGGGGATTGGTAAACCTCTGGGTATTGGAGAACAGGGTGTTGGTAACCCTCTGGGTATTGGAGGACAGGGGATTGGTAAACCTCTGGGTATTGGAGAACAGGGTGTTGGTAACCCTCTGGGTATTGGAGGACAGGGTATTGGTAACCCTCTGGGTATTGGAGGACAGGGTGTTGGTAACCCTCTGGGTATTGGAGGACAGGGTATTGGTAACCCTCTGGGTATTGGAGAACAGGGTGTTGGTAACCCTCTGGGTATTGGAGGACAGGGTATTGGTAACCCTCTGGGTATTGGAGGACAGGGTGTTGGTAACCCTCTGGGTATTGGAGGACAGGGTATTGGTAACCCTCTGGGTATTGGAGGACAGGGTGTTGGTAACCCTCTGGGTATTGGAGGCCAGGGTATTGGTAACCCTCTGGGTATTGGAGAACAGGGTATTGGTAACCCTCTGGGTATTGGAGGACAGGGTATTGGTAACCCTCTGGGTATTGGAGGACAGGGTGTTGGTAACCCTCTGGGTATTGGAGGACAGGGTGTTGGTAACCCTCTGGGTATTGGAGGACAGGGTGTTGGTAACCCTCTGGGTATTGGAGGACAGGGGATTGGTAAACCTCTGGGTATTGGAGAACAGGGTGTTGGTAACCCTCTGGGTATTGGAGGACAGGGTATTGGTAACCCTCTGGGTATTGGAGGACAGGGTGTTGGTAACCCTCTGGGTATTGGAGGACAGGGTATTGGTAACCCTCTGGGTATTGGAGAACAGGGTGTTGGTAACCCTCTGGGTATTGGAGGACAGGGTATTGGTAACCCTCTGGGTATTGGAGGACAGGGTGTTGGTAACCCTCTGGGTATTGGAGGACAGGGTATTGGTAACCCTCTGGGTATTGGAGGACAGGGTGTTGGTAACCCTCTGGGTATTGGAGGCCAGGGTATTGGTAACCCTCTGGGTATTGGAGAACAGGGTATTGGTAACCGTCTGGGTATTGGAGGACAGGGTATTGGTAACCCTCTGGGTATTGGAGGACAGGGTGTTGGTAACCCTCTGGGTATTGGAGGACAGGGTGTTGGTAACCCTCTGGGTATTGGAGGACAGGGTGTTGGTAACCCTCTGGGTATTGGAGGACAGGGTATTGGTAACCCTCTGGGTATTGGAGGACAGGGTGTTGGTAACCCTCTGGGTATTGGAGGACAGGGTATTGGTAACCCTCTGGGTATTGGAGGACAGGGTGTTGGTAACCCTCTGGGTATTGGAGGACAGGGTATTGGTAACCCTCTGGGTATTGGAGGACAGGGTGTTGGTAACCCTCTGGGTATTGGAGGACAGGGTATTGGTAACCCTCTGGGTATTGGAGGACAGGGTGTTGGTAACCCTCTGGGTATTGGAGGCCAGGGTGTTGGTAAACCTCTGGGTATTGGAGAACAGGGTATTGATAACCCTCTGGGTATTGGAGGCCAGGGTGTTGGTAAACCTCTGGGTATTGGAGGCCAGGGTGTTGGTAACCCTCTGGGTATTGGAGAACAGGGTATTGGTAACCCTCTGGGTATTGGAGAACAGGGTATTGGTAACCCTCTGGGTATTGGAGGACAGGGTATTGGTAACCCTCTGGGTATTGGAGGACAGGGTGTTGGTAACCCTCTGGGTATTGGAGGACAGGGTGTTGGTAACCCTCTGGGTATTGGAGAACAGGGTATTGGTAACCCTCTGGGTATTGGAGGACAGGGTATTGGTAACCCTCTGGGTATTGGAGGACAGGGTATTGGTAACCCTCTGGGTATTGGAGGACAGGGTGTTGGTAACCCTCTGGGTATTGGAGGCCAGGGTGTTGGTAACCCTCTGGGTATTGGAGGCCAGGGTATTGGTAACCCTCTGGGTATTGGAGGCCAGGGTGTTGGTAACCCTCTGGGTATTGGAGGCCAGGGTATTGGTAAACCCTCTGGGTATTGGAGGCCAGGGTATTGGTAACCCTCTGGGTATTGGAGGCCAGGGTGTTGGTAACCCTCTGGGTATTGGAGGCCAGGGTATTGGTAACCCTCTGGGTATTGGAGGACAGGGTGTTGGTAACCCTCTGGGTATTGGAGGCCAGGGTATTGGTAACCCTCTGGGTATTGGAGGACAGGGTATTGGTAACCCTCTGGGTATTGGAGGACAGGGTGTTGGTAACCCTCTGGGCACCGGAGGCCAGGGTTTTGTTAACCCCTGAAACCGAGTGGTTACGGAGAGCATAGAGAAACAGGTTCACTGCAATGCTACTGAAAGCCGTGAAACGGCATGACAAAAAAACATACTTTGTGATGTGTGCCAGGGCAGTGTTGTTGACAAAGACCATGCTGGACTGTTTAAGGGGTGTGCCTCAATTTCCTGGATGCCCTGCATGTCGCCATGGCTACCGAGGGATTGCTCCAATCGGGTGAGGGACAGCTGAGGGCACCTGGTCCTCCTGCAGCATGGAATTGAGTGTGGACAGGCCATCTAGGGGTGGGAAGCGAGGCAACAGATGGTGTGTAAAAGAGATACTGCTTGTGTGTGTGTGTGTGCGTGTGTGTTTAGTCACGGTAACTAGGCTTCTCCAAGCTCTGATATTGCTGATGATCATTAGTAGCCTACCAAACGTGCTAACTGCCTGGTACTCACACCCTCTAATCACTCTGACATCAATGCAAATGTAATCGAAAATCTAATCAAACACTTCATGAGAGCCCATGGCCTCATGTTGCGCAACATTTCTATAGGCTATGCAATTATGTGAGAAAACAGAATGATGGCCTCTATTAAAAAGAGGAGGATCCCATCAGCTTTTATAGGCTAGGCCTACTATATTTATTTCTCAACTTTCCTAATATTAAGCACATTGCTTAATATTGATGGGTGACAGTATTAGCCCGTATTCACTTGTGAATGATGTATTATCACTTGTGAATGATGTATTACCACTTGTGAATGATGTATTATCACTTGTGAATGATGCCCAGCGTGTGCCATAAGACAACAGTATATTACTTTTTTTTAACTTATAAATTATATATATATTTTTCAAATCATACTAATGAATCCTAGCCTATAGGCCAATATGGTTTGAATCACAACTAAAGAGGCTAAATAACTTCTTAAAACTAAGCACATTAATCCGCTTTACAACCAGTGTAGAGCCTGGCATACATGGGTGGCGAATGAGTTTCATGTTTAGGGATGATCATTTTCACCATAAAAATGCACCTTTGTAATAAAGTACTTTTGAGAATTGTCACACCCTGATCAGTTTCACCTGCCTTTGTGACTGTCTCCACCCACCACCAGGTGTCGCCCAACTTCCCCATTATCCCCTGTGTATTTATACCTGTGTTCTCTGTTTGTCTGTTGCCAGTTCGTCTTGTTTCTTCAAGTCAACCAGCGTTTTGTGTCTCAGCTCCTGCTTTTTCGAGTCTCTCTTTTCTCACCCTCCTGGTTTTGACCCTTGCCTGTCCTGACTCCGAGCCCGCCTGCCTGACCACTCTGCCTGTCCCTGACCCTGCCTGCCTGCCTGCCTGCCGACTTGTACCTTTGCCCCCTCTGGATTACCGACCGCTGCCTTACCCTGACCCTGAGCCTGCCTGCCGCCTGGTATCGTTGCCCCACCTCTGGTTTACTGACCCCTGCCTGCCTTGACTTATCTATTGCCTGCCCCTGTTGAAGAATTTAACTATTGTTTATTCGACGTGGCCTGCATCTGGGTCTTACATTCATACCTGATAGTACAAACTGGCCATGACTGACCCAGCAGACCCGGACTAGCTGCGCAACGCCATGTCCTCCCAAGGAGCCTCCATTGGTAAGCACGAGGAATTGCTTCTTGTCCTGATGGAGGGGGTTCAAACGTTGGCTGAGCGCCATGACCGGGCATTGGACATGCTGCTGGAGCAAATCTGCGGGTCTTCTGGGGGGCAGCCTGCCACGGTGGTAACCCCACCGCCCCTCAGCAACTCGGCGGTTAGCAGTGCCGCCCCCACCGGCCAATCCTTCCCAGGAGCCCCCGGGTTACCTCCTCCGGGTTCATCCGGGTTACTCTAATGGAGAGCCGAGCACCTGTCGGGCGTTTCTATCTCAGTGTGCCCTCTATTTCGAGCTTCAGCCCTCCTCCTTCCCCTCGGATTGCTCCAAAATCACCTACCTCATCACGCTGTTGTCTGGAAGGGCTCTCACCTGGGCCACCGCCGTATGGGAACAGCAGCCGGCCATATGTGTGAGTCTGGAGGGGTTCATGGGAGAGGTGAGGAAGGTCTTTGATGCTAAAATGTTTTGCAGGGAAGACACAATATGTAAATCTATTAGCTAACCACGTTAGCAAAAGACACCACTTTTTTACTCCACCAGTTTTTTACTCCATCAGTAGCTATCACAAATTCGACCAAATAAAGATATAAATAGCCACTAACCAAAAAACAACTTCATCAGATGACAGTCTGATAACATATTTATTGTATAGCATATGTTTTGTTAGAAGAATGTGCATATTTCAGGTATAAATCATAGTTTACATTGCAGCTACAGTCAGAAATTGCACCGAAAGCAGCCATAATAATTACAGACACCAACGTCAAATACCTAATTACTCATCATAAAACATTTCTGAAGAATACATAGTGTACAGCAAATGAAAGACAGGCATCTTGTGATTCCAGCCAATATTTCCGATTTATTAAGTGTTTTACAGCGGAAAAAAATGTAGCGTTATATTAGCTTAGCACAATAGCCAGAAACACTTGGGCGCTGGCGACTACGACAGATATATGAAATAACATCATAAAATGGGTCTTACTTTTGCTGATCTTTCATCAGAATGTTGGACAAGGTGTCCTTTGTCCAGAACAGTCGTTGTTTGGATTCAGAACGGCGACTTTCCCTCTTCATTTAGCAAGCGCGCTAGCCGGGTGGCACGACACTCTCCATGTCAACAAACGGAAGAGAACGGAACACGGCAAAACTCCCGGAAATATTTCAATAATCTGATGAAACTATATTGAAAAAACATACTTTACGATGATATGGTGACATGTATCAAATAAAATCAAAGCCGGAGATTGTAGTCGCCTATAACGGCAGCTAAACAAAAGGCAATCCTACTGTCCAGCTCGCGCTCTTCAGAGTACCGAAAATGGGGGACACGTCATTCCAAGATGATGTGTTCCATCTCAGACCAAGATAATCACCTAATTTCTTCTCTCACAGCCTCTTGACACCCAGAGGAAGGTGTATGACGTGCATGTATACTAATAGGTCTTGTGCCCGTTTATAGGCAGGAAGAAGAACAGAGCATCGATTTCAGACTTTCCACTTCCTGGTCACGAAATGTGCTGCAGAATGAGTTCTGTTTCACTCAGAGAAATAATTCAAACGGTTTTAGAAACTAGATAGTGTTTTCTATCCAATAGTAATAATAATATGCATATTGTACGAGCAAGAATTGAGTACGAGGCCGTTTGAAATGGACACCTTTTATCTGGCTACTCAGTACTGCCCCTTGCAGCCCAAACAGGTTAATCCACCCATCGTGTTCAATTTGAAAAATGCACCACAAAACATTATGATTATGTTAGGTCACCACCAAAGAGAGGAGTCACAAAAAGCACAACTAGAGATAAAATTAATTACTAACCTTTGATGATCTTCATCAGATGACACTCATAGGACTTCATGTTACAGAATACATATATGTCTTGTTCGATTAAGTTCATATTTATATCCAAAAAACTCTGTTTACATTGGCGCCATGTTCAGAATGCCAAAATATCCGGAGAAATTGCAGAGAGCCATGTCAAATAACAGAAATACTCATCATAAACTTTGATGAAAGATACATGTTTTACATAGAATTTAAGATACACTTGTTCTTAATGCAACCGCTGTGTCAGATTTCAAAAAGCTTTACGGCAAAACACAATATTCAATCATCTGAAAACAGCGTTCAGCCACAAAAGCAAGCCATACAGTTACCCGTCCAAATTGTGCAGTCAACAAAACTCATAAAAATCATTATAAATCCTCACTTACCTTTGCTGATCTTCGTCGGAATGCACTCCCAGGACTCCCAATTCCACAAGAAATTATAGTTTTTTTCGGTAATGTCCATCATTTATGTCCAAATAGCTATTTTTGTAGTGTGTTTGGTAAACACATCCAACGTCAGGGAAGCGTGTTCACTAAAATCTGACGAAATGTCCAAAAGTTCCGTAACAGTCCGTAGAAACATGTCAAACGATGTATTGAATCAATCTTTAGAATGTTTTTAACATAAATCTTGAATAACGTTCCAACCGGAGAATTACATTGACTTCAGATGAGCGATGGAACAGAGCTCCCTCTCATGTGGTCAAAGAATGGTCAGGTCATGGCAGACCCGACTAATTCCCCTCTCATTCGGCCCCCTTTAACAGTAGAGGCATCAGACAAGGTTCTACAGACTGTTGACATCTAGTGGAAGCCGTAGGAAGTGCAAAATCTCGCTGTGATTTTAATGGGATCTTGGTTGAAAATCGACCAGCCTCAGAATTTCCACTTCCTGTTTGGATTTTTTCTCTGGTTTTTGCCTGCCATATGAGTTCTGTTATACTCACAGACATAATTCAAACAGTTTTAGAAACTTCAGACTGTTTTCTATCCAATACTAATAATAATATGCATATGTTAGCAACTATGACTGAGGAGCAGGCCGTTTACTCTGGGCACCTCTGTGCACCTTTCATCCAAGCTACTCAATACTGCCCCTGCAGCCATACGAAGTTAACCGTTCAACACTGAATAGCCATGTACACACTCCCTCAAATAGTTTGGAGAAAATATCCTTTCTATTTTATTCAGCTATGTTCAATTGTATTCTTCATACGATAAAATAATATAAAATAATGCCACGGAATTCTAAGCAAATCTTGTCTGCAAAATGAACCAGCCCACAGCCATATGGCATATCCAAATCAGGACCTAACATAAGGACAACTCAGAATATGCTATTCTGTTAGACTACATTTTCTTCATATCATGTTTCTTTAGACCTGTCTAAAATAAATAATAGATTCATTGTGATGGTGTAGGCTATATTAAATGGATTTATTAGACTTTTTAAAATGTAGATGTTTCAAACGTGTTTATGTTAATTAACGGTCAATTACCGTGAGACCGACAGTTATTTGCTTGACAATCACCGCCTGACAAAATGTCATGACCGCCACAGCCCTACAAGGGACAGAGTGAAAGTGAGTCTTATCTAGCCTAGCTATATAGTATTACAACAAACTGATGTCATGTAAAACATGGAACAGGGTGTTCAGACGACTCCCTCTGAGGTGTCCTCTCCAAATCTGAGAGTGGGGGGCTGTGTTGGTCTCTTCTGTCTGGGGAGGGGCACGGAGGGAACAGCAGCTGCAGTGCAGAGACCCTAGGCAATCTTTCCCCCCTTCCTTCCATCCCTCCCTCTATTCCCTTGTCCTTTCAGAACTCCTCTTTTTTCATTTCAGAGCCACTAATACCTCAATCAAACTCGCTTTTTGTTATTACAGTCTCCGACCCACGTAATCTGGCTGCTCAATTGAGCGTCGGCCTCATGCTCCTTATCGCCGTGCTCACCGGCCGCCAGCCCTCCGCTCGCTCGGACAGATTGCCATGGAAACCTAGGGGTCAGAGTATTTCTTATCAGTCCCAAGGAAATAAAATCCTTCCTGTCCTCATCTCTCTCTTGTTGCTCTCTCTCTTCCCCTCTCCCTCAATATCTCTGGGGTCTTGGTGTTCATACCACTGCACAACCAACTACCCCCCCATTGCTCTCTATCCCAATCCCCTTAATCTCTGTTAAGCACCGCACTGCTCAGTTGTGATGCAGCCCGTACTCCTCCTCTCCCCGACCCAGCCTTGAGCCCCATCTGGCTCCAGCCCTGGCTAAGTCATCCACACGCAGACTGGGTTTATACACACTAGGGGAATTATTACTGTACTGACGTCTTGATCATCTTCCCAAATTATTAAACCAACTCCCCTCTCTTCTCTGATACAGCGAGGTCCTTCACACGCCCAAAACCCCCTGTGTTAACTCATACCCTATCCTGGCCTGATGTAGGTGCACCTAAAGGTCTGGAGAGAAGGGGGACAGGTGGGGATAAGGTGTGATGTGTTTAATGTGGAAGGTATGTGTTAAGTTGTTGTGCTAATTATGCTAACTGTTCATAAACACACAGACAGACACACGTAGCTCACTCCAGCAGCCGACCCAGAGCAGTGAGCGAGGGAAGGGGAGATGGAGGAGAGGAGGATTATCGGGACATATCATCAGTCATGTGTTAAGAGCGATCAAAACCTAATTCCACTCTTGTTTTTGAATGGAGAACTCCTGCTACTAAGACACCAGGACAACCAAAACACACGATGCATTACTAATCAGCAGAAGATTGTCATTTTTGCAAATAGTCATCCGCTTCCCAGAAACCAAATTAATCTGGAAGGGGCTCAAGGCTTACCAGACTACTGCTGTTCACATCCAGCAGGGTCAAGGGTTAAATTCACAATCACTTGATAATCTAAAATCTAATTCAAGAACCCTGGCTGCCCCGTATACTGTAGGCTTAACCTGCCAAACCAGACTGGGCTCCGACTGAAGCAGCTCACAGTAAGACTTCATGGTCTGTCGGGAAGACTGGTAGATAGAGGGGGAAAGAGGGAGAGGACTGAGAGGACGCGCACACAGGACAGAGAGACAGACTCACATCTCTTTGACCATCATGGTGTTTTCCATACTACCCTCAGTCAGCAGATCAGACTGTCGTAGGGGGCCCAGGTTCAGACCCTTCCTATCAACATCCTTCAGCATACCATAGGCCTCTGGACAGACAGACAGAGGGAGTGTGATGGAGGGGGAGAGAGATGCGCAGAAATAGAGCAGGAGAGATAGGTATTGATAGAGATCACCACCAGGAACATTTTTAAAAGCATTCAACAATCCATTATGTCAATGCACAATGAAAATCCCATGAAAGTTTCATATTTCCTACCTGTCAATTGTCATGAGACTGTCTGTAGGCTAGATGACCCTCTATTAGGAGAGACTCAGGGATTCCTCTCCAGTATTACCAATGTAAGTCTGCTAGCAATACAAACCCCTTAGAACTGCGTTCCTTTGGCCATGCCCTTCTGGCAGAGGGTGAGCAGTCTGAACTGGTAGTCAGCAGGGCTGTTATCTGCAGTTGCAGCCTGGGTGCTGGCTGACTTGTTGGCTTTGCCCTTTGACCCTGCAGGTTTGGTTTCTGCCTGTGCCTCTGTGTCTGCAGCCTGCTCATACCACACCTATGGAAAGGGAGAATACAAAACACTGTTAATTACAACTATCAAAAAACCCACTGGTAACAAAACACCCACTGGTAACAAAACACCCACTGGTAACAAAACACCCACTGGTAACAAAACACCCACTGGTAACAAAACATCCACTGGTAACAAAACACCAACTGGTAACAAAGCACCCACTGGTAACAAAACACCAACTGGTAACAAAACACCCACTGGTAACAAAACACCAACTGGTAACAAAACACCCACTGGTAACAAAACACCCACTGGTAACAAAACACCAACTGGTAACAAAACACCCACTGGTAACAAAACACCCACTGGTAACAAAACACTCACTGGTAACAAAACACCCACTGGTAACAAAACACCCACTGGTAACAAAACACTCACTGGTAACAAAACACCCACTGGTAACAAAACACCCACTGGTAACAAAACACCCACTGGTAACAAAACATCCACTGGTAACAAAACACTCACTGGTAACAAAACACCCACTGATAACAAAACACTCACTGGTATCAATATTCACACGGCCATACATAAACAATGGTACACAAACGATAACAATGCAAGCGCAGACATACTCGTGCTTATCTCATAGACACACGTGTGTGTTTCATAATTCCACAATGAAGCATAGAAACAGAATGAGTCAAAGTGCACATCACAATATATCTGGGTGATTGGTGATTGATTTCTGCATTGAGTTCAATGTAAAACTGATTTGAGTACTTCCACAGTAATTCCATCAATTGGAAATTCTGAATGAGGAAAATGCAAAACAACCAAAGTAAAGTTGGTAGAATGTTTGAATTTAGAATATTTGGTTGTTAAGAGCCACAGTGTTGATTTGAAACAGTTTTGGGAGCAACAACCAAGACTAAATGACTTGCATCTGCTATCTAAGATAATCAACTTTTCAAAAAGGAGCTTCTAAAGCCAGTGATTTGACCAGTCTGAACCATGGATGGCAGAAGTACATTAATATCCCCTTGCAAGATCATCAACTATCATTATCAGCAGTGGTAAGAATGAAAGAGTTTCTACTTCCTGTATATTCGTCTGCTCATAGTGTACCACAAGGTCAGGTATTCATAGTGAGTGACAGGGCCAAAGAAGGAAGCTCCGCCTCACACCGAGCTGTAGTCTTTCAGAGGCTGGAAACAATGTGTCACCTTGTATATCTAGCAATGAGTGGCTGAAAGACAAGGACAACCACATCTATACAATCATTTTAGTGTGATCAGTATGAAAGAGGCTTCGTGAAATGTCACAAAACAGGACTACATTCATTTTCAGATCTCATCCACCCCAATAATACACCGGATGTGGTAATCAGGTGTATCGTTTGGCACGCAAAACCCAGACACGCCTTCTTCATGGCCAATCATGTGTGAAACACATCTCACTGACCTAGAAGTGACTCGGACATGATGAAAACAAACCCAGAGTCCTATAATATGACATAAGAATTGCGATGTGTCTATTTCGAGTGAGGTGTGTGGGTTTGTGTTTGTGTGTGAGTAGTACAGACAGCGCAGAGCCCCCCCGATGTTAAGTCACCCGTTTAGCGACCGGGGGAGGGGGTTAAGCTGTGCTGGCCAGGGGTAAATTAGGCTAGGCATTGGGGCAGGGAGGATAAAAGGGGGTGTGGGGGTTGACATCTCCAGGGCGCCTCAGGTCACAAGGGTCATGGCCAAGGGCCTCCCCAACAAGCCAAACAGACATGGACACATCTGGAAGGAAGCTGGAAAATAATGTATTCTGAATCAACTGCGAGGAAACTGGTGCAGTCAGGCGGAGGGAATGCTGTAATTTGGTCACATCGTTCCAGCAGCCTCTACCAGAGTCCTCTAGTGACGTGTGATGAAGTCCACTAAGCAGCAGACATATTGTGGTATTTAGCAGTGGCTGAATTAGTTAGCATTATGGGCTCGTAATAATTCCTGTCCCTACACCAGATTTTTCTGCGATCATCCCAAAATCCAATTTCCCCTAGATGAAGTAAAGGGATTTGTGGTTTCAGACTGAGGTGTGGAGAATCAGACTACTTCAGGGATTTCAACCAACCAGGGGTCAACCAGAACAGAGGGGGCACCATGGCAACAGCCAATGATAATGACACAAATAAACTGAGGTACTAAGAGAAGGCGTCCAGCTCATTATTCTCTGTGTAACAGACTGAACAGTATCAGAGAGGATGAGTTTTAATGAAGCAAACACTGATTTGGGGAAATGACTGATGGAATAAAAAGATAAGGAGAGCTGTGTTTACTAACGGTGGCAGAGCGGTAGGTGATTACACAAGGTTTTTACCTCAGGCACGTCGAAGGGCACCTCCTGTCCATTACTCTCCAGGATGTCGGCCGGCATGCACAGGGTCCTCTCTCTGGGGATCACATTCTCCTGCATCTTGATCCAGGTGGCCTCCGCCTTGCGCCAGTTGTTTGTGTTCTCTGAGGGTGAGAAAGTGCATACACACCAGGTCTCTCTTGAAAAATAGATTTTTATCTCAATGAGACTAACTGGATAAATAAAAGGTTAAATAAAAATTAAAAACACCCGTATACAAACACGATCGCGTATACTCTCGCACGCCACACACAAAAATGCATTGTTCCTGCTGCATCATGTTGAGAGAGAGCAGTCAAGGCAGAAGAGGCCTCATCTTGTCATCATCCTTCGGTTAGACACTTAAAACCGGGCTGAGTTAAAGCAGCAGATCCCAGATGTGATCCCAGGCTTTGACTGACTCTGGCTTGGCCAAACTGGCCAAACAGTTCCAAAAATATCAATCTTCCAATCACGAGCTGCAGTCTAAGCATACACCATCTGTGCCTACTGGGATTCTGACCCCATTCTCTCTCACACACAAACAGCCCTGGGGTGACACCGCTGTTCACGCCACATTACTGCTGCCAGGGATCTGGGGGGCAAAGATCATATGAGAAGAGGAAATGGAGGTAAGTAGTAGCGGCTTTGGGGATAGTTAGTGGGCTTAATCTACCCAGTCAGGGGTGACGTTCATCAACTTCCCCCGTTGGAGAATGTGGATCATCAATATTATCTGTCATCCAGAGACTAGATATAGGAAAGACAGACCAATTGGAGGTTGGTTGAGGGGGACTTACTGCAGAGCCGGATCACATAGTGAAACATCTCATCTCAGTCACGTTCAAACAGCTTGGCTTTCATCTCCGCCATGTTCTGCAAAGACTCCATCTACACAGGGACACAGTACTTTAGATACGTGGTGTGTGTGTGTGTGTCACTCACTTGGTTGCTGTTAATACATTTGTCAGCGCATCATTGAAGGCGTCCTGGTCTAGCCCTAAACCTGGAGTCTGTGGGAACATCAGAAAGGGCTATTCAAATAGATACAGTGTGGTTCATGTTGAATCAACTACTGGCTGAAACGCTGTACGGTATGCAATACAGATGGATTTATTGATTTAATTGATAAACATTTTGAAGCCATAAATTCATGAGGTTTCCCAGAACTGATGATCTTAACTCTAGATCTATCCCCCCTGTGAGTTGTACACATGTCTAAAATCCAACAGACTCAAAATGACCATCAACCGAAACACAATGAACAGACATAAGATGAAGGATGTTTATGGATAATATCAGCCACAATGAACAGACAGAAGATGAAGAGTGTTTATGGATAATATCAGCCACAATGAACAGACAGAAGATGAAGAGTGTTTATGGATAATATCAGCCACAATGAACAGACAGAAGATGAAGAGTGTTTATGGATATTATCAGCCACAATGAACAGACAGAAGATGAAGATTGTTTATGGATATTATCAGCCACAATGAACAGACAGAAGATGAAGATTGTTTATGGATATTATCAGCCACAATGAACAGACAGAAGATGAAAGGGTTTATGGATAATATCAGCCACAATGAACAGACAGAAGATGAAGATTGTTTATGGATATTATCAGCCACAATGAACAGACAGAAGATGAAGATTGTTTATGGATATTATCAGCCACAATGAACAGACAGAAGATCAAGAGTGTTTATGGATAATATCAGCCAGAATGATTAGACAGAAGATGAAGAGTGTTCATGGATAATATCAGCCACAATGAACAGACAGAAGATGAAGGATGTATATGGATAATATCAGCCACAATGAACAGACAGAAGATGAAGAGTGTTTATGGATAATATCAGCCACAATGAACAGACAGAAGATCAAGAGTGTTTATGGATAATATCAGCCACAATGAACAGACAGAAGATCAAGAGTGTTTATGGATAGTATCAGCCACAATGAACAGACAGAAGATCAAGAGTGTTTATGGATAATATCAGCCACAATGAACAGACAGAAGATGAATAACGTACAGTATATGGATACTATCAGACATATATTAAATCAGCCATATATGAATGGTTCTGGATACTACTGTAGTAGGACAAGCACACTGGGAGGGTGGCATAAGCACCCTGTATTTCTGGAGTGATATGGGTTCATATGGACTAGGGAGGGTGGGGTGGAGGGGGTAAGTGATGAGATAGCAGTGATCAGGATTTCATTAGTGCTCCACTCAATCAGAGTGAGATCGTCCCTTGGTTCTTCAACTCTGCCCTGACATGTTAATCTGTCTATGACCAAGATCTCTCAATCCCCCTGACTGATGGGCCCTGTGCTGCAGGAGCACATCATACCATGTCTTTTGGATAAAAAAAAGACTACACATGATGGTCTTATACAACCTGCCAAAGTACAAATTAAAATGTGTTCTGTTCTCTGCCACTGCGTCTAATCGGCTTAGACAGAGTGCAAGTGGTACATATTTTTTTCTACTCTGAACTAACCCCCCCCCCCCCCCCCCCCCCCCCCCCTTCGGCCAGCTAGCTACCCCCCTCCGGCCAGGGATCTAAGCCCCCGAGGGCAAATCTTCTCGGGCATAAATCCACAGTGATAAGCTTCACACATACTCTACTTTTCACTTCCAGCTCATATCCCCAAAAGGACATCTAGGTCAGATTATTAAGTCTATCTCCTGCCTCCTGCTCTGTGCTTTATGAAACTCAGCCCCTTTGACTATGCAGTCTGGACCAGAGTGGAACAACAAGCCCACATCTCTCTCTCTCTCTCTCTCTCTCTCTCTCACACACACACACTCTCTCTCTCTCTCTCTCTCTCTCTCTCTCTCTCTCTCTCTCTCTCTCTCTCTCTCTCTCTCTCTCTCTCTCTCTCTCTCTCTCTCTCTCTCTCTCTCTCTCTCTCTCTCTCTCACACACACACACACACTCTCTGATCTCTGTTGCACAAACTCACATAGGCTTCCTATACCATTACCTATCCTAATGTCAGGTCACACCACCCTCATATATTATGCTAAACAATCATCTAAATTCCTTGTATTTGACACTTTTATTTCATACACCTAATAGTGCCCACACCTTAACAAAGCCACCTAACCTTAACCATAACCAAAGAGTGGAACCCATTTCTATTGCATTTCATTTAATTGCATGCAATGAATCACCTCGCAATTATACAAAACAGTCAGCAGATGACCTCTCTGTTCTGACAGGCTCTAACCTGATAAATTATACAAAACAATCAGCAGATAACCTCTCTGTTCTGGCAGGCTCCACCCTGATCAATTATGCAAAACTGTCAGCAGATAGCCTCTCTGTTCTGACAGGCTCCACCCTGATAAATTATACTAAACAGTCAGCAGATAGCCTCTCTGTTCTGACAGGCTCCACCCTGATAAATTATACTAAACAGTCAGCAGATAGCCTCTCTGTTCTGACAGGCTCCACCCTGATAAATTATACAAAACAGTCAGCAGATAGCCTCTCTGTTCTGACAGGCTCCACCCTGATAAATTATACTAAACAGTCAGCAGATAGCCTCTCTGTTCTGACAGGCTCCACCCTGATAAATTATACTAAACAGTCAGCAGATAGCCTCTCTGTTCTGACAGGCTCCACCCTGATCAATTATACAAAACAGTCAGCAGATAGCCTCTCTGTTCTGACAGGCTCCACCCTGATAAATTAAACTAAACAGTCAGCAGATAGCCTCTCTGTTCTGACAGGCTCCACCCTGATAAATTATACAAAACAGTCAGCAGATAGCCTCTCTGTTCTGACAGGCTCCACCCTGATCAATTATACAAAACAGTCAGCAAAACAGTTGTTTTGTCTTTGCTAAAGTTTCACTTTATTCATTAAAATTATGTGGAACTCAAAGTACGCTGCGCCTTGGTCCGACCATTATTACGAACATCGTGACACTCTGTTTTGACAGGCTCCACCCTGATAGAATATACAAAACAGTGGATAGACTCTCTGTTCTGACAGGCTCCACCCTGGTAGAATATACAAAACAGTGGATAGACTCTCTGTTCTGACAGGCTCCACCCTGGTAGAATATACAAAACAGTGGATAGACTCTCTGTTCTGACAGGCTCCACCCTGGTAGAATATACAAAACAGTGGATAGACTCTCTGTTCTGACAGGCTCCACCCTGATAGAATATACAAAACAGTGGATAGACTCTCTGTTCTGACAGGCTCCACCCTGGTAGAATATACAAAACAGTGGATAGACTCTCTGTTCTGACAGGCTCCACCCTGGTAGAATATACTAACAGTGGATAGACTTTCTGTTCTGACAGGCTCCACCCTGATAGAATATACAAAACAGTGGATAGACTCTCTGTTCTGACAGGCTCCACCCTGGTAGAATATACAAAACAGTGGATAGACTCTCTGTCCTGACAGGCTCCACCCTGATAGAATATACAAAACAGTGGATAGACTCTCTGTTCTGACAGGCTCCACCCTGGTAGAATATACAAAACAGTGGATAGACTCTCTGTTCTGACAGGCTCCACCCTGATAGAATATACAAAACAGTGGATAGACTCTCTGTTCTGACAGGCTCCACCCTGGTAGAATATACAAAACAGTGGATAGACTCTCTGTTCTGACAGGCCCCACCCTGATAGAATATACAAAACAGTGGATAGACTCTCTGTTCTGACAGGCCCCACCCTGATAGAATATACAAAACAGTGGATAGACTCTCTGTTCTGACAGGCTCCACCCTGGTAGAATATACAAAACAGTGGATAGACTCTCTGTTCTGACAGGCTCCACCCTGATAGAATATACAAAACAGTGGATAGACTCTCTGTTCTGACAGGCTCCACCCTGGTAGAATATACAAAACAGTGGATAGACTCTCTGTTCTGACAGGCTCCACCCTGGTAGATCCGTCTGACCTCCCAGATATCATTTGAATTAGTGGGCAGAGTTAGGGGGCAGAGTTGACATGGAGAGGATATCTCGCTGGGGGAACCAGAGTGGCTTATGTTTCTGGTAAACACTTCCTCTACATTTAGCCTCAGTATGGAAATATGACTAAAACAGTATACAATACACAACTGCATGAAGAGTCAAGTTTACAACACACCAGACAGAGAACCATCTACTGGTCCAAATCAAACTGGACACATTTACAACAGAGAATCACACACTTCCAGAATGTCAATGGGATTCCAGAAGGACATTTCAGTTCAAACCAAAAACCCAAAGGAGGAATTGAAGTTGAAATGTATAATAATAATAATACATATTTTGTGTGGGTTGGGTATCGTCTAAAGCTTGTCCAAACCTTCCCCTCTATGCTGATATGGGACAGGGACTGCACGTTCCATTCTCAGAGGGGTATTAATACACAATAATAGCACGTCAATATTTAAGAGGGTTTAGGAATCATAGTTCATGTTTTAAATCCTCCTTATAGAAACTCAGAAAAGACAAGCTGCTTCTGGCTAGCCCTGTCCCTGGGCAGCCATGATAAATAGATGATCTGGTCAAGTAAAGGGTGGAGGGAGAGAGCGAGAGAGTGAGAGCCAGAGAGATCCAGCAGACAGCATTATTCTCATCCTGAGGAATAAGGATATTAAAAGGCGGTCAGGGACAAATAACTAAATCGCCTGCTCCCCTCCGTATGGAGTGACAGTCCTTCTGCTGTTGATCCTTCCTCACAGACATCATCTTCATCTTATCCCCACAGGACCAAAGGCCCCTCATCTGATACGTTTTTAAAGCTTAGGATCTGTGGACTTGTCAGCCCAGAATAACAACATTAACAATCAATATCTGCATTAAGACACACACATATTGTGATAGCATTTTTTTTTTTTTTGCTACCGCCCACATAAAACACACAGAACGCAAAAAAAAATCCCCATTTCACTTAAGGCAAATATTTTCACAGACGCCCACTTCGTAGCATTAATCCATACCAACTGGTATCCATCCAGTCATGTAAGTGGACAGAGTAGACAGGGGAATCTAGCTGAGAGATTTGTATGGTTGGATAATTAAACATTTGAATGCTTTTGTCTGAATAATGTTCAGTGAGGTTGTGTTTGAAGTGTATGTCGGGGGAGCGGCCTGAAAGCAGAGACGGCGGATGGACTGACATGAACAAAAGACACAGAAAACGAATCAAGCATCACAGAAACAGGACTTGTATGGAGCTCTTCTTCCCTAGGTAACTTCAGCTAATAGACTGCTCATCTCCACTCCAACCAAACAAAACATCTTCAACCTGCAGCTCTGTTGACCCCCCCTGAAATTCCCTTAACCCTAACCAGTAACCACCTCACAGCAGCCCAATCCACCATGCCTCCCTCTCCTGAAGTTGTGCTCGCTGGCCATCTCAGAAGATAGCTATATCATATTATGGTTCCTGAGACGTTAAACACCTCTCCAGAGTTTTCGGCATTTCCCTAGCAGATAACACCCCGGCAACAGTGTGTTCAGGAATGTGCCAGAGTGTCCTCATCCAAATCGGAACAGTAGCTTTAACACTGACCCATCAGGATTTAATTGGTACCAATCTTTTACTTATAAACATGGGAAATAAGTGACTACCTTTTCATATAAACCGCTGGCTAGATCCAGCACAGAACGAAGACACGCATGCACGCACAGGGCGTTACGGTGACCATATTACCTCCACACCAGCGGTCACTAGTCATGACAGCAGTCAAATTCCATGTGACCGTTTAGTCACAGTAATTAGGCTTCTCCATCCCTGATGCTGCTGATGGTCATTAGTAGCCTACCAAACTTGCTAACTGCCTGGTACTCAGCACTCTATTGTCCCTCTAATCACTCTAACATCAATGTAAATGTAATCAAACAAAAACTATCAAATACTTAATGAGAGCCCAAGAGCTCATGCTGCGCAACTTTTCTATAGGCTATGCAAATGTGTGAGAAAACAGAGTGATGGTCTCTATTAAAAAGAGGAGGATCCCATCAGCTTTTATAGGCTAGGCCTACTATATTTATTTATCAATTTTCCTAATATTAATCACATTGCTTCATTTTATAAAAGGAGTATAGCTTACCTGACTGGAATGAAAATGTTCCATGGGAATAGCATCCTCCATTCGCTATTTAAATGCATAGATGAAATGTATTTTTTCCCCCCTGATCCTGTTTTGAGACAGGTGCATGATAATGATCCATTCTAAATCAAAACAAATTTCACATATATTATTTAGTATATGTAAAGACGAGATTACATCAAGTAGTGTGATGGGGGATATTATTAGCCTAGCACTTGAGTGCAATAAGGCAAGTAACTCGTACCTTTTTTGGCGACTTTATAAAATCATAGTCGAACACCTCATGTAGCCTAGCTCATAGGCCTATATGTTTTGATACAGTTTGTATCACAACTAAAGTGGCCAAACAACTTCTTAAAAACAAGCACATTAATCCGCTTTACAACAGTGTAGAGCCTAACTGGCATACGTACACTGCGTCTGAGTTTCAAGTTTTGGGAAGATCATTTTCACCATAAAAATGCACCATTTTAATAAAAGCATTACATGCATAATCACATTTGTGGTCACTTCTGAGAATGGTGTTTTCCCGCTAATGGAACATTTGTGCTTATAGCCTACTGCCATGTGCACATTTCTACACTTATAATGAGAAGAAATAGTATAATAGTTTATCAACATTTTAAGCCAAACGTTCTGATCTGTTGCGTGAGGCTAAATGCTTAAAACAAGTTTTTTGATGCTAGTGGTTATATTAATTTGGAATCTATCACATCCCACAACTGTCCCAGACTAGATTTGGAATATTTATTTTTCGCACAGAATAGGTAAACTTTCGTTCTATGGGGGATAGTAGATTGACATGGGCTAGTGCTTTTGCTGTTCATTTGGCCTACTCATCTTGTTGGTTGACGAGAAGTAAATGTGGACTGTTCTTCTAATATCTTCAATATGCGACTATGAATTGGATAAGGACGCACGCAGTTGTGTCCCCGATGCGTCTGTCTTCACTTGTAGCCTGCGAGAAAGACACGATCACGTGACGGTGAGCCATGTCAGTGAGAGGTGGGAGAATAGGATTTATAATTATTACATACAGCTCAATGCCGCAAAAAGCATGGATTTTTTTAGGGGGCATTACAGCCACACAAAGGGGATACCACCTGGAAATTTGGGGCAATTTCAAGTGCTTGTCAAATTATGAATGAGAGACTGATAAATTGTGTACAGCCTGCACAAAAAAACACTTTTCTCAAATCATCATTAGAGCCGCATCATGCAGCCTTAGAATGTATTAAAAATCAAAACATATAGCCCAACGTTTGTATCACAATTACAGTTACAAAAATAACTCTAAATTAAGTACACTGCTCAAAAAAATAAAGGGAACACTTAAACAACACAATGTAACTCCAAGTCAATCACACTTCTGTGAAATCAAACTGTCCACTTAGGAAGCAACACTGATTGACAATAAATTTCACATGCTGTTGTGCAAATGGAATAGACAAAAGGTGGAAATTATAGGCAATTAGCAAGACACCCCCAATAAAGGAGTGATTCTGCAGGTGGTGACCACAGACCACTTCTCAGTTCCTATGCTTCCTGGCTGATGTTTTGGTCACTTTTGAATACTGGCGGTGCTCTCACTCTAGTGATAGCATGAGACGGAGTCTACAACCCACACAAGTGGCTCAGGTAGTGCAGCTCATCCAGGATGGCACATCAATGCGAGCTGTGGCAAGAAGGTTTGCTGTGTCTGTCAGCGTAGTGTCCAGAGCATGGAGGCGCCACCAGGAGACAGGCCAGTACATGAGGAGACGTGGAGGAGGCCGTAGGAGGGCAACAACCCAGCAGCAGGACCGCTACCTCCGCCTTTGTGCAAGGAGGAGCACTTCCAGAGCCCTGCAAAATGACCTTCAGCAGGCCATAAATGTGCATGTGTCAGCATATGGTCTCACAAGGGCTCTGAGTACCTCATCTCGGTACCTAATGGCAGTCAGGCTACCTCTGGCGAGCACATGGAGGGCTGTGCGGCCCCACAAAGAAATGCCACCCCACACCATGACTGACCCACCGCCAAACCGGTCATGCTGGAAGATGTTGCAGGCAGCAGAACGTTCTCCACGGCGTCTCCAGACTCTGTCACGTCTGTCACATGTGCTCATGTGCTCAGTGTGAACCTGCTTTCATCTGTGAAGAGCACAGGGCGCCAGTAGCGAATTTGCCAATCTTGGTGTTCTCTGGCAAATGCCAAACATCCTGCACGGTGTTGGGCTGTAAGCACAACCCCCACCTGTGGACGTCGGGCCCTCATACCACCCTCATGGAGTCTGTTTCTGACCGTTTGAGAAGACACATGCACATTTGTGGCCTGCTGGAGGTCATTTTGCAGGGCTCTGGCAGTGCTCCTCCTTGCACAAAGGCGGAGGTAGCGGTCCTGCTGCTGGGTTGTTGCCCTCCTACGGCCTCCTCCACGTCTCCTCATGTACTGGCCTGTCTCCTGGTAGCGCCTCCATGCTCTGGACACTACGCTGACAGACACAGCAAACCGTCTTGCCACAGCTCGCATTGATGTGCCATCCTGGATGAGCTGCACTACCTGAGCCACTTGTGTGGGTTGTAGACTCCGTCTCATGCTACCACTAGAGTGAAAGCACCGCCAGCATTCAAAAGTGACCAAAACATCAGCCAGGAAGCATAGGAACTGAGAAGTGGTCTGTGGTCACCACCTGCAGAATCACTCCTTTATTGGGGGTGTCTTGCTAATTGCCTATAATTTCCACCTTTTGTCTATTCCATTTACACAACAGCATGTGAAATTTATTGTCAATCAGTGTTGCTTCCTAAGAGGACAGTTTGATTTCACAGAAGTGTGATTGACTTGGAGTTACATTGTGTTGTTTAAGTGTTCCCTTTATTTTTTTGAGCAGTGTATATATGAGGACCAGTTTCTTTGTTACCTGCTCAACAAAGAGTAGCCACATGTGCACACTCCCTCAAATCGTTTAGAGAAAATATCCTTTCTATTCTATTCAGCTATGTTCAATTGAATTATTCATACTATCAAATAATCTAAAATAATGCCACAGAATTCTTAGCAAAACTTTTCTGCAAAATGAACCAGTGTAGACCACTGCCATATGGCATAGCCAGATCAGGGCCTAGAATATGCTATTCTGTTCTTCTGAAATAGACTACAGTTTTTTTAGACAGGACATGAAGAAAATGTAGTCTATTTCAGAAGAACAGAATAGCATAGAACAGAATAGAATATAAATAAATTATGTGTTCATTGTGATGGTGTAAGCTATATTACATAGAGTTATTAGACTTTTTTAAATGTAGATGTTCCAAAGGTCTGCATCAGTGGATGGTAGGCTTTGGGTGAAAGCCAGGAGATTCTAAATGTGTTTATGTTAATTATGGGCAATTACTGTGAGACTGGCAGTTATTTGCTTGACAATCACAGGCTGAGGAAATTTCATGACCGCCACAGCCCTACGCATGCATGCACACACACACATTCTCCCTCGGCCTCCCTTCGGCAAATCTGACCATAACTCTATCCTCCTGTTACAAATAAAAACTAAAAACAGGAAGTAGCAATGTGACGCTCAACACGGAATATTCCGGGATTCATCTTACAACATTTAGGAGTTTACCACATCAGTCACCAGCTTCATCAATAAGTGCATCGATGACGTCGTCCCTACAGTAATCGTACATATCCCAACCAGACGCCATGGATTACAGACAATATCAACACTGAGCTAAAGGCTAGAGCTGCAACTTTCAAGGAGCGGGACACTAATATGGATTCTTATAAGAAATCCCGCTATGACCTCCGACGAACCACCAATCAGGCAAAGCTTCAATAGAGGACTAAGATCGAATCCTACTACGCTGGCTCTGACACTTGTCGGATGTTGCAGGGCTTGCAAATATTCACGGATTACAAAAGGAGGTGCCCAGTGACGCAAGCCTACTGTACCAGACAAGCTAAATATCTTCTATGCTCTCTTTGAGGCAAGCAACACTGAACCATGCATGAGAGCACTCGATCTCCATAGCTGATGTGAGTTAGACCTTAAAACAGGTTAACATTCACAAGGCAGCGGAGCCAGATGGATTACCAGGATGCATACTCAGAGCATGCGCTGAGCAGTTGGCAAGCGTATTCACTGACATTTTCAACCTCTCCCTGACCCAATCTATAATACCTACATGTTTCAAGAAGACCACCATAGTCCCTGTGCCCAAGAAAGCCAAGATAACCTGTATAAATGTCTATCGACTGAAAACAGTCGCATTCATTTGTGGATGTAATTTCCGAAATGTTAAGGTTTAGTCATTGTTTAATCTAATTTTTCAAGGGTTGCTATATTTAAAAAAAATACTTAATTGCATTTCAATTCATAAATGACTCCTATGCCATTTGTTGACATAACAAAATAATGATTGATTCAGTAGCCTATACAAGTATTGAAATATAGGCCAAATTAAGATATGGCATTAAGATTGAACAGGATGCGCTCACAGCTCGATGGTGGTTATACAAGACTGTTATACTAAGCCTACAAATTATATTTATTGTTATAATGATCATAATAATAATAACAACAATAGGAAGATCAAGAAAAAGCAGGGTTATTATTATAAATATTATTTTTCTGACAATTTGGAAGTGTAAACATGAAATAAATGATGTAATACCAGAGAGTCTGTTTGAATGAAAAAAAGTGTAAAGTCTTTATTACAGCATAGCGAGGATTAAAAACAGCCAAATTTCTGAAATTGTTTATCCAACATGTTGTGGTTCTCTGAGGCTTGGTGCTATTAAACAAACACTTAAACAGAAGCAGGATCTGTCTTGTTTCTGTACAGTAACGGCCAAAGTTTGGACACACCTACACTTGCAATTTTACACATTCACTGACCGTCATGTCTTAAAGTAAAGATGGACTGTCATTTCTCTTTGCTTATTTGAGCTGTTCTTGACATAATATGGACTTGGTCTTTTACCAAATAGGGCTATCTTCTGTATACCACCCCTGCCTTGTCACAACACAACTGATTGGCTCAAGCGCATTAAGAAGGAAAGACTTTCCACAAATTAACTTTGAAGATGGCACACCTGTTAATTGAAATGCATTCCAGGTGACTACCTCATGAAGCTGGTTTAGAGAATACCAAGAGTGTGCAAAGCTGTCATCAAGGGAAAGGTTGGCTACTTTGAAGAATCTAAAATATATTTTGATTTGTTTAACACTTTTTTGGTTATTACATAATTCCATATGTGTTATTTCATAGTTTTGAAATCTTCACTATTATTCTACAATGTAGAAAATAGTAAAAATAAAGAAAAACCCTTAAATGAGTAGTCGTGTTCAAAGTTTTTACTGGTACTTTATATATGGATGATTTATAAAGCCAGGAACATTTAACAGTTATTGATCATACACCTAATTAAGTTGGCGTTTCCTCTCTCCTCACTTTTCTTAGACGTTTAAGGCAAGTGCTGTTTTCTCGTCTCCTAACACCACTGCTGCCTCCGTTGCATGTTGTTCTCAACACCAATATGTTGGTTAACTTTGCTATTATGCACATAGCAACATGGTGTAGGAAAAGGCATAAATTCAACAGCGCACTGATGTTTCAGAAACACAGACAGCAGCCGCTATCCAATGCCGGAGAAAGCGCATTGTTATAAAATAATAATATATCCTTTTTTTGTGTTGCACCATTGTTCTTACTGTATGTAGTACAGTGCATACGGAAAGTATTCAGACCCCTTGTAATGAGGTCTGTGTGTAGCTGGTGTAGAGGAGTCAGGCACAGGACAGCAGATATGAGTAAATAAACGTACTTTACTCAGCAAATATATATGCAATACAAAAAAGAGAGCCCACATTAATTAACGGACCGTACTACATACAAACAATTACTTACAAACAGACATGACGGAACAGAGGGTTAAATAATGAACAAGTCATTTGGGAATTGAAACCAGGTGTGTAAGAAAAAGCCAAACAAATTGAAAATGAACAGTGGATCGGCGATGGCTAGAAGGCCGGTGATGTCGACCCTCGAACGCCGCACGAACAAGGAGAGGGACCGACTTCGGCGGAAGTCGTGACAGTACCCCCCCACGAGGCGCAGGGTGATCCGGATGGAGACGGTGGAACTCCCACAGCAACGAAGGGTCCAAGACGTCCTCCACCGGCACCCAGCATCTCTCCTCCGGACCGTACCCCTTCCACTCCACGAGGTACTGAAGGCCCCTCGCCCGACGCCTCGAGTCCAGGATGGCTCAAACAGCATACGCTGCGGCCCCCTCGATGTCCAAAGGGGTCGGAGGAACCTCCCGTACCTCAGATTCCTGGAGTGGACCAGCCACCACCAGCCTGAGGAGAGACACATGGAACGAGGGATTAATACGGTAATCTGGGGGAAGCTGTGACCTGTAGCATACCTCGTTCAGTCTCCTCAGGACCTTGAATGGCCCCACAAACCGCGGACCCAGCTTTCAGCAGGGCAGGCGGAGGGGAAGGTTTCGGGTCGAGAGCCAGACCCGGTCCCCCGGTGTGAACACCGCCTTACTGCGGTGTCTGTCGGCGCTTGCCTTCTGCCGCCTCACGGCCCGTTGCAGATGCACATGGGCGGCGTCCCAGGTCTCCTCCGAGTGCTTAAACCATTCGTCCACCGCAGGAGCTTCGATCTGGCTCTGATGCTAAGGTGCCAGAAGCGGCTGATACCCCAGTACGCACTGGAAGGGAGAGAGGTTAATGTAGGAGTGGAGGAGTGAGTTTTGGGCCACCTCCACCCAGCGGGTAGCTGTACCTCACAGTGATCTGATTGAGGCCTCGATAGTCAATACACGGGCGCAGACCTCTATCCTTCTTCTTCACAAAAAAAAAACTCGAGGAGGCAGGTGAAGTGGAGGGCTGAATGTATCCCTGCCCCAGGGATTCGGAGACATATGTTTCCATAGTCACCGTCTCCTCCTGTGACAGAGGATACACATGACTCCTGGGAAGTGTTGCGTCTACCAAGAGATTTATCGCACAATCTCCCCGTCGATGGGGTGGTAATTGAGTCGCCTTCTTTTTACAGAAGGCGAGAGCGAAATCGGCATATTCTGGGGGAATGGGCACGGTGGTCTGGACTTTCCACCGTGGTAGCACCAACGGAAACCCCTACACATCTCCCCGAGCACTCTCGCGACCACCCCGTGAGAGCCCTCTGTTGCCAGGAAATGGTGGGGTTATGATGAGCCAACCAGGGAAGGCCTAGTACCACAGGAAATGCAAGAGAGTCAATGAGGAAGAGACTGATTCCCTCCATGGCCAGGGAGATGGTGGTTTCCCTGATTAGCCCGGACCCTAATGGTCGACAATCCAGAGCGTGTACCGGGAAAGGTCTAACCACAGGAATAATGGGGATCCCTAAACTAAGGGCGAACGCTCTGTCGATAAAGTTCCCAGCAGTGCCTGAAACGACGAGCGCCTTATGCTGGAAATGCAGGGAAATCTCAAGAAAACAAACAGCTACAAACAGGTGGACAACAGAGGACTCTGGATGAGAGTGATGCAGACTCACCTGGGGTGACGCCAGAGTGCCTTGCCTGCTGCCTTGACTCCCAGAGGGACCAACCCGGCACTGACCGGCAGTGTGCCCTCTGCGGCCACAGCCCTGCCTGCTGCCTTGACTCCCTACGCGCAGCCCCTCCCAGTTCCATGGGCACCGGAGCGGAGGTGCTGGAAGATGGAACCGACAGAGCCCCTTTTTGACGTCCACGGGGGACCAGCAGGTTATCCAACCGGATGGACAGATCCACCAGTTGGTCAAATGTGATGGTGGCATCCCTGCAGGCCAACTCCCGTCAGACATCCTCGCGCAGGCTGCATTGGTAGTGGTCGATGAGGGCCCTGTCATTCCATCCTGCTCCGGCGGCCAAGGTCCAGAATTCCAGTGCGAACTCCTTTGCGCTCCTAGTCCCCTGCCTCAAATGGAAGAGCCGTTCTCCTGCCGCTCTTCTTTCGGGTGGATGGCCGAAGACGGCCCGGAAGCGGTGGGTGAACTACTCAAAGTGGTCCAACGCCGCGTCTCCTTCTCCCCATATGGCGTTTGCCCACTCCAGAGCTCTCCCCGAGAGGCATGAGACGAGGGCAGACACTCTCTCCCTTTCCGAGGGAGCTGGGTGCACAGTGGCCAGGTAGAGGTCTAGTTGTAGCAGGAATCCCTGGCACTGTGCTGCCGTCCCATCATACTCCCTGGGAAGGGAGAGACGCATCCCACTGGAACTGGATCCGGACGGGACGGGTAGAGGTAACCCAGGTTGCGCTGGCCGAGGCGCTGGAGAGACTTCTTGTCTCTCCCAGCGGTCCATGGTCTGGACAACGCAATCCACCATGGCACTGAGATGATGCAGCATTGTCGATTGTTCCTGGACACGGTCCTCGTCTCCTCTGACCGGGGTACCTGCTCCTGCTGACTCCATGGTTGGTGTGAGATTATGTCAATGGTGTGCGTACTGGGAGCGGAGTCAGGTGCAGGAGAGCAGAGAGCAGAGAGTTGTGAACAGGTGTACACTTTATTTAGGCAGGAGAAACCAACAGACGGACGCCACTGTGTCGGAAGGGGTCTGAATACTTTCCGAATGCACTGTATAACTATATACAATTTCAGTAGCATATATTTTAGAGTGATGGACAGTGCCATCTCCACGGCCTCCACAATGGATTAATCCACTCAGACAGGCGCGAACCAGACAGGTGTCTTGTACACAATGAAATTATTATTTTTTGCTACCGCTCGACTAAAGAAATATCGGTCAACCAATGTCCTATCGACCAAACAATCGACCAGTCGACTAAATGTGGTCAGCCTTAGACCCTCAACACAGGGGCCCCAGGGGTGCGTGCTCAGTCCCCTCCTGTACTCCCTGTTTACCCACGACTGCTTTGCCGTGCATGACTCCTAGACCATCATTAAGTTTGCTGATGACACGACGGTGGTAGGTCTGATCTCCAACGACGATGAGACAGCCTATAGCGAGGTCAGTGACCTGCCAGTTTGGTACCAGGACAACAACCTCTCCCTCAACATCAGCAAGATAAAAGAGCTGATCATGGACTATAGGAAACAAAGAGCCTGGGGTGAAGAGGGTCGAGAGCTTCAAGTTCCTCTGTGTCCACATCACTAAGTAATTATCATGATCCACACACACCAACAGTTGTGAAGAAGGCACGAAAAAGCCTCTTCCCCCTCGAGAGTCTGAAAAGATTTGGCATGACTGAGGGTGCTGCGTACTGAGGGTGGTGCGTACGGCCCAGTACATCACTGGGGCCAAGCTTCCTGCCATCCAGGACCTCTATACTAGGCGGTGTCAGAGGAAGGCCCATGAAATTGTCAAAGACCCCAGCCACCCAAGCCATAGACACATGCTCTCTGCGACCACACGGAAAGCAGTACCGGAGCACCAAGTCTGGAACCAAAATGCTCCTGAACAGCTTCATACCCCAAGCCATAGGACTGCTGAACAGTTAATCAAATGGCTACCCAGACTTTTTGCATTGACCCTTTTTTGCACTGACTCTTTATAACTGTCACTACCCACACACTCACTCATACTTTCACTGACACTCACACACTTTCACATACGCTGCTGCTCTGTTTATGATCTATCCTGATTGTCTAGTCACTTTTACACTACCTACATGTACATATTACCTCAACTACCTCGTACCCCTGCACATTGACTCAATACCGGTGCTCCTTGAATTTAGCCTCATTATTGTTATTTTATTGTGTTACTATTTCGTTTATTTTTCTTACTTGAACTCTGCATTGTTGGGAAAGGGCTCATAAGGAAAGTCTTTACCTGTTGTATCTGGCGCATGCAACAAATTTAATTTGATTTGATCGATTTCGATTTGACACACTCCTCTGCCACCCTGCTCCCCCATCCCAGTCTCCCGCTTAGCCTATTGTGTTGGTGGTGAATGGCATTAATTCAGATTTAGACTCACTCTAATTATAAAAGAGGGAACTTATTAAAGCGGTTTAATTAAGTGCCTATAAATAGCTGTGTGCTGTGGACAGACAATGGCAGTGGTGTGGCGGTCCCGCCTCAATGATTTTGCGGGCCTCCTGGTGGCGGTCCGTCTGCATGAAGGTGAAGAAGAGGTCATACAGCATTGTCATCTCGCTCCTGGCTGACAAAGTCCATCGCTGTGGAGAGAGAAAGCCAGGGAGCGAGAGGTGTGAGAGGCTAAAAACAACACAGACAGACAGACAGAAGGACAGAAGGACACTCTAGCAGAGAGCTTTTCCCTGCATTCTTCCAGTCCCTTTTGAATTACTTTAAGCTGCTTGGCTTTCAGAACTGAAACTTTTTAAAGAGCTGCTCTCTGCTGTCAATCCAATCTATCAGGCAAAGGCCAGGTGGAGATGTGGGGGCTCATCTGCATACACACACACACACACACACACACACACACACACACACACACACACACACACACACACACACACACACACACACACACACACACACACACACACACAAACACACACACACACACACACACACACACACACACACACACACACGCACGCACGCACGCACGCACGCACGCACGCGCACACACACACAAACACAGTCAAAACATAGAGACACTCGAAACTAATACCTAGGTAAACCTCACACTCTTTAACAATCTGTACATTTGAAATAGACAAACACACAGAATCCTGTTTCCATCCATTTAGAAGTTTGCTAAGAAATAGAAATGTATGTTTATTTTGGATAACTGTGTGGTTTCCAGACAGGGTAAGAGGACAGAGCAGCCCCGGTGAGTGTATTTTAGGGGAGCCCTGTCTGACTCTGGGCAGGAGCACTGACAGAGGGAGAGTGTAAGGAATGAGGCCAGGGGTGTAGAGTGACGCTCAACAGGGGCAGTCCTCACCCCTCTGGCACTCCAGACCCACTCACCTAGTGGCACACAAAGGACTTAACCCCTTCACCACCCTTTGGTCCGAGAAGGAGCCATTGAGATCATGATGGCCAGCATCCTCAACAGTGACCTGTTGTAGAGCCACTACATACAGTGGTTACACACAGCGGCCTTCTCAACAGTGACCTGTTGTAGAGCCACTACACACAGTGGCTACACACAGTGGCCTTCTCAACAGTGACCTGTTGTAGAGCCTCTACACACAGTGGCTACACACAGTGGCCTTCTCAACAGTGACCTGTTGTAGAGCCACTACACACAGTGGCTACACACAGTGGCCTTCTCAACAGTGACCTGTTGTAGAGCCACTACACACAGTGGCTACAGGCTGGCCTGGGAGAATCTTTATGTTGGATCACTCTCTCCTCTAACACACCATCTCATCTCAACGCCACTATATGTCAGGAATGTGAGGATGACGGGAGGAGGGATGGATGGAGAGATAAGAGAGGAGGAGGGGAAGTGGAGTGGTGGTGGCATTCACCTTTCTATAGGAGCTTCATGCCTCCCTTCTTCACCAGACTACAGATGACGTTGTGGATACGGGGGAGCTGGTCATACTGCTTCTGACACTCCATGGCTGCATCCAGCACCCCACCAAGGTCCTTACTGGTGACACAGACAGACACAAAGAGAACATTAATTTACAATCAAATCTATAAGGCTGAGAGAAAAGAAGAATACTCCAGGCCTTCACTATTGACCTCCGTCACAAATGACTGACCTCAAACAATAAGGGAGCCATTTCAGCCCTGACAGATAAACCAGAAGGTGAGGCAATTGGCCCCGTTCCTTTACAAATCTTTAGTAGAACAGCTAGATAAAACCATGTATGGGCTTTAATAGGGTGCATGGGTGAATAACAACCTCTTCTGTGATCTTTAGCCCTCCCTACTGAGTTCTAACGCATCCTTCACCCCTCTCACCCCGGTAACCTCACCCCCCAGCTGTGCAATTTAGAGAAATATGGCAACAAAATTAGAACACTCCCTGTGCTGTCTCCCCCTCCTCCCCCTCAGCCTCTGAACAAAGAGCCTGGGAGGCAGCTGACAGAAGGCTGATGGAGAAATAAAGACGAGAAAAACACCACTCCCATCCATTCTATTGTGACTGCTGTTAAATTACAATCTGTTGATTGGGTAATTACCATGCCAATTACACAGAGGTCACAGCGGATAGGGCACTGTTGGGAGGGGGTCAGGTGAGGTGGGATAGCAATCCAGAGAGACAGGGGAGGGAGGAAGCAACAGGTATCATTTCTGTAGGGTTTTCTACAGCTGCTGGACAAGGATTTATATCTCGCACCCCCAAAAAAGTCTGACCTTGTTAAGGGCAGAATCGAGAGAAGGGGGTGGGGGGTACAGACAAAACACAGGATGAGTGATTGAGCTTGGAACACAAACTGGGCTCTCAGGCAATTGGTTTTAATTGATATGATGAGCGATAACATTATTCATCAAGCAGGAGTGAGGAAGAGGCATTTCAACCAGAAGCTTCCTGACTGAACAGCCACTCTCTGGAGAATGAGAGTGTAGCAGAAATTGAGAAGGGGAGAAAAATAGTGAAGAAGAAACAATTCCTGGACAGTAATATAGTGACTTGTGGTCTACTAACCAGGCATGGGAGTATCAACCCTCAAACTGGAGTTCAGTTACAGCCACAAGGACACTCATTGACCAGTGAGTGTTACCTCATTCCAGAGGTATTCTGTGAAATTCGACAGAATAATTTCATTCCAAGATGGTTGATCATAGACATTTACACCACCCTCCCTTCGACGGCACCTCCCACCCAAATACCCAAACCCCTTCTTACAGGCAAATACGTCTTTAGAAACCCCTGACAGTTCTGGCAAAAGCGACCAGCATCGCAATTACAGCCCCCTCTCCTCCCGTCTCCACACCAAAAAGAGACTTAACCATGTTGAAGGCTTCATAATTTCCCTAGGTACAATTTAGCTGTCACTTGCACTCCGATTTACTCAAATGCGTTTCCCGTTAATGTCACCAACTTTGCATGTCAAGCACCTTCCAGCCAATTAAGTCCTGAAAAAAGACTGCGGCGGCAAGTGCTTTACGCACAGAACCTGAAGGATTAGACAAGAAAGCTCCTTTCGCTTCATCCTTTCGCTGCACCCGTCTCCTTCTCTCCCTCTCCTCTATACCCCTTTTTTGTTCCACACAGATTGGCATTCCTGTTATCACACCCCTGTCCCCTGGAAGGGACGGACGGCCGAGCAGAAGAGTGTGTTTGTGTGTGGTGTTTCATCGTGACACCTCTAGCCTGCTGTAATGAGGACACGGCTATTAATAAGCCAGAACATAAAGTATATTCTGTACTGACACAATGACAGACCTATTGATTAATCTGTGGTCAAGTCCAATTTAATGGCTAGTCTGCGTCTCCGGTCCCAATTTAACAACTGTCCTCCTCCTCTTCTCTGGTCTCATATCCAACTCTAATACCCCTCTCTACTCTCCAAGACTCCTCTCTACCACCTCCCTCTGTTAGGCTCATTAGCATTGCAAGGGTGCTATTCTGGGATATGGATCCAGTAAGGCAGGTAGTTAGCTGTTAGCGTCTATCAGAGAAACAACGTGTGTTGGAGCGGTGCTAGTGGTTAGCATCTCTCAGAGAGAGATTGTGTTAGAGCGGTGCTAGCGGTTAGCATCTCTCAGAGAGACCGTGTTGGAGCAGTGTGTGGTGCTACGTGGCAGCTAACTTGCTAGGCGGACAAGCTGTCAGCATTAATCTGGTGGAGAAGTGTTCATTAAGTCATTACTGCTGACACTGTGATGAGACAGCGTCGACAGAATGACACTTAGCGCTTTGTCCTCCACCGCTCTGACTGATGGCACAAACAGAGAGATGACAAAGAGGAGGGGATAAGATGGAGAGAGAAAAGGAGGGATGAATAGAGGAGATAGGGAGTGACGGATAGAGGAGAAGATGGGGAGAGATAAATGGAGAAGAAAAGGTAAAGATGAGATAAAAGAGATAGATGTGGAAAAAGTGAAGGGAGGAGACGTGAAGGGAACATGTCTCCTCCCCTCTTCTGGGTATGTATAGAAAGAACTAGAGAAGGACCGAATAGAGATCCGTGCTATACCGCATAAAGGGCTAATAGAGGTCTATGCTGTATAAAGGGCTAATAGAGCTCTATGCTATATAAAGGGATAATAAAGGTCTATGCTATATAAAGGGCTAATAGAGGTCTATACAATAAGAAAGGGCTAATAGAGGTCTATACTATATAAAGGGCTAATAGAGGTCTATGCTATATAAAGGGCTAATAGAGCTCTATGCTATATAAGGGATAATAAAGGTCTATGCTATATAAAGGGCTAATAGAGGTCTATGCTATATAAAGGGCTAATAGAGGTCTATTTTATACGAAGAGCTAATAGAGTCGAGCAACACTGAAGCATGCATGAGAGCACCAGCTGTTCCGGATGACTGTGTGATCACGCTCCCCGTAGCTGATGTGAGCAGGACCTTTAAGAACTAGTGTATCTATCATTTCCTATACAACATGTATTTTCTAGTAACGTTTATGAATAGATATTTGGTCAGAATAGTTGGAGTGTCATAAAAATATCCGCACATTCTGGGAAAAATCTGCTACGTTAGCACAATGTATAACCACTGATTTCAGCTCTAAATATGCACATTTTCGAACAAAACATAAGTGTATGTATAACCTGATGTTATAGGACTGTCATCTGATGAAGGTTTATGAAGGTTAGTGAAAATTAATATCTTTTGCTGGTTTATTCCCTATCGCTAACGTGCCTATTGCTATCGCTAACGTGCCTTGATGAATGAATGCGGTATTGTAGTAGGCTATTGTAGTAAGCTAATATAATGCTATATTGTGTTTTCGCTGTAAAACACTTAAAAAATCGAAAATATTGGCTGGATTCACAAGATGTTTGTCTTTAATTTGCTGTACACCATCGATTTTTCAGAAATGTTTTATGATGAGTATTTAGGTATTTGACGTTGGTGTCTGTAATTACTCTTGCTGCTTCGGTTCTATTTCTGACGGTAGCTGTGATGGCAGCTGCAATGTAAAACTGCTTTATACCTCAAATATGCACATTTTTCGAACAAAACATAGATTTATTGTATAACATGTCATAAGACTGTCATCTGATGAAGTTGTTTCTTGGTTAGTTTGGTTGGTTCTTGGTTAGTTAGGTTGGCTTTGTGCATGCTACCTGTGCTGTGAAAAATGTCTGTCCTTTTTTGTATTTGGTAGTGAGCTAACATATATATATGTGGTGTTTTCGCTGTAAAACATTTTAAAAATCGGACATGTTGACTGGATTCACAAGATGTGTATCTTTCATTTGCTGTATTGGACTTGTTAATGTGTGAAAGTTAAATATTTAAAAAAAATATCTTTTGAATTTTGCGCTCTGCCTTTTCAGTGGAATGTGGGAGGAGTTCCGCTAGCGGAATGCCGGAGCCAGACAAGTTGACTCTGGCCTTGGTGTTTAAAGTCAATAAACAAGGCAATAAAAAATAAAAAAAAATAAAAAAAGATTCAGATTTCTTGCATTGTTATTGTTATGTAATTATACTGTTACTTTTTATTTTTACTTTTATAATTTATGTCCCATAATGACAAAGTGAAAACATGGTCTTAGAAATATTTGCACATTTAATAAAAAATAAAATAGAAATAGAATAGAAATATTCAGACCCTTTGCTATGACAATCGAAATTGAGCTCAGGTGCATCCTATTTCCATTGATCACCCTTGAGATGCTTCTACAACTTGATTGGAGTCCACCTGTGGTAAATTCAATTGATTGGACATGTTTTGGAAAAGTACACACCTGTCTATAAGGTCCCACAGTTGACAGTACATGTCAGAGCAAAAAAAAAACATAAGGTGGAAGGAATTGTCAGTAGACCTCCGAGACAGGATTGTGTCGAGGCACAGATCTGGGGAAGGGTACCAAAACATTTCTGCAGCATTGAAGGTTCCCAAGAACACAGTGGTCCACATCAGTCTTAAATGGAAGAAATTTGGAACCACCAAGACTTCCTGCAGCTGGCCGCCTGGCCAAACTGAAGAATAGTGGAAGAAGGGCCTTAGTCAGGGAAGTGACCAAGAACCCGATTGTCAATCTGACAGAACTTCAGAGTTCCTCTGTGGAAATGGGAGAAGCTTCCAGAAGGACAACCATCTCCGCAGCACTCCACCAATCAGGCCTTTACGGTAGAGTGGCCAGACGGAAGCCACTCCTCAGTAAAAGGCACATGACAGCCCGCTTTGTCACGATTGACCATGGGAGAGAGAGAGGACCAAGGCGCAGCATGTAAAAAAGACATCTTCTCTTTATTTAGGAGAAAACGAACGAAGCAAAACAACAAATAGACGACCGTGAAGCTAGAACCGAACGAAATGCAAACATGCAACCTAGACACAGACACAGACCTAGACAATGACCCGACAAAAACATGATGCCTATGGCCGCCTAAAATATGGCTCCCAATCAGAGACAAATGAAAGACATCTGTCTCTAATTGGGAACCACTCAGGCAACCATAGACATACCTAGAACATTCACTCAACCATAGACATACCTAGAAACATTCACTCAACACAAACCCATAAACTAAACCCAACACCCCCCTTTTCCATATAACCACCAAAAACGAAACAAAACACAAACATTCCCCATGTCACACCCTGACCTAACTAAAATAATAAAGAAAACAAAGAATACTAAGGCCAGGGCGTGACATAACCCCCCTCTTAAGGTGCGAACTCCGGGCGCACCAGCACACAGTCTAGGGGAGGGTCTGGGTGAGCTTCCTTCCACGGTGGCGGCTCCGGTACTGGTCGGGGTCCCCACCCCACCATAGTCACTACCCGCCTCCGTAGCCTCCTCCCAATGGCCATCCTTCCCCTTAACCCCACTGGATTAAGGGACAGCACCGGACTAAGGGGCAGCACCGGACTAAGGGGCAGCACCGGACTAAGGGGCAGCACCGGACTAAGGGGCAGCACCGGACTAAAGGGCAGCACCAGGATAAGGGGCAGCACCAGGATAAGGGGCAGCACCAGGATAAGGGGCAGCTCCGGACTGAGGGACGGCAGCTCCGGACTGAGGGACGGCAGCTCCGGACTGAGGGACGGCAGCTCCGGACTGAGGGACGGCAGCTCCGGACTGAAGAACGGCAGCTCCGGACTGAAGGACGGCAGCTCCGGCCTGAGGGACGGCAGCTCCGGACTGAGGTACGGATCCTGGCTGGATGACTCATGGTTGGCTGACGGATCCGGCTGATCCGGGCTGGCGGAAGGCTCTGGCTGCTCATGGCTGACAGAAGGCTCTGGCTGCTCATGGCTGACGGAAGGCTCTGGCTGCTCATGGCTGACGGAAGGCTCTGGCTGCTCATGGCTGGCGGAAGGCTCTGGCTGCTCATGGCTGGCGGAAGGCTCTGGCTGCTCATGGCTGGCGGAAGGCTCTGGCTGCTCATGGCTGGCGGAAGGCTCTGGCTGCTCATGGCTGGCGGGCGACTCCGGCAGGTCCTGGCTGAGGAACTCCGGCAGGTCCTGGCTGAGGAACTCCGGCAGGTCCTGGCTGAGGAACTCCGGCAGGTCCTGGCTGAGGAACTCCGGCAGGTCCTGGCTGAGGAACTCCGGCAGGTCCTGGCTGAGGAACTCCGGCAGGTCCTGGCTGAGGAACTCCGGCAGGTCCTGGCTGAGGAACTCCGGCAGGTCCTGTCTGAGGGACTCCGGCAGGTCCTGTCTGAGGGACTCCGGCAGGTCCTGGCTGAGGGACTCCGGCAGGTCCTGGCTGAGGGACTCCGGCAGGTCCTGGCTGAGGGATTCCGGCAGGTCCTGGCTGAGGGACTCCGGCAGGTCCTGGCTGAGGGACTCCGGCAGGTCCTGGCTGAGGGACTCCGGCAGGTCCTGGCTGAGGGACTCCGGCAGGTCCGGGCGTAGGGACTCCGGCAGGTCCGGGCGTAGGGACTCCGGCAGGTCCGGGCGTAGGGACTCCGGCAGGTCCGGGCGTAGGGACTCCGGCAGGTCCGGGCGTAGGGACTCCGGCAGGTCCGGGCGTAGGGACTCCGGCAGGTCCGGGCGTAGGGACTCCGGCAGGTCCGGACTGGGTGGCAGCTCATGACTGGGTGGCAGCTCATGACTGCGTGGCAGCTCATGACTGTAGGGCAGCTCATGACTGTAGGGCAGCTCATGACTGTAGGGCAGCTCATGACTGTAGGGCAGCTCATGACTGTAGGGCAGCTCATGACTGTAGGGCAGCTCATGACTGTAGGGCAGCTCATGACTGTAGGGCAGCTCATGACTGTAGGGCAGCTCATGACTGTAAGGCAGCTCATGACTGTAGGGCAGCTCATGACTGTAGGGCAGCTCATGACTGTAGGGCAGCTCTGGCAGCTCCTGACTGGCTGGCGTCTCTGGCAGCTCCTGACTAGCTGGCGTCTCTGGCAGCTCCTGACTGGCTGGCGTCTCTGGCAGCTCCTGACTGGCTGGCGGCTCTGGCAGCTCCTGACTGATGGACGGCTCTAATGGCTCGGGACAGACAGATGGCTCAGAAGGCGCTGGGCAGACGGATAGCTCAGATGGCGCCGGGTAGACGGATGGCTCAGATGGCGCCGGGTAGACGGATGGCTCAGATGGCGCCGGGTAGACGGATGACTCAGATGGCACTGGGTAGACGGATGACTCAGATGGCACTGGGTAGACGGATGACTCAGATGGCACTGGGTAGACGGATGACTCAGATGGCACTGGGTAGACGGATGACTCAGATGGCACTGGGTAGACGGATGACTCAGATGGCACTGGGTAGACGGATGACTCAGATGGCACTGGGTAGACGGATGACTCAGATGGCACTGGGTAGACGGATGACTCAGATGGCACTGGGTAGACGGATGACTCAGATGGCACTGGGTAGACGGATGACTCAGATGGCACTGGGTAGACGGATGACTCCGATGGCACTGGGTAGACGGATGACTCCGATGGCACTGGGTAGACGGATGGCTCAGATGGCGCCGGGTAGACGGATGGCTCAGATGGCGATGGGTAGACTGGCAGCTCTGACGACTCGGGGCAGACTGGCAGCTCTGACGACTCGGGGCAGACTGGCAGCTCTGACGACTCGGGGCAGACTGGCAGCTCTGGCCGGCTGAGACGCACTATAGGCCTGGTGCGTGGTGCCGGAACTGGTGGTACCGGGCTAGGGACACGCACCTGAAGGCTAGTGCGGGGAGAAGGAACAGGGCATACTGGACCCTGGATACGCACATTAGGCCTAGTGCGTGGTGCCGGAACTGGTGGTACCGGGCTGGGGCCACACATCTCAGGGCTAGTGCGGGGAGCAGCAACAGGACACACTGGGCTCTCAAAGCGCACTATAGGCCTAGTGCGTGGTTCCGGCACAGGTGGTACCGGAATGAGGACACGCACCTCAGGGCGAGTGCGGGGAGAAGCAACAATGCGAACAGGGCTCTGGAGACACCCTGGAATCCTGGGGCGTGGTGCCGGAACTGGTGGTACCGGGCTGGGACGGGAAGGTGTTACAGGAGGTGTAGGACTAGGAATGCACACAGGAGACCTGGTTCGTGGAACTGTCATTCCCAGACGGTTAGCACGCAACTCAGGACGAGCATGAAGAGCTGACTCAGGTAACATCACATCCCGCACACGCTCTGTCGGGTGGATGTCGTGCCTCACGCACCAACACAGCAGCTCCCTCTTCTCACTCTCCTCCAAACTCCTCAATAAATCCTTCACAGTTTCTGTATCCTTCCCACACCCTGGAATCCTGGGGCGTGGTGCCGGAACTGGTGGTACCGGGCTGGGACGGGAAGGTGTTACAGGAGGTGTAGGACTAGGAATGCACACAGGAGGCCTGGTTCGTGGAACTGTCATTCCCAGACGGGTAGCACGCAACTCAGGACGAGCATGAAGAGCTGACTCAGGTAACATCACATCCCGCACACGCTCTGTCGGGTGGATGTCGTGCCTCACGCACCAACACAGCAGCTCCCTCTTTTCACTCTCCTCCAAACTCTTCAATAAATCCTTAACAGTTTCTGTATCCTTCCCACACCCTGGAATCCTGGGGCGTGGTGCCGGAACTGGTGGTACCGGGCTGGGACGGGAAGGTGTTACAGGAGATGTAGGACTAGGAATGCACACAGGAGGCCTGGTTCGTGGAACTGTCATTCCCAGACGGTTAGCACGCAACTCAGGACGAGCATGAAGAGCTGACTCAGGTAACATCACATCCCGCACACGCTCTGTCGGGTGGATGTCGTGCCTCACGCACCAACACAGCAGCTCCCTCTTTTCACTCTCCTCCAAACTCCTCAATAAATCCTTAACAGTCTCTATATCCTTCCCATTGCTCACCTCCAGTATCTGCACAACGGGCTCTGGCTCCCTCCTTTCACGCTGCTTGGCCCTGAATGGTCGGGTCATTCTGTCACGATTGACCATGGGAGAGAGAGAGGACCAAGGCGCAGCATGTAAAAAAGACATCTTCTCTTTATTTAGGAGAAAACGAACGAAGCAAAACAACAAATAGACGACCGTGAAGCTAGAACCGAACGAAATGCAAACATGCAACCTAGACACAGACACAGACCTAGACAATGACCCGACAAAAACATGATGCCTATGGCCGCCTAAAATATGGCTCCCAATCAGAGACAAATGAAAGACATCTGTCTCTAATTGGGAACCACTCAGGCAACCATAGACATACCTAGAACATTCACTCAACCATAGACATACCTAGAAACATTCACTCAACACAAACCCATAAACTAAACCCAACACCCCCCTTTTCCATATAACCACCAAAAACGAAACAAAACACAAACATTCCCCATGTCACACCCTGACCTAACTAAAATAATAAAGAAAACAAAGAATACTAAGGCCAGGGCGTGACACGCTTGGAGTTTGCCTAAAGGCCCCTAAAGACTCTCAGACCATGAGAAGCAAGATTCTCTGGTCTGAAGAAACCAAGACTGAACAATTTGGCCTGAATGCCAAGCATCACGTCAGGAGGAAACCTGGCACCATCCCTACGGTAAAGCATGGTGGTGGCAGCATCATGCTGTAGGGATGTTTTTCAGTGGCAGGGACTGGGAGACTAGTCAGGATCGAGGTAAAGATGAACGGAGCAAAGTACAGATAAATACTTGATGAAAACCTGCTCCGGAGTGCTCAGGAAATCAGACTGAGTCAAAAGTTTAGTTTCCAACAGGACAACGACCGTTAGCATACAGCCAAGACAACATAGGAGTGGCTTTGGGACAAGTCTCTGAATGTCCTTGAGTGGCCCAGCCAGAGCCCGGACTTGAACCCGATCGAACGTCTCTGGAGAGAGATGCCAAAGCAGCAGCTGCTCTTCCTGGAGTCCAGCAAAATTATGGCAGTTTATACAATCTTAAAAACATTAAAATACATTCACAGATTTAACAACACACTGTGTGCCCTCAGGCACCTACTCCACCACTATGACATATCTACAGTACTAACTCCATGTGTATGTATAGTGCGTATGTTATCGTGTGTGTGTGTGTGTGTGTGTGTGTGTGTGTGTGTGTGTGTGTGTGTGTGTGTGTGTGTGTGTGTGTGTGTGTGTGTGTGTGTGTGTGTGTGTGTGTGTGTGTGTGTGTGTGTGTGTGTGTGTGTGTGTGTGTGTGTGTCTGTGCCAATGTTTGTGTTGCTTCACAGTCCCCGCTGTTCCATAAGGTGTTGTTTTATCTGTTTTTCAAATCTAATTTCACTGCTTGCATCAGCTACTTGATGTGGAATAGAGTTCCATGTAGTCATGGCTCTATGTAGTACTGTGTGCCTCCCATAGTTTGTTCTGGACTTGGGGACTGTGAAGAGGCCTCTTGTGGCATGTCTCGTGGTGTACGCATGGGTGTCCGAGCTGTGTGCCAGTAGTTTAGACAGACAGCTCGGTACATGTCAATACCTCTCATAAATAAAAGTAGTGAAATAGTAATCCACTTTCAGCCAGGAGAGATTGACATCCATATTATTAATTTTAGCTCTCTGTGTACATCCAAGGGCCAGCCGTGCTACCCTGTTCTGAGCCAATTGCAATTTTCCAAAGTCCTTTTTGTGGCACCTGACCACACGACTGAACAGTAGTCAAGGTGCGACAAAACTAGGGCCTGTAGGACCTGCCTTGTTGATAGTGTTGTTAAGAAGGCAGAACGTCGATTTCTACAGACAGACTTCTCCCCATTTTTGCTACTACTGCATCAATATGTTTTGACCATGACAGTTTACAATCTAGGGTTACTCCAAGCAGTTTAGTAATCTCAACTTGCTCAATTTCCACATTATTTATTTCAAGATTTAGTTGATGTTTAGGGTTTAGTGAGTGTTTTCTTCCAAATACAATCCTTTTAGCTTTAGAAATATTTAGTGCAAATGCATTTTTCTTGCCACCCACTCTGAAACTAACTTCAGCTCTTTGTTGAGTGGTGCAGTAATTTCAGTCGCTGTAGTAGCTGACGTATATAGCTTGAGAGGATCTGCGGCGAAGAATGGGTTTAGTCATCTCAATTTGTTCATTTTCCACCTGTTTTATTACAAGATTTACATTTTCCAAGATGGCGTAGCAGTCGGACGTCTATTTGTCTTGTACCGCCCCGTCCCATGTATATATAGTTTTATTCGTATATATTTAGTATATTTATTTTGATTTTTAATCTAAATTTCCATCTAAGGGACTGAACATACTCTCCTGCAACCCGCCTCACCCAATGTGGTACGGTTCTGATATTTTTTACACTTTAGAACTGAATCCCCCATCAGAAGCAAGCCATCTAACTAGCTACTAGCTAGTAGTCAGTTAGCCACTGCTAGCGGTCATCACCTTTAACTCAAACAACCTCAGCCTGGTCAATTCCTGCCAGTCTGCACAATGCGATATCAACCCAGAGCATATCGGACTGCTTTTTCTCAACCACCTCTCTGGATTCCGACAGCAAGCTCTGTACCTTTACACCGGAACAACGCAACTAACCAGCTGCTATCCGAGTGACTACTCCTGGCTAACGTCTCCGTCTCGAAGCAAGCACCAGTTAGCCTGGAGCTAGCCTTGAGCTAGGCCCATAGCCGAAGAGGTCCTACAGCCAATTCTTGGGCTACAATACCTATTTTGCCAATTGGCCTGGAACCTTTTACTGCCAACACGGAGCCCCGCCGATTCATCACGACTGGTCTACCGACGTAGCCGTCCGAGGGGGTCTTAACAGGCTATTCTGATACGATGTTGCCAAAGAACCATCTACTAGCCCCGGCCCGCTAGCTTATCTGAACGCTATGTCCCCTGCTCGCCTAGCGTAGTAGTGACTACCGAACGGCACCCTGACCCACCTATTGCTGCTCTTTTGACCCTATGATCACTCAGCTACACAGCTGATGCCCCCTGGACTGTTTCAATAACACAGTACCTCATTATGTTTACCTGTCGGCCCCAGCCTCAAACTCAGGTCCTGTTTGTACCTAACTAACCCGCTCTGCTCATTCATCGCCATTTACCAGTTGTTGTCTTAGCTCTCCTGATCAACACCTGTGTTTGCTTTATGCCTCTCTCTAATGTCAATATGACTTTACTACTGCTGTCTTGGCTAGTTCTTACAGTTGTATTTCACCGTAGAGCCCTTAGTCCCGCTCAAAATGCCTTAGATAGCTATTTTGTCCCACCCCACACACATGCGGAGACCTCACCTGGCTTAACTGGTGCCTCCAGAGACAAAACCTCTCTCATTTTCACTCAAAGCTTAGGTTTAACTCCACTGTACTCACATCCTACCATACCATTGTCTGTACATTATGCCCTGAATTTATTCTACCACGCCCAGAAATCTGCTTCTTTTACTCTCTGTCCCCAACGCACTAGACGACCAGTTCTTATAGCCTATAGCCGTACCCTTATCCTACTCCTCCTCTGTTTCTCTGGTGATGTAAAGGTTAACCCAGGCCCTGTAGCCACCAGTTCCACTCCTATTCCCCAGGTGCTATCTTTTGTTGACTTATGTAACCGTAAAAGCCTTGGTTTCATACATGTTAACATCAGAAGCCTCCTCCCTAAGTTTGTTTTATTTACTGCTTTAGCACACTCCGCCAACCCTGATGTCATAGACGTGTCTGAATCCTGGCTTAGGAAGGCCACAAAAAATTCTGATATTTCCATCCCCAACGACAACATTCCCTGCCAAGACAGAACTGCCAAAGAGGGTGGAGTAGCAATCTACTGCAGAGATAGCCTTCAGAGTTCTGTCATGCTATTCAAGTCTGTGCCCAAACAGTTCAAGCTTCTACTTTTAAAAATCCACCTTTCCAGAAACAAGTCTCTAACTGATGCCACTTGTTATAGAACCCCCTCAGCCCCCAGCTGTATCCTGGACACCATATGTGAATTAATTGGCCCCCATTTATCTTCAGAGTTTGTACTGTTAGGTGACCTATACTGGGATATGCTTAACACTTCTTATGGCTGCAATCCCGCTAACGGGATGATATGACAACAGCCAGTGAAAGTGCAGGGCGCCAAATTCAAAAAACAGAAATTTCATAATTAAAATTACTCAGACATACATGTGTCTTATACCATTTTAAAGGTAATCTTGTTGTTAATCCCACCAAAGTGTCCAATTTTAAATATGCTTTTCAGCGAAAGCACTACAAACGATTATGTTAGGTCACACCAAACCACAATAAGCACAGCCATTTTTCCAGCGAAAAGCACAAAAAGCAGAAATAGAGATAAAATTAATCACTAACCTTTGATGATCTTCATCAGATGACACTCATAGGATTTCATGTTACACAATACATACATGTTTTGTTTGATAAAGTTCATATTTATATAAAAAAATCTGAGTTTACATTGGCGCGTTACATTCACTAGTTCCAAAAACATCCAGTGATAGTGCATAGCCACATCGTTTCAACAGAAATACTCATCATAAATGTAGATGATAATACAAGTTATACACATGGAATTATAGATATACCTCTCCTTTATGCAACCGCTGTGTCAGATTTCCCAAAAACTTTACGGAAAAAGCAAACCATGCAATAACCTGAGACGGAGCTCAGAACAATATTAGCCGCCATGTTGGAGTCAACAGAAACCAGAAAATACATGATAAATGTTTCCTTACCTTTGATGAACTTCATCAGAATGCAGTCCTAGGAATCCCAGGTCCACAATAAATGCTTGATTTGTTCGATAATGTCCGTTATTTATGTCCAATTAGCTACTTTGGTTAGCACGTTTGGTAAACAATTCCAAAGTCACAAAGCGCGTCCACTATAACGTAACGAAATGACCAAACGTTCCGTAACAGTCAGTAGAAACACGATGTATTGAATCAATCTTTAGAATGTTGTTAACATACATCTTGAATAACGTTCCAACAGGAGAATTACATTGACTTCAGTTGAGCGATGGAACGGAGCTGCCTCTTACGAGAACGCGCGTGTTCAACGCGTGGTCACCTCATGGCAGTGGTGAATCATTCCTGTCTCCTTCGGCCCCCCTTCACATTAGAGTCATCAGACAAAGTTCTATTGACGGTTGACATCTAGTGGAGGCCGTAGGAAGTGAAAACTCATCCATATCTCGCTGTAATTTTAATGGGATCTTGGTTGAAAATCTACCAGCCTCAGAAAAAATCCAAACAAGAAGTGGAACTTCTCAGGTTTTTGCCTGCCATATGAGTTCTGTTATACTCACAGACATAATTCAAACCGTTTTAGAAACTTCAGAGTGTTTTATATCCAATACCAATAATGCTATGCATATATTAGCAACTATGACTGAGGAGCAGGCCGTTTACTCTGGGCACCTCTGTGCACCTTTCATCCAAGCTACTCAATACTGCCCCTGCAGCCATAAGAAGTTAACACCCAGGCCGTCCTACAATCTAAGCTAGATGCCCTCAATCTCACACACATGATCAAGGAACCTACCAAGTACAACCCTAAATCCGTAAACAGATGTCATTCTGACCAACCTGCCCTCTAAATACACCTTTGCTGTCTTCAACCACGATCTCAGCAATCACTGCCTCATTGCCTTTATCCGTAATGGGTCTGTGGTCAAACGAACATCCCTCTCTGTCAAACGCTCCCTAAAACACTTCAACGAGCAGGCCTTTCTAATCAACCTGGCCCGGGTATCCTGGAATGATATTGCCTCAATCCGTCAGTAGAGGATGACTGGTTACTTTTTAAAAGTGCTTTCCTCACCATCTAAAATAAGCATGTCCCATTAAAAAAATTGAACTAAGAACAGATATAGCCCTTGGTTCACTCCAGACTTGACTGCCCTTGACCAGCACAAAAACATCTTGTGGGTTACTGCATTAGCATCGAATAGGCCCCACGATACTTTTCAGGGAAGGTAGGAACCAATATACACAGGCAGTTAGGAAAGCAAAGGCAAGCTTTTTTGCATCCTGTAGCACAAACTCCCAACATTTCTGGGACACTGCAAAGTCCATGGAGAATAAGAGCACCTCCTCCCAGCTGCCCACTGCACTGAGGCTAGGAAACCCTGTCACCGCCGATAAATCTATAATAATTGAGAATTTCAATAAGCATTTTCTACGGCTGGCCATGCTTTCCACCTGGCTACCCCTACCCCGGTCAACAGCTCTGCACCCCCCACAGCAACTTGCCCAAGCCTCCCCCATTTCTCATTCACCCAAATCCAGATAGCTGATGTTCTGAAAGAGCTGCAAAGTCTGGACCACTAAAAATAATTTGGGCTAGACAGTCTGGACCCTCTTTTCTAAAATCATCCGCCGCAAATGCTGCAACCCCTATTACTAGCCTGTTCAACTTCTCGTTCGTATCGTCTGAGATACCTCAAGATTGGAAAGCGGACATCCTCCTCTTCAAAGGGGGAGACACTGTAGACCCAAACTGTTACAGACATATCTATCCTACCTTGCCTTTCTAAAGTCTTTGAATGCCAAGTTAACAAATAGATCACTGACCATTTCGAATCGCACCGTAACTTCTCCGCTGTGTAATCTGGTTTCCGAGCGGGTCATGGGTGCACCTCAGCCACGCTCAAGGTCCTAAACGATATCATAACCGCCATCAATAAAAGACAATACTGTGCAGCCGTCTTCATCAACCTGGCCAAGGCTTTCGACTCTGTCAATCACCGCATGCTTATCGGTAGACTCAATAGACTTGGTTTCTAAAATGACTGCCTCGCCTGGTTCACCAACTACTTCTCAGATAGAGTTCAGTGTGTCAAATCGGAAGGCCACAGGGTTCAATTCTCGGGCCGACTCTTTTCTCTGTATACATGTTTGATGTCACTCTTGCTGTTGGTGATTCTCTGATTCAGCTCTACGCAGACGACACCATTCCGTAAACTTCTGGCCCTTCTTTGGACACTGTGTTAACTAACCTCCAGACGAGTTTCAATGCCATACAACACTCCTTCCGTGTCCTCCAACTGCTCTTAAATGCAAGTAAAACTAAATGCATGCTCTTCAACCGATTGCTGCCCGCACCCACCTGCCCATCACTACTCTGGACGGTTCTGACTTGTGGACTGAATATATGGATGACTACAAATACCTAGGTGGCTGGCTAGACTGTAACTTCTCCTTCCAGACTCACATTAAGCATCTCCAATCCAAAATTAGATCTAGATTCGGCTTTCTATTTTGCAACAAAGAATCCTTCACCCATGCTGCCTAACATACCCTCGTAAAACTCACCATCCTACCGATCCTTGACTTCGGCGATGCCATTTACAAAATAGCCTCCTCTAAGATAATTGGATGTAGTCTGTCACAGTAGCTTACCGATCATTGCACCTGTACACAGCCCATCTGTAAATAGCCCACCCAACTACCTCATCCCCTTATTGTTATTTATTTTTTGCTCCTTTGCACCCCAGTATCTCTACTTGCACATTCCTCTTCTGCACATCTATCACTCCAATGTTTAATTGCTAAATTGTAATTATTTTGCCACTATGGCCTATTTTTTGCCTTACCTCCCTAATCTCACTACATTTGCACACACTGTATACCAATTTTTCTATTGTGTTATTGACTGTATGTTTGTTTATCTCATGTGTAACTCTGTGTTGTTTGAGTCGCACTGCTTTGCTTATCTTGGCCAGGTCGCAGTTGTAAATGAGAACTTGTTCTCAACTGGCCAACTGGTTAAATAACGGTGAAATATTTTTTGGTTTATAAATGTAGTTGAGGTTTAGGGTTTAGTGAGTGTTTTGTTCCAAATTCAATGCTTTTAGTTTTAGAAATATTTCTGGCTAATTTATTCCTTGCCACCCACTCTGAAACTAACTGCAGCTCTTTGTTGAGTGTTGCAGTAATTTCAGTCGCTGTGGTAGTTGACGTGTATAGCTTGAGAGGATCTGCAGAGAAGAATGTGAGAATCTCCCAAATATAGCCGTGCCAAGCTTGTGTCACGGCCGTCGTTAAAGGAAGACCAAAGTGCAGCATGGTGAGCGTACATTTTATTTTATTTTGTAAAATGTCGCCAACAAAACAAGAAATAACAAACATGACCGTGAAGCTTACAAGGGCTATAGTACCCCTAACAAAGACAACCTCCCACAATGACACAAGGGAAAAAGGCGGCCTAAGTATGATTCCCAATCAGAGACAACGATAGACAGTTCTCCCTGATTGAGAACCACACCCGGCTAAAACATAGAAATACACAAACCTAGAAAACAGAACATAGAATGCCCACCCAAATCACACCCTGACCAAACCAAATGGAGACATAAAAAGGCTCTCTCAGGTCAGGGCGTGACAGTGCCCCCCCCCTCCCCCCAAAGGTACTAACTCCGGCCGCAAAACCTGAACCTATAGGGGAGGGTCAGGGTGGGCATCTATCCGCGGTGGTGGCTCTGGTGCGGGACGTAGACCCCGCTCCACCTCTGGCTAACCCCACTTTGGTGGCGCCTCTGGTGTGGGGACCCTCGTCGCCGACCTAGGACTGGGGACCCTCGTTGCGGGCCCCGGACTGGGAACCCTCGTTGCGGGCCTCGGACTGGGGACCCTCGTTGTGGGCCCCGGAATGGGAACCCTCGTTGCGGGCCCCGGACTGGGGACCCTCGCTGCCGGCCCCAGACTGGGGACCCTCGTTGCGGGCCCCGGACCGGGGACCGTCGCTGGAGGCTCCGGACTGGAGACCGTTGCTGGAGGCTCCAGACTGGAGACCGTCGCTGGAGGCTCCGGACTGAAGACCCTCGTTGCTGGCCCCGGACTGGGGACCCTCGTTGCGGGCTACGGACTGAAGACTCCGGACTGGAGACCGTCGCTGGAGGCTCCGGACTGGGGACCCTCGTTGCGGGCCCCGGACTGGGGACCGTCGCTGGAGGCCCCGTACCGGAGGCCGTCGCTGGAGGCTCCGGACTGCTGGCCGTCGCTGGGGGCTCCGGACTGGAGGCCGTCGATTGAGGCTTCGTGCCATGACTCCTCACTGGAGGCTTCTTGCCATGGATCATCACTGGAGGCTTTGTGCCATGGATCATCACTGGAGGCTTCGTGCCATGGATCATCACTGGAGGCTTCGTGCCATGGATCATCACTGTAGGCTTCTTGCCATGGATCATCACTGAGGCTTCATGCCATGGATCATCACTGGAGGCTTCTGCCATGGATCATCACTGGAGTGGGGAGACATACAGGAGGCCTGGTTCTGGCAGCAGGCACAGGACTCACCAGGCTGGGGAGACAAACTGGAGGCTTGGTTCTTGGCGGAGGCACCGGATACACTGGGCCGTGGAGGCGCACTGGAGGTTTCGAGCGTAGAGCCTGCACAACCCGTCCTGGCTGGACGGTTATCTTCGCCCTGCAAATGCGGGACACTGGCATAGGACGCACTAGGCTGTGCAGACGCACCAGAGACACAGTGCTCAGAGCCGGCGCAGGATATCCTGGGCCGAAGAGACGCACTGGAGACCAGGCGCGCTGAGCTGGCACCATCCGTCCTGGATGGATGCTCACCCTAGCCCGGCAGATGCGGGGAGCTGGGATGTAGCACACCGGGCTGTGAACGCGCACTTGAGACACCGTGCGCTTCACCGCATAACACGGTGCCTGACCAGTACCACACTTCTCCCCACGGTAAGCACGAGGAGTTGGCTCAGGTCTCCAACCTGACTCAGCCAATCTCCTCGTGTATCCTGTCTCTCAGGCTTCCGTGCTAGCTCCTCATAGCGTCGCCGCTCTGCTTTAGCTGCTTCCAGTTCCTCCTTAGGACGGCAAAATTCAGTAGCCTGTGCCCAGGGTCCCTTGCCTTCCAATATCTCCTCCCATGTCCTTTCCTCCCGAAAGCGCTGCTCCTCCCGGCCACACTGCTTGGTCCTTTGGTGGTGGGTAGTTCTGTCACGGCCGTCGAAAGAACTGGACCAAAGTGCAGCGTGGTGGTTGTACATTTTATTTTATTTTGTAAAATGTCGCCAACAAAACAAGAAATAACAAAAACGACAGTGAAGCTTACAAGGGCTATGGTACCCCTAACAAAGACAACCTCCCACAATGACAAAAGGGAAAAAGTCTGCCTAAGTATGATTCCCAATCAGAGACAACGATAGACAGGTGTCCCTGGTTGAGAACCACACCCGGCCAAAACACAGAAATACACAAACCTAGAAAACAGAACATAGAATGCCCACCCAAATCACACATTGACCAAACCAAATAGAGACATAAAAAGGCTCTCTCATGTCAGGGCGTGACAGCTTGTAGTGTCATATCTAAGAAGAATCGAGGCTGTAATCGCTGCCAAAAGTGTATCGACAAAGTACTGAGTTAGGAGTCTGAATACTTATGTATACTATATAAAGGTCTAATAGAGCTATATACTATATAACGGACTAATAGAGGTCTATACTATATAAAGGACTAATAGAGGTCTATACTATATAAAGAGCTAATAGAGGTATAAACTATATAAAGGGCTAATGGAGGTATATACTATATAAAGGGCTAATAGAGGTATATACTATATAAAGGGCTAATATAGGTATATACTATATAAAGGGCTAATAGAGATATATACTATATAAAGGGCTAATAGAGTTATATACTATATAAAGGGCTAATATAGGTATATACTATATAAAGGGCTAATAGAGGTATATACTATATAAAGGGCTAATAGAGGTATATACTATATAAAGGGCTAATAGAGGTATATACTATATAAAGGGCTAATATAGGTATATACTATATAAAGGGCTAATAGAGGTATATACTATATAATGGACTAATAGAAGTCCATGCTATATAAAGGGCTAATAGAGGTATATACTATATAAAGGGCTAATATAGGTATATGCTTTATAAAAGGCTAATAGAGGTCATGATATATAAAGGGCTAATAGAGGTCTATGCTATATAAAGGGCTAATATAGGTCTATGCTATATAAAGGGCTAATAGAGGTCTATGATATATAAAGGGCTAATAGAGGTCTATGCTATATAAAGGGCTAATATAGGTCTATGCTATATAAAGGGCTAATAGAGGTATATGCTATATAAAGGGCTAATAGAGGTATGTGCTATATAAAGGGCTAATAGAGGTCTATGCTATATAAAGGGCTAATAGAGGTATATGCTATATAAAGGGCTAATAGAGGTCTATGATATATAAAGGGCTAATAGAGGTCTATGCTATATAAACGGCTAATAGAGGTATATACTATATAAAGGGCTAATAGAGGTATATACTATATAAAGGGCTAATAGAGGTATATACTATATAAAGGACTAATAGAGGTCTATACTATATAAAGGGCTAATAGAGGTATACAACCTTCGCTCTCTCTCCCCCGCTACTCTCTCCTCTTCCATCCTATCATCTCTTCCCTCTGCTCAAACCTTCTCCAACCTATCTCCTGATTCTGCCTCCTCAACCCTCCTCTCCTCCCTTTCTGCATCCTTTGACTCTCTATGTCCCCTATCCTCCAGGCCGGCTCGGTCCTCCCCTCCTGCTCCGTGGCTCGACGACTCATTGCGAGCTCACAGAACAGGGCTCCGGGCAGCCGAGCGGAAATGGAGGAAAACTCGCCTCCCTGCGGACCTGGCATCCTTTCACTCCCTCCTCTCTACATTCTCCTCTTCTGTCTCTGCTGCTAAAGCCAATTTCTACCACTCTAAATTCCAAGCATCTGCCTCTAACCCTAGGAAGCTCTTTGCCACCTTCTCCTCCCTCCTGAATCCTCCTCCCCCTCCTCCCCCCTCCTCCCTCTCTGCTGATGACTTCGTCAACCATTTGGAAAAGAAGGTCGACGACATCCGATCCTCGTTTGCTAAGTCAAACGACACCGCTGGTTCTGCTCACACTGCCCTACCCTGTGCTTTGACCTCTTTCTCCCCTCTCTCTCCAGATGAAATCTCGCGTCTTGTGACGGCCGGCCGCCCAACAACCTGCCCGCTTGACCCTATCCCCTCCTCTCTTCTCCAGACCATTTCCGGAGACCTTCTCCCTTACCTCACCTCGCTCATCAACTCATCCTTGACCGCTGGCTACGTCCCTTCCGTCTTCAAGAGAGCGAGAGTTGCACCCCTTCTGAAAAAACCTACACTCGATACCTCCGATGTCAACAACTACAGACCAGTATCCCTTCTTTCTTTTCTCTCCAAAACTCTTGGCCAGCTCTCCTGCTATCTCTCTCAGAATGACCTTCTTGATCCAAATCAGTCAGGTTTCAAGACTAGTCATTCAACTGAGACTGCTCTTCTCTGTGTCACGGAGGCGCTCCGCACTGCTAAAGCTAACTCTCTCTCCTCTGCTCTCATCCTTCTAGACCTATCGGCTGCCTTTGATACTGTGAACCATCAGATCCTCCTCTCCACCCTCTCCGAGCTGGGCATCTCCGGCGCGGCCCACGCTTGGATTGCGTCCTACCTGACAGGTCGCTCCTACCAGGTGGCGTGGAGAGAATCTGTCTCCGCACCACGTGCTCTCACCACTGGTGTCCCCCAGGGCTCTGTTCTAGGCCCTCTCCTATTCTCGCTATACACCAAGTCACTTGGCTCTGTCATATCCTCACATGGTCTCTCCTATCATTGCTATGCAGACGACACACAATTAATCTTCTCCTTTCCCCCCTCTGATAACCAGGTGGTGAATCGCATCTCTGCATGTCTGGCAGACATATCAGTGTGGATGACGGATCACCACCTCAAGCTGAACCTCGGCAAGACGGAGCTGCTCTTCCTCCCGGGGAAGGACTGCCCGTTCCATGATCTCGCCATCACGGTTGACAACTCCATTGTGTCCTCCCAGAGTGCTAAGAACCTTGGCGTGATCCTGGACAACACCCTGTCGTTCTCAACTAACATCAAGGCGGTGACCCGTTCCTGTAGGTTCATGCTCTACAACATTCGCAGAGTACGACCCTGCCTCACGCAGGAAGCGGCGCAGGTCCTAATCCAGGCACTTGTCATCTCCCGTCTGGATTACTGCAACTCGCTGTTGGCTGGGCTCCCTGCCTGTGCCATTAAACCCCTACAACTCATCCAGAACGCCGCAGCCCGTCTGGTGTTCAACTTTCCCAAGTTCTCTCACGTCACCCCGCTCCTCCGCTCTCTCCACTGGCTTCCAGTTGAAGCTCGCATCCGCTACAAGACCATGGTGCTTGCCTACGGAGCTGTGAGGGGAACGGCACCTCCGTACCTTCAGGCTCTGATCAGGCCCTACACCCAAACAAGGGCACTGCGTTCATCCACCTCTGGCCTGCTCGCCTCCCTACCTCTGAGGAAGTACAGTTCCCGCTCAACCCAGTCAAAACTGTTCGCTGCTCTGGCACCCCAATGGTGGAACAAACTCCCTCACGACGCCAGGTCAGCGGAGTCAATCACCACCTTCCGGAGACACCTGAAACCCCACCTCTTTAAGGAATACCTAGGATAGGATAAAGTAATCCTTCTAACCCCCCCCCTTAAAAGAGTTAGATGCACTATTGTAAAGTGGTTGTTCCACTGGATATCATAAGGTGAATGCACCAATTTGTAAGTCGCTCTGGATAAGAGCGTCTGCTAAATGACTTAAATGTAAATGTAAATGTATACTATATAAAGGGCTAATAGAGGTCTATGCTATATAACGGGCTTATAGAGGTCTATAGTATATAACGGACTAATAGAGGTCTATGCTATATAAAGGGCTAATAGAGGTCTATGCTATATAAAGGGCTAGTAGAGGTATATGCTATATAAAGGGCTTGTATTGTGAGCCCAGTGAACCCCCGGCGTTCAGTGCTGAAAGTGTCTCTGCTCTGTGCAAGGAGTAGAGGGACCGCTTATTTTCACTGCTGCTAATGAACCTGGGGGAAATGACCAAGCTAATCTCAGAGCAGACAGCAATTAAGGCATGAACCTCAATGGTGTGTTTGTTTTGAGCACTGACTGACAGCAAACAAGCAGCCCCAGGGGCCGTCTGCACCACCCTGCCATGTGTGTGTGTCAAACTCCATGTGTGAAGGTAGCAGGGGCGAAGGGTTTGCTTCTAGCAATGCACCGCATGGCTGTGTCAAATCGAGCAATTAGAGCTCTGTACATAATTAACATGCAAATGAGCTGATCTGCTTAAAAGCTGTTGTCACAAATAGACGTGAATAGGGGCTGAGGGGCGGGCCCATGGCTCCCAGCAGACTGATTTGCATATTGCATTTGTAGTGAGAAGGCATCTCTAGAAGAAGAGGAGCGTGAGTCAGAGTTATGAGGAGGGGTGAGGAGGGGGGAAAGGAGGGGGGTGTGTGAGTCAGTGTTATGGAAATAGGGGTGAGGAGGGGAGGAGGGGGAAGAGTGCGAAGCATGAGTCAGAGTTATGAGGAGGGGTGAGGAGGGGGGAAAGGAGGGGGGAGTGTGAGTCAGTGTTATGGAAATAGGGGTGAGGAGGGGAGGAGGGGGAAGAGTGCGAAGCATGAGTCAGAGTTATGAGGAGGGGTGAGGAGGGGGGAAAGGAGGGGGGAGTGTGAGTCAGTGTTATGGAAATAGGGGTGAGGAGGGGAGGAGGGGGAAGAGTGCGAAGCATGAGTCAGAGTTATGGAAATAGAGGTGAGTAGGGCAGAGCGTGAGTCAGATGTATGGAAATTGAGGTGACTAGGACAGGGCATGAGTCATGAGTCATAGTTATGGAAATTGGTGTTAGGAGGGGGAGCCTGGGTCAAAGATATGGAAATAGGGGTGAGGAGTGGGGAGCGTGAGTCAGAGTTTTGAGGAGAGGTAAGGAGGGTGGAGAGTGAGTCAGAGATATGGGAATGGGAGTGAGGAGGGTGGAGCATGAGTCAGAGTTTTGAGGAGAGGTAAGGAGGGTGGAGAGTGAGTCATAGATATGGGAATGGGGGTGAGGAGGGTGGAGCGTGAGTCAGAGTTTTAAGGAGGGGGGAAGAGGGTGGAGCGTGAGTCAGAGATATGGAAATAAGGGTGAGGAGGGGGAGTGGGATTCAGAGTTATGGTAAAAAGGGGTGAGGAGGGGGAGGAGGGCAGAGCATGAATCGGAGTTATGGAAATAGGGGTGAGGAGGGGGAGCGTGAGTCAGAGTTATGGAAATAGGGGTGAGGAGGGGGGAGCGTGAGTCAGAGTTATGGAAATAGGGGTGAGGAGGGGGAGCGTGAGTCAGAGTTATGGAAATAGGGGTGAGGAGGGGGAGCGTGAGTCAGAGTTATGGAAATAGGGGTGAGGAGGGGGAGCGTGAGTCAGAGTTATGGAAATAGGGGTGAGGAGGTGGAGCGTGAGTCAGAGTTATGGAAATAGGGGTGAGGAGGGGGGAGCGTGAGTCAGAGTTATGAAAATAGGAGTGAGGAGTGGGGAGCGTGAGTCAGAGTTATGGAAATAGGGGTGAGGAGGGGGAGCGTGAGTCAGAGTTATGGAAATAGGGGTGAGGAGTGGGGAGCGTGAGTCAGAGTTATGGAAATAGGAGTGAGGAGGGGGAGCGTGAGTCAGAGTTATGGAAATAGGGGTGAGGAGGGGGGAGCGTGAGTCAGAGTTATGGAAATAGAGGTGAGGAGGGGGAGCGTGAGTCAGAGTTATGGAAATAGGGGTGAGGAGGGGGAGCGTGAGTCAGAGTTATGGAAATAGGGGTGAGGAGGGGGAGCGTGAGTCAGAGTTATGGAAATAGGGGTGAGGAGTGGGGAGCGTGAGTCAGAGTTATGGAAATAGGGGTGAGGAGGGGGGAGCGTGAGTCAGAGTTATGGAAATAGGGGTGAGGAGGGGGAGCGTGAGTCAGAGTTATGGAAATAGGGGTGAGGAGGGGGAGCATGAGTCAGAGTTATGGAAATAGGGGTGAGGAGGGGGGAGCGTGAGTCAGAGTTATGGAAATAGGGGTGAGGAGGGGGGAGCGTGAGTCAGAGTTATGGAAATAGGGGTGAGGAGGGGGAGCGTGAGTCAGAGTTATGGAAATAGGGGTGAGGAGTGGGGAGCGTGAGTCAGAGTTATGGAAATAGGGGTGAGGAGGGGGAGCGTGAGTCAGAGTTATGGAAATAGGGGTGAGGAGGTGGGGCGTGAGTCAGAGTTATGGAAATAGGGGTGAGGAGGGGGAGCGTGAGTCAGAGTTATGGAAATAGGGGTGAGGAGGGGGGAGCGTGAGTCAGAGTTATGGAAATAGGGGTGAGGAGGTGGAGCGTGAGTCAGAGTTATGGAAATAGGGGTGAGGAGGGGGACCGTGAGTCAGAGTTATGGAAATAGGGGTGAGGAGGTGGAGCGTGAGTCAGAGTTATGGAAATAGGGGTGAGGAGTGGGGAGCGTAAGTCAGAGTTATGGAAATAGGGGTGAGGAGGGGGGAGCGTGAGTCAGAGTTATGGAAATAGGAGTGAGGAGGGGGAGCGTGAGTCAGAGTTATGGAAATAGGGGTGAGGAGGGGGAGCGTGAGTCAGAGTTATGGAAATAGGGATGAGGAGGGAGAGCATGAGTCAGAGTTATGAGGAGGGGTGAGGAGGGGGGAGCGTGAGTCAGAGTTATGGAAATAGGGGTGAGGAGGGGGGAGCGTGAGTCAGAGTTATGGAAATAGGGGTGAGGAGGGGGAGCGTGAGTCAGAGTTATGGAAATAGGGGTGAGGAGGGGGAGCGTGAGTCAGAGTTATGGAAATAGGGGTGAGGAGGGGGAGCGTGAGTCAGAGTTATGGAAATAGGGGTGAGGAGGTGGGGCGTGAGTCAGAGTTATGGAAATAGGGGTGAGGAGGGGGAGCGTGAGTCAGAGTTATGGAAATAGGAGTGAGGAGTGTGGAGCGTGAGTCAGAGTTATGGAAATAGGGGTGAGGAGGTGGGGCGTGAGTCAGAGTTATGGAAATAGGGGTGAGGAGGGGGAGCGTGAGTCAGAGTTATGGAAATAGGAGTGAGGAGTGTGGAGCGTGAGTCAGAGTTATGGAAATAGGGGTGAGGAGTGGGGAGCGTGAGTCAGTGTTATGGAAATAGGAGTGAGGAGGGGGAGCGTGAGTCAGAGTTATGGAAATAGGGGTGAGGAGGGGGGAGCGTGAGTCAGAGTTATGGAAATAGGGATGAGGAGGTGGAGCGTGAGTCAGAGTTATGGAAATAGGGGTGAGGAGGGGGACCGTGAGTCAGAGTTATGGAAATAGGGGTGAGGAGGTGGAGCGTGAGTCAGAGTTATGGAAATAGGGGTGAGGAGTGGGGAGCGTAAGTCAGAGTTATGGAAATAGGGGTGAGGAGGGGGGAGCGTGAGTCAGAGTTATGGAAATAGGAGTGAGGAGTGGGGAGCGTGAGTCAGAGTTATGGAAATAGGGGTGAGGAGTGGGGAGCGTGAGTCAGAGTTATGGAAATAGGGGTGAGGAGGGGGAGCGTGAGTCAGAGTTATGGAAATAGGGGTGAGGAGGTGGAGCGTGAGTCAGAGTTATGGAAATAGGAGTGAGGAGGTGGAGCGTGAGTCAGAGTTAAGGAAATAGGGGTGAGGAGGGGGAGCGTGAGTCAGAGTTATGGAAATAGGGGTGAGGAGGGGGAGCGTGGGTCAGAGTTATGGAAATAGGGGTGAGGAGGGGGAGCGTGAGTCAGAGTTATGGAAATAGGGGTGAGGAGGGGGAGCGTGAGTCAGAGTTATGGAAATAGGGGTGAGGAGTGGGGAGCGTGAGTCAGAGTTATGGAAATAGGGGTGAGGAGTGGGGAGCGTGATTCAGAGTTATGGAAATAGGGGTGAGGAGGGGGAGCGTGAGTCAGAGTTATGGAAATAGGGGTGAGGAGGGGGAGCGTGAGTCAGAGTTATGGAAATAGGGGTGAGGAAGGGGAGCGTGAGTCAGAGTTATGGAAATAGGGGTGAGGAGGGGGAGCGTGAGTCAGAGTTATGGAAATAGGGGTGAGGAGGGGGAGCATGAGTCAGAGTTATGAGGAGGGGTGAGGAGGGGGAGGCTACGGTGGTTAGGGGGTACAGCAGTTGGCAGAATGCCAAACATACAGGAAAACAAGCACAAAGCCTCGCCATCTAACCCCCCACCTCTGCTAGAAAGACACACACACACACACACACACACACACACACACACACACACACACACACACACACACACACACACACACACACACACACACACACACACACACACACACACACACACACACACACACACACACACACACACACATACACATACACATACACAGCCCCAGATCCTCCCTCTGACTGAACCAGTTACCCACAATGTTCATTCAAGCATGATCATGACTCTGGCTCACATGACCCACCATGGCCAATGAGGAACAACAAAGCAGAGAGACACATGAAGTCCTTTTCCCAGAGGAAGTGTTCAGGTACACTGTTGGATGTAATCACCACTTAGAATGAACTATTAGTATTGGGCATGCATTCTAGTGCTGGTGGTTTGCTAGTCAGACCTGGGTTAAAATACTATTTCAAATATGGAAAGTTTTGGCATGTATTTGGAAATACACTTGGAAAGTATTGGCATGTATTTGGAAGTACACTTGGAAAGTATTGGCATGTTTTTGGAAATACACTTGGAATGCATTGACATGTATTTGAAAAACTCAAATACACATAGTATTTTCAAATACTAATAAATACTCCCATGTATTTGAACCCAGGTTTGATGCTTGTATGTAGTCTGGATTCTGGAGTCTAGCCCATGAGTCCTACAGAGTACATGACAGCTGTTATGAGTGGAGGAGGGAGTACTACTCACATCTCCAGGTGAGCTGATACCAGGGGTGAGCAGAGGTCACCCTGGGCTTTGCCAGGCCCAGGGTGAAGATGGTGTCCTGGAGCCTGCGGACAGCCGCCACGTCCCCCTTCATGGCCACTGTGTCAAGGACATGGAAGAGCAGGGTCAGTGCGTCACTGTGGTGTCCCTCACAGACACCTCCTTCTCCTTCAGTATGTCCACCACTTCTGATGGGGGGAGTGGTTTAGATAAGTATTCAGTGCCCAATGATGGGGAGACTCCAAATAAGAGAGGGGAAGGAAGGAGGAGAGAGAATGTGAGATTGAGGTGGGGGAGAAGTTGGTAAAAGGCCCCTTAGATCATTTCATGTGGGGAAAACAAACCGCTATTAAAACAGCATTTCACACCCAACAGGAATGCAAATCGGCCCGTATAATGCCAATTTCCCGCTAATTGCTACTTGCATTTCTAAATGAGACTACAATTACAGGGGTAACGGGGGATGCTTTTTACCGTCCCTGTGCCGAAGCACCAGGGCCAAATTATAGGTGTGCGGCGAGTGCCCGGCATGCTCTGGCCCAGGCCCTACAGAGGCCCTACAGAGGCCTGGTGCTCGGCGGCCACCCTAATGGAGACTTTATCAGGCCGGGCTCCCATCTGGCTGACTGGGCCGCGTGGTGCTGTGAGAATTGAGGACGTTCTCCCCTCTCTCCCCCAGCAGCTGGTCTGTGGCAGGGCCAGATATTTAAGAAGTGTTTACACCGTGTTTAGAGCCGTGCTAATGCGCTGACACCGATAGGGTCTGTTTGCACCGGCTATACTAATCATCACATTCTGGTCAGAGGGAGAGAGAAAACAACTAGCTCGCAAGTAAACACCCCATGTAAACACACAAACAACAAACTAAATATCATTGGCTTTGGCCCTCAACTGCCAAGCCTATTAGAGTTCTAGCCTCAACTGGGCTAAAACCCCACTCTCCTCACTGTGAGTGCTGTGGCTAGCTGACTCATTAACAACCACAGAATAGAAATGACTCGGCTGAACACTGCAGGTGTGTGTTTGAATCCAACCAGCAGTCTAGTTCTCTAGCTAGCCATTACCCCTCATCAACCAGTTTAGTTCTCTAGCTAGCTATTACACCTCTTCAACTAGTCTAGTTCTCTAGCTAGCTGTTACACCTCTTCCACCAGTCTAGTTCTCTAGCTAGTAATTACAACTCTTCAACCAGTCTAGTTCTCTAGCTAGCTGTTACACCTCTTCAACCAGTCTAGTTCTCTAGCTAGCCGTTACACCTCGTCATCGAGTCTAGTTCTCTAGCTAGCATTTACACCTTGTCTACCAGTCTAGTTCTCTAGCTAGCTATTACACCTCTTCAACTAGTCTAGTTCTCTAGCTAGCTGTTACCCCTCTTAAACCAGTCTAGTTCTCTAGCTAGCTGTTACCCCTCTTAAACCAGTCTAGTTCTCTAGCTAGCCATTACACCTCATCAACCAGTTTAGTTCTCTAGCTAGCTATTACACCGCTTCAAATAGTCTAGTTCTCTAGCTAGCTGTTACCCCCCTTAAACCAGTCTAGTTCTCTAGCTAGCCATTACACCTCATCAACCAGTTTAGTTCTCTAGCTAGCTATTACACCTCTTCAATCAGTCTAGTTTTCTAGCCAGCTATTACACCTCTTCAATCAGTCTAGTTTTCTAGCTAGCTATTACACCTCTTCCACCAGTCTAGTTCTCTAGCTAGTAATTACAACTCTTCAACCAGTCTAGTTCTCTAGCTAGCTGTTACACCTCTTCAACCAGTCTAGTTCTCTAGCTAGCTGTTACCCCTCTTAAACCAGTCTAGTTCTCTAGCTAGCTATTACACCTCTTCAACCAGTCTAGTTCTCTAGCTAGCTATTACACCTCTTCAACTAGTCTAGTTCTCTAGCTAGCTGTTACCCCTCTTAAACCAGTCTAGTTCTCTAGCTAGCCATTACACCTCATCAACCAGTTTAGTTCTCTAGCTAGCTGTTACACCTCTTCAACCAGTCTAGTTCTCTAGCTAGCTGTTACCCCTCTTAAACCAGTCTAGTTCTCTAGCTAGCTAAAACACCTCATCAACCAGTTTAGTTCTCTAGCTAGCTATTACACCTCTTCAACCAGTCTAGTTCTCTAGCTAGCTGTAACCCCTCTTAACTTCTTGCGACTACAGGGGGTGCTGTTTTCTCATTAGCATAATTGCATTACAGATTAAACGGCTTCCTACTAAATTCTTGCTCGTACAATATGCATATTATTACTATTATTGGATAGAAAACACACTCTAGTTTCTATAGGCGTTGGAATTTTGTCTCTGAGTGGAACAGAACTCATTCTACAGCAATTTCCCTGACATGGAGTCAGATTTCACACATTTTGGCCCCTGATCTGGAGTCAGTTTAAAGGCCACTGTGAACGCTATCAGGATACGGACACTGCTTACGTCTTCCCCTGGATGCCTTTACGTGATGACGAATTGAATGGTATCGATTGCGCAATCACAGCCACTATAAATGAAAAAAACCTGTAGGTAGGAACTCTTTTCCAGCTGCGTCGGGCGCGCGGTGGACACCGACCTGCTCTTTTTCCAAGCATTAGTGTAGCCAGTAATATTTCTCAGGTCATGTTTTTACTCGTTATAGGAGTTAAAAACATCATAAGGTAGTTAATTTAAACCGTTTTATAGCAATTTATATCCGTTTAGTGCGCATTTTGGGACATTTATTTCTGAGACACTTTGAAGCGCCGGGCAAGTTTCCAGTTCATGCCGAACGCAGTTGGCATTTCCACATGGCAAGAGGACAGCTTTCGACCAAAAGACGATTAGACCCAAGAAAGGATTCTTTGCCCAAGATTCTGATGGAAGAACAGCTCAAAGTAGGAACAATTTATTATGATAAATCGTGTTTCTGTCGAAAAATGTTAATCGCTTATGACGCCATCTTGTTAGACGTAGCTTCGCTTGGCGCAAACTGTATTGAAAAGTAAGGATAATTTAAAAAATGTAAATCAGCGATTGTATTAAGAATTAAATTGTCTATCAATCCCTGTCCACCCTATATTTTTTAGTCACGTTTATGAGTATTTATGTATACGACTAGATCACTGTCTAATATGGCGCACGACATTGTCTGACCAGCTGGGCAACTTTTGTCATTGTCTAACCTGTTGGGGATGGGGGCGCTGTTTAGACTATTTATGCTAATGTGGCTAATTTTTTAAACGGCTTCCCACAAAATCCTTGATCGTACAATATGCATATTATTATTATTATTGGATAGAAAACAGTCTATAGTTTCTATAGGAGTTGAAATTTTGTCTCTAAGTGGAACAGAGCCCATTCTACAGCAATTTCCCTGACATGGAGTCAGATTTGAGAAATGTTGGCCACTTTTCTGAAGTCAGTTAAAAGGGCACTGTCGTTGCTATGACTATACGGACACTTCTTACGTCTTCCCCTGGATGCCTTTACGTGATGACGATTCCAACGGGGTCGATTGCTCGTTCACAGGCCCTACAAATGAAAAAAACCTTTAGCTAGCAAGTCTTTTCTTGCTGCGTAACGCGCGTGGAAGACACCGACCCTCTCCTGTTCCAAGCGTTAGTTTAGCCTGTTATATTTCTCCGGTCATCTTTTCACTCGTTATAGGAGTTAAAAACATCATAAGGTAGTTAATTTAAAGCGTTTTATAGCAATTTATATCCGTTTAGTGCGATTTTGGGACATTTATTTTTGCAACGATGTGAAAAGTTGGGCATGCTTTTCAGTTCATCCCGAACTCAGTTGACATTTCCACATGGCAAGAGGACAGCTTTCCACCAAAAGACGATTTCTCCCAAGAAAGGATCCTTTGCCCAAGATACTGATGGAAGAACAGCTCAAGGTAGGACATTTTTATTATGATAAATCGTGTTTCTGTCGAAACATTTTAGTGGCTTAGGACGCCATGTTTTTTGACGTAGCTTCGCTTGGCGCAAACTGTATTGAAAAGTAAGGATAAATTAAAAAATGTAATAACGCAATTGTATTAAGAATTAAATTGTCTATCAATCCCTGTCCACCCTATATTTTTTAGTCACGTTTATGAGTATTTATGTATAAGAGTAGATCACTGTCTAAGTGGCGCAAGGACATTTTCTGACCAGCTGAGCTACATTTCACATTGTCTAACCATGATTTTGGTGGCTAAATATAAACATTTTCGATCAAACTGTATATGCATGTTGTAATGTGATGTTACAGGAGTGTCATCGGAAGAATTCTGAGAAGGTTAGTGAAAAAATTAATATCTTTTGGCGATGTTGACTTTTATCGCTCACTTTGGCTAGAATCAATGCTGGGCTGCTAATTGCTATGTGCTAAGCTAATATAACGATTTATTGTGTTTTCGCTGTAAGACACTTAGAAAATCTGAAATATTGTCTGTATTCACAGGATCTGTGTCTTTCGATTCGTGTATGCTGTGTATTTTTACGAAATGTTTGATGATTAGTAGTTAGGTAAACACGTTGCTCATTGTAATTATTCTAGTCCATTTGTGATGGTGGGTGCAATTGTAAACTATGCCATCTACCTGAAATATGCACTTTTTTCTAACAAAACCTATCCCATACCATAAATATGTTATCAGACTGTCATCTAATGAGTTTTTTTGTTGGTTAGGGGCTATAAATATCTTAGTTTAGCCGAATTGGTGATGGCTACTGGTGTTGGTGGACAAATAAAAGATGGTGGATTATGCTAATGTGTTTTTAGGTAATAGATGTACATCTTTACATATTGTGTCTTCCCTGTAAAACATTTTAAAAATCGGAAATGTTGACTGGATTCACAAGATCTGTGTCTTTCATTAGCTGTATTGGACTTTAATGTGTGAAAGTTAAATATTTTAAAAAAATATTTTTTTTGAATTTCGCGGCACTGGTTTTTCAGTGGGGGGGGGGGGGGTGTGCCGCTAGCGCCACGCTGATCCTAGACAGGTTAACCATGATTTTGGTGGCTAAATATGCACATTTTCGAACAAACTGTATATGTATGTTGTAATGTGATGTTACAGGAGTGTCATCTGAAGAATTCTGAGAAGGTTAGTGAAAAAATTAATATATTTTGGCGATGTTTACGTTATCGCTCTCTTTGGCTAGAATCAATGCTCTGGTAACGTTTGCATATGTGGTATGCTAATATACCGATTTATTGTGTTTTCGCTGTAAGACACTTAGAAAATCTGAAATATTGTCTGTATTCACAGGATCTGTGTCTTTCGATTAGTGTATGCTGTGTATTTTTACGAAACGTTTGATGATTAGTAATTAGGTAAACACGTTGCTCTATGTATTTATTCTAGTCTATTTGTGACGGTGGGTGCAATTGTAAACTATGATATCTACCTGAAATATGCACATTTTTCTAACAAAACCTATCCTATACCATAAATGCTCCCGGACCCGGGGTAGATACTCGTGAAAGGTTAAACCAGTCTAGTTCTCTAGCTAGCTATTACACCTCTTCAACCAGTCTAGTTCTCTAGCTAGCTATTACACCTCTACAACCAGTCTAGTTCTCTAGCCAGCTATTACACCACTTCAACCAGCAATCGAGTTTTCTAGCCAGCTATTACAGCTCTTCAACCAGTCTAGTTCTCTAGCTAGCTATTACACCTCTTCAATCAGTCTAGTTTTCTAGCCAGCTATTACACCTCTTCAATCAGTCTAGTTTTCTAGCTAGCTATTACACCTCTTCCACCAGTCTAGTTCTCTAGCTAGTAATTACAACTCTTCAACCAGTCTAGTTCTCTAGCTAGCTGTTACACCTCTTCAACCAGTCTAGTTCTCTAGCTAGCCGTTACACCTCTTCAACCAGTCTAGTTCTCTAGCTAGCTGTTACACCTCTTCAACCAGTCTAGTTCTCTAGCTAGCTGTTACACCTCTTCAACCAGTCTAGTTCTCTAGCTAGCTGTTACACCTCTTAAACCAATCTAGTTTTCTAGCTAGCTGTTACACCTCTTCAACCAGTCTAGTTCTCTAGCTAGCTATTACACCTCTTCCACCAGTCTAGTTCTCTAGCTAGTAATTACAACTCTTCAACCAGTCTAATTCTCTAGCTAGCTGTTACACCTCTTCAACCAGTCTAGTTCTCTAGCTAGCCGTTACACCTCGTCATCGAGTCTAGTTCTCTAGCTAGCATTTACACCTTGTCTACCAGTCTAGTTCTCTAGCTAGCTATTACACCTCTTCATCCAGTCTTAATTAAATTATTGTTTGAGCTAGGTCGCATTAGTCGGCTGTACCTACTCTAAAACTCTGGTATTTTTCGTCCTATAGCTTGTTCTTTTTAAATAGTGAGCCATCATGTTTTCAGCACTTATTTCTATAACTGATCAAAACTAATTTTCTCATGTTTCTCTTATCCCCTCTAAAGCCTACATTTTTTGAGCAATATGTTTGGAACATCAAATCGCAACATTGAATCACAATACATTTAGAGTTGTGAGAATCGCCATGTGGCAAACAATGATGCAGGCACTAGCGATGGGGGTGTTAGCATGCGGGTCTGGGCAGATTAAATGTAGCCGTTGTTTGTGTGCGTCCAAGTTGTTGTTTGTGCGTGCGTGCGTGCGTGCGTGCGTGCGTGCGTGCGTGTGTGCGTGCGTGTGTGCGTGTGTGCGTGTGTGTGTGTGTGTGTGTGTGTGTGTGTGTGTGTGTGTGTGTGTGTTTGTATTTGGTGCAGGGTAACAGCCCTACTCCAGTGACATGTCCACACACACATGCTTTGTCATCCAGATTCCAGTCTGCCTCTCCATCTCTCTGTTCCCCCTCATTTTCACTGTTGTTATGCAAATTAGGCACTGACCTAGTGTCACAGATTTAATGAAGAAAAAAGGGAAATTGGGAGGGGAGGGGCAGTCAGGGAGGGGGTGAAATGGAGGTGGGGTTCATGTGGGTCACACTGGGTTTCTAAGAGCCAGCTTTTGTTTTGTTTCAGAGTCTCGTTCTGTTCTCTCCCAAGGGCATCAGGATGGGGATGGGGTGGACATGGATCCGAACTGTGCCCCATGTCATTCTGGGGTTGCGGTGACCCTACATGTTCCTGTTGACATCCCCTTCACTGTATTTTTGAATATAGATTTCTATAGGATGACACTTTGGAGAGGAATCAGAGCCTTGACTAATGACAAAGAAAGCCTTGGATGCTGTCCCCCAGAATGTTTGGTGCCTGTAGGCTAGGGCCTCATTGTGATTGAATGGTAATGGATGAAAACATGAAAAAACAGGTCTGTGGTTAAATAAAATCAATTGATAAATCAGGTACCACGTACCAAGAGGAAGGGAAATCGGCACACTGCAGCCCTTGAGGACTGGACTAGGAGGCTAGAGTTGAATTCCATAGCTGTTGGCGTGAACTCACCGGGCCAGGGGTAGAGGAAATATGACCTTAAGGCATCGCACCGAATGTGGATCTAGCGTTTGTCTGCAAATTGTTCAGCCCACTGTGTTTTAGGGGCCACCCACTGTAAACGTCCGTCTGCCAACACTTTTCATGCGATTAAAAACTCAGCAAAAAAAGAAATGTCCTCTCACTGTCAATTGCGTTTTATTTTCATCAAACTTAACGTGTAAATATTTGTATGAACATAACAAGATTCAACAACTGAGACATAAACTGAACAAGTTCCACAGACATGTGACTAACAGAAATTGAATAATGTGTCCCTGAACATAGGGGGGGTCACAATCAAAAGTAACAGTTAGAATCTGGTGTGGCCACCAGCTGCATTAAGTACTGCAGTGCCTGGACAATAAATGTGAATCCAACCGTCACCCCTGGTGAGCCAAAACTGCGACTTGTCAGTGAATAGCACTTTTTGCCAGTCCTGTCTGGTCCATCGACGGTGGGTTTGTGCCCATAGGCGACGTTGTTGCCGGTGATGTTCTGGTGAGGACCTGCCTTACAACAGGCCTACAAGCCCTCAGTCCAGCCTCTCTCAGCTTATTGCGGACAGTCTGAGCACTGATGGAGGGATTGTGCGTTCCTGGTGTAATTAGGGCAGTTGTTGTTGCCATCCTGTACCTGTCCCGCAGGTGTGATGTTCAGATGTACCGATCCTGTGTAGGTGTTGTTACACGTGGTCTGCCACTACGAGGATGATCAGCTGTCCGTCCTGTCTCCCTGTAGTACTGTCTTAGACGTCTCACAGTACGTACATTGCAATTTATTGCCCTGGCTACATCTGCAGTCCTCATGCCTCCTTACAGCATGCCTAAGGCACGTTCACGCAGATGAGCAAGGACCCTGAGCATCTTTCTTTTGTGTTTTTCAGAGTCAGTAGAAAGGTCTCTTTAGTGTCCTAAGATCCACAATATTATTCCACAGGACAAAACTAGTTCCAGAGTATGACTGTGGCCTTGAGTAGGTCCAGAGACATGTTGGACAAAACCCACTGAGTCGATGATGGCTCCGAAAGCCTTTTGGAGTGCGTCTGTGAACTTTTCCATGTGAATATTATCTGCCATGACTACAAGGTCCGATGGAAATTCATGGAATTCCGTGAGGAACGCTGTATACGGCCCAGGAGGCCTGTAAACAGTAGCTATAACAAGTGATTGAGTAGGCTGCATAGATTTCATGACTAGAAGCTCAAAAGACGAAAACGCAGCCATTTTTTTTGTAAATTGAAATTCGCTTTTGTAAATGTTAGTGTAACAATTGTCAAAGTACTGTGTGAATTTCACCAGGTTCATATATTAATATGGAATGTTGATTTGTTATTATGCATGCCTGCATCCTGGGAGTAGGGGAGGGTGTACTTACGTCTTGCCCTGCGTGCTCGTGCTCAAATCATTTTGATGCACTATGAGAGGTAGGCACGCTTTTTCTGTCGTCTTCAGAAAAGTTTGATTATTTTAAGCACAAAGTCACACACAGTGTTTTGTTCATGAATAATGTTGTATATTTAGAGGTTACTGTTGATAGTATGTCGATAGTAATGTTAAGATGCACTTGTAACTAACTTTTTAGGATGATATTAACATTCTGAATTCAACATGTGGTTACTAGCTAGCTAAGGTATTAGCAAATGACAAAACTGCTGTAGAGCTTATCACTCCCCCTAAGAGACCCCATCCCTGACTGTCCATCAGCACGTAACACACACCAGCAGAGCAGACATACTAAGGGAAGGAACCTGTTAGCTAGCCTTTGAGTGAGACAGCACATCCATTCTTTTCTCCTTCCTGACAGCACCACTAATCACCACGACCTGTGGATCGGTGCTAACATGACCAAATGGAGGCCAGACGGCCAGGCAGACAGAGTGGTATTTATATCAGCCAGGGATCTGAGAGTCATCCAGCCATATACCACCATGGCCAGGTAAACAAATATCACACAGGCCATTAATCCCTCTAATTTCCCTATCTTGTCTTGCGTTCAACTAGGCCCCTGCACACCTAGGGCTCTGTGTGTCCCTGCTCTATAACCAGTTTCTATGTATTGCTCTGCAGGGCGAAGGAGGGGAAGTTGCAGGGGAATGAAGGAAGGAAGGAAAACAACAAAGCCATTAAAAGAGGGGAGCCGGTGAGTGGTTGTGCCATAAGTCATGATCGTCAGCGCGGGCCTGGCGGTCTGTACCGTGGCCCGGTAGGCCGGGGCAGCGAGGTGTGCTAATGTGGATGACAAGCCGCCACCGCACTCGCTAGGGCTAATGGCCAGATAAACCCCCCACCCTTCACAACGCCTCTGCTTGAATTCACATGCAAATTTGTCTATGTGAAATGTTCAAGCACTTTCCCGGACATGATATGCCATTACTATCAGGACAGATTTCTGTAATTCTGTTAAAGTAGCAAGAGACCTGTCATATATACAGTACCAGTCAAAAGTTTGGACACACCTATTCATTCTGGGATTTTTCTTTATTTTGTACTATTTTCTACATTGAAGAATTTTTTAAATTACATTTCTTTTTAAAATTTCCTTCCAGTTCTCTGCTGCCGAATTGCAAAAATCACTGAAACTGGAGACTCATCTCTCCCTCGCTAATTTTAAGCATCAGCTGTCAGAGCAGTTTACAGATCATTGCACCTGTACATAGCCCATCTGTAAATAGCCCATCCAACTACCTCATCTCCTTATTGTTTATTTTTGCTCCTTTGCACCCCAGTATCTCTACTTGAACGTTCATCTTCTGCACATCTATCAGTCACATGTTTAATTGCTAAATTGTAAATATTTCGCCACTATGGCCTATTTATTGTCTTACTTCTCTAATCTTACCTCATACGTTTGTTTAGTCCATGTGTAACTCTGTGTTGTTGTTTGTGTTGCACTGCTTTGCTTTATCTTGGCCAGGTCGCAGTTGTAAATGAGAACTTGTTCTCAACTGGTCTACCTGGTTAAATAAAGGTGAAATATATATATAATAATAATAATATAACATACTAATGAATAATGAAGACAATGATGGTCTTCTCTGAATAGCTACCATAACGTTACTACAGCTATAGTTCAGAAGAATTAACGTAAATATTAGAAAGCTGTGTTCGACCGTTGGCGTGGTATGAGCTACAGAACAGTAACGTTAGCTAACTAGGCAGAATTAGGTTTGTATTATTTACTGAACTATGTTCTGTCCCATATATTGTATATCGTTTCCATAAAGCCAACACGGCTTTACACTCATTAACGTAACTTTCCAATCTAGACCAGTTCTCACTTTTGTGAGAATGAACTAGCTAATGTTAGCTTTGTTGACGTTAGCTAGCTAACTAACCAACTAACTAACTAACTAAGAACGGTGACCTATCCAGACGGGATGTTACAACGAACTGAATCGTCAATGGAGGGCTTACTCTTTATATAGCCTGCTACAGCATGCAATACTATAACTCACAAGGGGGCATAACATTACATGTACAATACCATCCCATTTTGGAAACGTTAGATGTATGCCCCCTTGTGGAGGGAAATTAATAGCTTAGATGGTAGCTATAGACGGGATTCAAATGCGTAATGGTATTAATACAGTGACTAGACTACCTCTTTTGTATAAATGCATGCCCTTCAGAATCCAAACACAGTATTGCCACGCAGAAAAATGTTGAGTATAATCTTTCAAGTCAGCCTGATAAAATATTTAACAATTTGTGTACAAAGACAGCTTTAAATTTGAAATGAGGCTTGTATGGCAGGACTTATACTGTATGGCAGTACTGCATTGGATAGTGCTTTCTCCAATATGTTTTTGTGGGTTCGATTACAGGCTCAAAATGGCCAGAAACAAATAACTTTCTTCTGAAACTCGTCAGTCAATTCTGGCAGCTTCATTAAATAGTACCAGCAAAACACCAGTCTCAACGTCAACAGTGAAGAGGCGATTCCGGGATTCTGGCCTTCTAGGCAGAGTTCCTCTGTCCAGTGTCTGTGTTCTTTTTCCCATCTTAACTTCTCTAGGATAGGGGGCAGCATTTTCACGTTTGGATGAAAAGCATGCCCAAATTCAACTGCCAGCTACTCATCCCCAGAAGATAAGATATGCATATCATTAGTATATTTGGATGGGAAACACTCTGAAGTTTCTAAAACTGTTTGAATCATGTCTGTGAGTATAACAGAACTTATTTAGAAGGATAAACCTCGAGGACAAACCATTCAGATTTTTTTTTGTTTGAGGTCACTCTCTTTTCAATGGATTTTCATTGGGAATCCAGATTTCTAATTGACTTTCTTGCAGTTCCTACCGCTTCCACTGGATGTCAACAGTCTTTAGAAATTGGTTGAGGGTTTTTCCTTTGTGTAATGAAGAAGTACGGACATTTTGAACGAGGTCACTGGAAGTGTCCTGTTTGTTAGAGGCGCGTGACCAGAAAGCTAGCTACAGTTTGTTTTAATCCTGTATTGAACACAGATCATCCCGTCTTCAATTTTATCGATTATTTACGTTAAAAAATACCTAAAGTTGTATTACAAAAGTAGTTTGAAATGTTTTGGCAAAGTTTACAGGTAACCTTTGAGATATTTTGTAGTCACGTTTCACAAGTTGGAACCGGTGTTTTTCTTGATCAAACTCGCCAAATAAATGGACATTTTGGATAATATCGGCGGAATTAATCGAACAAAAGGACCATTTGTGATGTTTATGGGACATATTGGAGTGCAAACAACAGAAGCTCGTCAAAGGTAAGGCATGAATTATATTTTTATTTCTGCGTTTTGTGTCGTGCCTGCAGGGTTGAAATGTGCGTATCTCTCTTTGTTTACTATGGTGCTAACTCAGATAATAGCATCGTTTGCTTTTGCCGAAAAGCCTATTTGAATTCTGACATGTTGTCTGGATTCACAACCAGTGTAGCTTTAATTTGGTATCTTTCATGTGTGATTTAATGAAATTTTGATTTTTATAGTAATTTATTTGAATTATGCGCTCTGCATTTTCTCAGGCTTTTGGCCAAGTGAGACCGTAGCGTCCCGCCTAAACTCAGGTTTTTGGATATAAATATGAACTTTACCGAACAAAACATACATGTATTGTGTAACATGAAGTCCTATGAGTGTCATCTGATGAAGATCATCAAAGGTTAGTGATTCATTTTATCTCTATTTCTGCTTTTTGTTACTCCTCTCTTTGGCTGGAAAAATGGCTGTGTTTTTCTGTGGCTATGTACTGACCTAACATAATCGCAAGGTGTGCTTTCGCCGTAAATCCTTTTTGAAATCAGACATGTTGGCTGCATTCACAACAAGTGTAGCTTTAATTTGGTCTCTTTCTTGTGTGATTTCATGAAAGTTTGATTTTTATAGTAATTTATTTGAATTTGGCGCTCTGCATTTTTACTGGCTTTTGGCCAAGTGGGACGTTAGCGTCTCACATATCCCAGAGAAGTTAAGGAGAAGTATATATTTAATTCCATGCATAACACTGGTATTTTCATCAACATTTATGATGAGTATTTCTGTAAATTAATGTGGCTCTCTGCAACATCACCAGATGTTTAGGAAGCAAAACATTACTGAGCATAACGCGCCAATGTAAACTGAGATTTTTGGATATAAATATGAACTTTATCGAACTAAACATACATGTATTGTGTAACATGAAGTCCTATGAGTGCCATCTGATGAAGATCATCACAGGTTAGTGATTCATTTTATCTATATTTCTGCTTTTTGTGACTCCTCTCTATGGCTGGAAAATGGCTGTGTTTTTTTGTGACTAGGAACTGACATAACATAATCAATTGCATGGTATGCTTTCGTCGTAAAGCTTTTTTGAATATCGGACACTGTGGTGGGATTAACATGAAGTTTATCTTTAAAATGGTGTATAATACTTGTATGTTTGAGGAATTTTAATTATGAGATTTCTGTTGTTTGAATTTGGCGCCCTGCACTAACACTGGCTGTTGTCAAATCGATCCCGTTAACGGGATTTCAGCCGTAAGAAGTTAACCTGTTGGGGATGGGGGCGCTGTTTAGACTACTTATGCTAATGTGGCTAATTTTTTAAACGGCTTCCCACAAAATCCTTGATCGTACAATATGCATATTATTATTATTATTGGATAGAAAACAGTCTATAGTTTCTATAGGAGTTGAAATTTTGTCTCTAAGTGGAACAGAGCCCATTCTACAGCAATTTCCCTGACATGGAGTCAGATTTGAGACATGTTGGCCACTTTTCTGAAGTCAGTTAAAAGGGCACTGTCGTTGCTATGACTATACGGACACTTCTTACGTCTTCCCCTGGATGCCTTTACGTGATGACGATTCCAACGGGCTCGATTGCGCGTTCACAGGCCCTACAAATGAAAAAACTCTGAAGCTAGTCATTCTTTGGGAGCTGCGTAACGCGCGTGGAAGACACCGACCCTCTCCTGTTCCAAGCGTTAGTTTAGCCTGTTATATTTCTCCGGTCATCTTTTCACTCGTTATAGGAGTTAAAAACATCATAAGGTAGTTAATTTAAAGCGTTTTATAGCAATTTATATCCGTTTAGTGCGATTTTGGGACATTTATTTTTGCAACATGTGAAAAGTTGGGCACGCTTTTCAGTTCATCCCGAACGCAGTTGACTTTTCCACATGGCAAGAGGACAGCTTTCCACCAAAAGACGATTTCTCCCAAGAAAGGATCCTTTGCCCAAGATACTGATGGAAGAACAGCTCAAGGTAGGACATTTTTATTATGATAAATCGTGTTTCTGTCGAAACATTTTAGTGGCTTAGGACGCCATGTTTTTTGACGTAGCTTCGCTTGGCGCAAACTGTATTGAAAAGTAAGGATAAATTAAAAAATGTAATAACGCAATTGTATTAAGAATTAAATTGTCTATCAATCCCTGTCCACCCTATATTTTTTAGTCACGTTTATGAGTATTTATGTATAAGAGTAGATCACTGTCTAAGTGGCGCAAGGACATTTTCTTTACCAGCTTGTCTACATTTCACATTGTCTAACCATGATTTTGGTGGCTAAATATAAACATTTTCGATCAAACTCTATATGGATTGTGTAATATGATGTTACAGGAGTGTCATCTGAAGAATTCTGAGAAGGTTAGTGAAAAAATTAATATATTTTTGGCGATGTTGACGTTATCGCCCACTTTGGCTAGAATCAATGCTGGGCTGCTATGTGCTATGTGCTATGCTAATATAACGATTTATTGTGTTTTCGCTGTAAGACACTTAGAAAATCTGAAATATTGTCTGTATTCACAGGATCTGTGTCTTTCGATTCGTGTATGCTGTGTATTTTTACGAAATGTTTGATGATTAGTAGTTAGGTAAACACGTTGCTCATTGTAATTATTCTAGTCCATTTGTGATGGTGGGTGCAATTGTAAACTATGCCATATACCTGAAATATGCACTTTTTTCTAACAAAACCTATCCCATACCATAAATATGTTATCAGACTGTCATCTAATGAGTTTTTTTGTTGGTTAGGGGCTATAAATATCTTAGTTTAGCCGAATTGGTGATGGCTACTGGTGTTGGTGGACAAATAAAAGATGGTGGATTATGCTAATGTGTTTTTAGGTAATAGATGTACATCTTTACATATTGTGTCTTCCCTGTAAAACATTTTAAAAATCGGAAATGTTGACTGGATTCATAAGATCTGTGTCTTTCATTAGCTGTATTGGACTTTAATGTGTGAAAGTTAAATATTTTAACAAAAATATTTTTTTTGAATTTCGCGGCACTGGTTTTTCAGTGGGGGGGGGGGGGGGGTGCCGCTAGCGCCACGCTGATCCTAGACAGGTTAACACTTTTTTGGTTACTACATGATTCCATATGTGTTATTTCACAGTCTGCCTTGATGAGCTCAGACACATGGTGGGAGTTTAGCAGGTTCCTGATCCCTCCGTAGATGTTCCCTGGGATGACCATACCCTGCAGGTCAAACATGGGAGACGCGGATTCTGCAAATTCTCTTTCACCTGGGCTTGTCCATTTTAGGAGGGGGCAGATTGCTAATCAGAAATTTGGGACATGGATAATCTGAATCTCATTATCCACATAGACACGACCCATAAATCTGAGATCAGCGTGTGTGAAGTACTGGGTGAGCTTGTCCTCCTGAGCCTGCACCTCTGCCTCAGACATGCCATCAATCAGGTTTTAGAGAAAGTAGGACACAGCCACTGTAGACGGATGTTATTCACACACACACACACACACACACACACACACACACACACACACACACACACACACACACACACACACACACACACACACACACACACACACACACACACACACACACACACACACACACACACACACACACAGAGACAGACACCACAACCAAAATTAAACGCAACTGAAAATTGATGGATACAAGGACATAGGTTGCGGTCCCAGGACAATGGGTGTGTGCGTGTGTGTGTATAGTGCTGACAGAGAACGCTCTGTGAGTGAAGTGAAAGGTAATGTGTATCGGGCGGGTGGCAGTAGATGACAGCCACTCTTGGGCGGCCGCATGGAGGAGACAACAGGAAGAGACACGGAAAACTGCCTCCATCTCTCCCACCAGCACTGTAGCCGGGTCAGACCCAACCAGATCACACACACTGACACAGAGCGACACAGCCATGCCACACACACTGATAGAAAGATACACAGTCCTGACACACTCAGACGCAGGCTGTTTGTTCAGCGCTGTCTCAGCAGCCTGGGTCCATTTCCCCTGACAGACAGGCTGTCTCTCTGGCCAGGCCACACAGTTTATCTAGGGCAGACTAGACATGAGCATGCACACACAGTATTCACAATGCAGAGTGAGCATGTCAGCAGACTCCTGCCACTGTGCAGATACATATACTGTGAACCATGTATGCAGACAGAGAGACACTTGACTGTCAGATATCATTCTGTTCTTCTGGTCAGCTTGTCATCAATTCACAACTGATCTTACCAGCAGATCCTGTAGCTCCCTGAGAGAAGCGCTCATCTTTGTACAGCAACTCAGTGACCTGAAAACAAACACAACTTTATAGATGCATCTCAGACACACACATACACACACATTGCAGGGTCAAGCACAGAAAACCACAATGGAAATAAGCCTTGGACTTGATTTAGTTTTTCTCCAAACAGCTTTGTGATTTATGTAACGTTGTCTCTGGCTGGAGTCCCCCTATAGGGGGCAGCAGAGGACAAGACATGACCACTGTACATGTACACATGAGCCCGGGCCTTCATGGACAGGGATGATAAGTGCCCGGGCCTTCATGGACAGGGACAATAAGTGCCCGGGCCTTCATGGACAGGGACAATAAGTGCCCGGGCCTTCATGGACAGGGACGATAAGTGCCTGGGCCTTCATGGACAGGGATGATAAGAACCTGGGCCTTCATGGACAGGGATGATAAGAACCTGGGCCTTCATGGACAGGGATGATAAGAACGTGGGCATTCATGGACAGGGATGATAAGAACCTGGGCCTTCATGGACAGGGATGATAAGAACCTGGGCCTTCATGGACAGGGATGATAAGAACGTGGGCCTTCATGGACAGGGATGATAAGAACCTGGGCCTTCATGGACAGGGATGATAAGAACCTGGGCCTTCATGGACAGGGATGATAAGAACGTGGGCATTCATGGACAGGGATGATAAGAACCTGGGCCTTCATGGACAGGGATGATAAGAACCTGGGCCTTCATGGACAGGGATGATAAGAACCTGGGCCTTCATGGACAGGGATGATAAGAACGTGGGCCTTCATGAACAGGGATGATAAGAACGTGGGCATTCATGGACAGGGATGATAAGAACCTGGGCATTCATGGACAGGGATGATAAGTGCAAACAATGGATCCTGAATGCTCTAACAGAGACATGATGATCACTGAAAAATACGCAACAGGGATATACAGGACAGAGAAAAGGACCGCCACTTTGCCTTGACAAACCATCTGAGGAAATAAGGAAAACAAAAAGGAAAACAAAGCAGACTCAATTATTTGATCCTTTAAAAAAACTTCTGTATGTAACATAGTGTGAACTATAGCTTGGAAAAGAAACATGTGATTCTGGGTGACAATCTGAAGCTGCTCATTTCTGGCATTAACACTGGTTTCCTCAGGAAATACAATCTGCTTCATGTTTTGTTTCCTTGCCATGATACCTCTAAGTATCGCAATACTGGTATCGAGGCAACTCTAGAGCCTTGCGTATGTGGCGTTGTCAGCAGAAGAGAGGCATACAGTGCATTCGGAAAGTATTCAGACCCTCATCAATCTACACACAATACCGCATAAAGACAAAGCAAAAACAGGTTTTAAATGTTTTTGCAAATGTATATTAAAAAAATGTAAAAAACTGAAATATCACATTTACATAAGTATTCAGACCCTTTACTCAGTACTTTGTTGAAGCACTTTTGGCACCGATTACAGCCTTGAGTCTTGTTGGGTATGACGCTACAAGCTTGGAACACCTGTATTTGGGGAGTTTCTCCCATTCTTCTCTGCAGATCCTTTCAAGCTCTGTCAGGTTGGATGGGGAGCGTCGCTGCACAGCTATTTTTAGGTCTCTCCAGAGATGTTCGATCAGGTTCAAGTCTGGCTGGGCTACTGAAGGACATTCAGCGACTTGTCCCGAAGCCACTCCTGCGTTGTCTTGGCTGTGGGCTTCAGGTTGTTATCCTGTTGGAAGGTGAACCTTCATCCCAGTCTGAGGTTCTGGGCGCTCTGGAGCAGATCTTCATCAAAGATCTCTCTGTACTTTGCTCCGTTCATCTTTCACTCAATCCTAACTAGTCTCCCAGTCCCTGTGGCTGAAAAACATCCCCACAGCATAATGCTTCCACCACCATGCTTCACCATAGGGATGGTGCCAGGTTTCCTCCAAACGTGACGATTGGAATTCAGGCCAAAGAGTTCAATCTTGTTTTCATCATATCAGAGAATCTTGTTTCTCATGGTTTGAGTCCTTTAGGTGCCTCTTGGCAAACTCCAAGCTAGCTGTCATGTGCCTTTTACTGAGGAGTAGCTTCCGTCTGGCCACTCTACCATAAAGGCCTGAGTCGTGGAGTGCTGCAGAGACGGTTGTCCTTCTGGAAGCTTCTCCTACCTCCACAGAGGAACTCTGGAGCTCTGTCAGAGTGACCATTGGGTTCTTGGTCACCTCCCTGACCAAGCCCCTTCTCACCGGATTGCTCAGTTTGGCCGGGTGACCAGCTCTCGGAAGAGTCTTGGTGGTTCCAAACTTCTTCCATTTAAGAATGATGCAGGCCACTGTGTTCTTGGCAACCTTCAATGCTGCAGACATTTTTTGGTACACTTCCCCAGATCTGTGCCTTGACACAATCCTGTCTCGGCGCTCTACAGACAATTTCTTCGACCTCATGGCTTGGTTTTTTCTCTGACTTGAACTCTCAACTGTGGGACCTTATATAGACAGATGTGTGCCTTTCCAAATCATGTCCAATCAATTGAATTTAACCACAGGTGGACTCCAATCGAGTTGTAGAAACATCTCAAGGATGATCAATGGAAACAGGATGCACCTGAGCTCAATTTCGAGTCTCGTAGCAAAGGGTCTGAATACTTATGTAAAGGTATTTGTTTATTCTTTTGTATGCATTTGCAAACCTTTCTGAAAAGCAGTGTTTCATTTAGTCATTATAGGGTATTGTGTGTAGATTGATGAGCATTTTTTTTACACTTAATTCATTTTAGAATAAAGCTATAACGTAACAAAATGTGGAAAAAGTGAAGTGGTCTGAATACTTTCCTAATGCAGTGTATAGAGGAGAGGAGTGTGGAGAGGCAGCGGGGCTCTTTAATGATTCAATTAACTCCTGACCTTGCCTCTGTCAAGAACAGGTTGTAGAGTGTAGTGAAATGGCTCGGACTTAGCCCCCCCAGTGACACTCCACTCTCCTTGGTGACAACCCCAATTATGGGTGTGACAGGCTGCCTGGCAACGACAGCATTGCGAACATTGTCCAGAGACGCAGCCTAAATCACCCACATGACATGCAAACATCAATAAACTCAACCTTCCTCCTGAGATGGAGATGATGGCTGACTGATACCAGCTCAAACACATGTAGCATATGTAGCTATGCACATACGTCAAAAACCACGTTGCCAAGGGCTTTCATAAGTCTGTTCAGAAGCATGTCAGACAAGGCAAACATCTGCACATACACACTGTAAAGAGAACCAGAGCACTGTAAAAACAGTTACCCCGTAAGAGAGCTCACCTTCTGAAGCCCTGGGTCAGACTTCCTCTGATGTACTGTACTCAGGTCCAGGGCAGGGAAGGAGGGAGCAGACACTGGAGAGGGAGAGAGAAACAGAGACTGTCAGAGGAGTATGCTAAGTTGGATGTTAATAAGGAAGGCTTGGCCAAAGCCTTCGTAGCTAAAAGTGCACGGTTCAGGACGATATGGTGAAAGACCCATGAGAGAAATAAACAGATTTAGTTAGAGGACAAGCGGGTAGAGGGCCTAAAACGTGATGAGCGAACGAGCATCCATTATTAAACACGCCTCCACGTCGCCCCCCATCGCTCTTTACCTCCACCAGTTTAGGCGCTGTGCTCCTTCGCTCCTCCTAACATATTCACACACAAATCACTTAAAAGGCCTGATGAGCGTGGAGTGTGGGGAGCGTAGAACGAGAGAGTACAGCAGGCGAGCGACAGGGCTCTGATGGGGTAATTAGGCTCCAGGCAAAACAGAGGCCAGATGCTGATGAAGAAAGTCAACTCCCCGGTGCATCTGTGCTCCCTCAACAACCCAAACCAGAGAAGGTGAGTTCGGTAATCAACAGACCTTGTAATACAGTAGATGTGTTTTGACGTCTTGAATGACCAGAAGAGGCCATTAACACACAGCTAAAATACAGATAGATACTCTCACATTACCAACAGTCTTGCCAGGTTCCCACTGCTAGCCTCAGAGCGCACCTCAGAAGACAATAAACCCTCAGACTCCAAGAAGCAGCCCATCTCCTACGACAAATACACACAATTCACATGAAAACATGCCAACACAACAAACACCTAGAAATGTAACCGTGCACATGCTTCACTGAAACACCTGCTCATACAGACAACACTAACAGAAAGGAGCGTGCACACACACACACACACACACACACACACACACACACACACACACACACACACACACACACACACACACACACACACACACACACACACACACACACACACACACACACACACACACATACACACACACACACCTTATCTTGGAGTGTGCAAAGCTGTCATCAAGGCAAAGGTTGGCTACTTTGAAGAGTCTAAAATATTAAATATATTTTGATTTGTTAAAACAAAAATGGGTTACTACATGATTCCATATGTGTTATTTCATAGTTTTGATGTCTTCACTATTACTCTACAATGTAGAAAATAGTACAAATAAAGAAAAAGCCTTGAATTAGTAGGTGTGTCCAAACTTTTGACTGGTACTGTATATTCACACAAACTTGTTGCGTTTACACCCCACTCAGGCCCACACAGCTCTCTATATCTCAGTCCTCTAGGGAGGGTCTGTGTTCACCTGGTAATACAACACACCTGAATAAAAGATCTGCTTTTATCCACCATTAAAACCTGCCTTAGGAGCCCCAGTCGAGGGTGGTGGAGAAGGAGAGGGTAGCAGTAACCAGTTAAGGGACCTGGCCCACTCAGGCCACTTCATGTCTCGCCATCATTCACCCCCCTCTCTCTCGCAGCTCACTACCCCCTCTGCTTTCAAGAAAAAGTTAAACAGCTGATCTGATGCTTTCTTTTCAATGGAGCCACAGAGTGTCCTCGCCTCTACTTTTTTCTTACTTTCTTTACGAAAGAAAGGAGGAGAGCACCTGTTTTCCTGTTGAATAATCCATGATCCATTTGTGGGTGAGCCAGACAGATGTGTGAAGTAGATGTGTACGTGATCTGGTTCTCATGTGAGCTTCTAGAATCAGCACTTTTCACTGATTCACACTGCGTGAGGGTGTGAAGGAGCGAGTGAGTAGCTTTTAAGTGTTAGGGCAGGCCCTGGTTCAGTGGTTACTCTGTGAACTAAATCCAAGCATCAGGGTTATAAACAAGCTACATACACTACATAGTAGAATTCATATTCTTTTAATATTTATGTAAAAGTTGTTAATACTTAAGAGGGATTAGCTAACATTTTTTTTTAGGTTTGTCCCAAGTGCACTTCATCTTACAATTGAGGCATTAGTCACACTGTGGGAATCTAGCTCTCTAGTAATGCACAGGTGAGGCCTGAGACTGGCTGGATCACAGCAGAGGAACTTCATAGTGACTGACTAGAATGACTCCTTGAGCCTGAAGGCATCATCCTCTCACCTTAGCCGTCCTGGTACACGACCCAGGCCAGACTACATTTCCACTGAGGCAGAGGAGACAAGATGAGATGCAATCTGACTCAACTGATAGACATAGAGACTCAAATGGAAAATGAAAGAGAAGAGAGAATAGCCAGGAGAGATGAGAGAACCAGAGAGGGGTGAACTGGTTGCTATTTCCTACACTCCTCATCTGTCCTTGAATTGAGTACCTCTCACTCTCTCCCTCGGTCTCTCTCCCTCTCCCAGTCTTTGTCTCTATGAGTACAGGTGACTGTGAAGATGTCAGATGGAATCACTTCTTGCTCCATTAATTACCAAACACTAACATTCACAGGTGGAATGAGGGAAGTAGAGGAGGTAGTGAGAGCTGTATTAGGGGCAGATGAAGAGGTAGAGGGGAGTTTGTTTGTAGGGGGAGGATAGACTGGATTCCTGGTGGGAGTAGTGGGGGGGGGCTTTAATCTGCACCACCCAAAACATAAAAGCCTCTTGGTAAAGCAGAGGCCGAACGGAGGCGGCCCGCCACACCACTTTATCGCTCTCCCTCTCTCCTCACGCCGTTGTCACAAGTGATAAGCGCACTCACTCTGCTCGGGAATGACAACTCGGCCGTGGCTCGCGGCTGGTGGAAACAAAAGCAGAGCATATGCTTCCTCAAACAAGCCTGCCCAAATCCACACCTCATCAAAATGCTAAGTTTTTCTGCCCTGCTCCTGCCCGCCAGTGACACCTGTGGACAGAAAGTGACATGGCGCTTAATATTTCATGCCGGTGCACAGTGGTGCGCATAATCCAAAGTGAATTCCCTCAGAGCGCTCGCATTTACATGAAATCAAGTCACTCCGAATCAGTCACATCACCTCCACCACGTTGCCCCCCGAACGCTTTCACACACACACCCGCCGACCCCCCCCCCCCCCCCCTCCTGCAGCCATAGAGAGGCTGCATCATTCATGAGGACTAACAACACAGAGAGAACCAGTGTGGAAAAGAGAAGTTTCTTTGTTTACACTAAACGGTTTGACAACTGAATGGATGTACGATGTGTTCAAACCAGGGTCCAGTCTGCTAGTATGCTTCTGTGAACCTTCTGGAGCAGCCCATCTCACCTACAGTGTATTTAGAAAGTATTCACACCGCTTGACTTGTTCCACATTTTGTAGTGTTATACAGCCTGAAATAAAAAATGGATTCAATTGAGATTGTGTTACTGGCCTACACATAATAACCAATAATGTAAAAGTAGAACTATTTTTAGAATTTATTACAAATACCTACAAATGACAAGCTGAAATATCTTCAGTCAATAAGTATTCAACCCTTTTGTTATGGCGAGCCTAAGTAAGTTCAGGAGTAGAAATTTGCTTAACAAGTTACATAATACCCCACACATACAATTATCTGTAAGATCCCTAAGTCGAGCAGTGACTTTCAAAAAGATTTAACCACAAAGACCAGGGAAGTTTTACAAAGTCTCGCAAAGCAGGGCACCTATTGTTAGATGGGTAAAAACCTAATAAAAAACAGACATTGAATATCCCTTAAAGCATGGTGAAGTTACTAATTAAACTTTGGATGGTGTGTCAATACACCCAGTCACTACAAAGATACATGCGTCCTTCCTAACTCAGTTGCCGGAGAGGAAGAAAACCGCTCAGGGATTTCACCATGAGGACAATTGTGACTTTAGAACAGTTATAAAGTTTAATGGCTGTTATAAGAAAAAACTGAGGATGGATCAACAACATTGTAGTTGCTCCACAATACTAACCTAAATGACAGAGTGAAAAGAAGGAAGCTTGTAGACAAAACAAATTATGTTCGCAGTAAAACTGCAAGAAATGTGGCAAATAAATGAACTTTATGTGATGAAAACAAAGCGTTAAATGTTTGGGGCAATACCAACACAACATCATGGAGTACCACTTCATATTGTCAAGCATGGTGGTGGCTGCATCATGTTATGGGTATGCTTGTCATCGGCAATGACTAGGGACATTTTTGGGATAAAAAGAAACAGAATAGAGCTAAACACAGGCAATATCCTAGAAGAAAACCTGGTTCAGTCTGCTTTCCAACAGACACTAGGAGACACATTTCCCTTTCAGTAGGACAATAACCTAAAGCAAAGCCAAATACAAATACAAATACATTGGAGTTGCTTACCAAGATGACATTGAATGTTCCTGAGAGGCCTAGTTAAAGTTTTGACTTAAATCGACTTGAAAGTCTATGATAAGACTTGATAAGACAGTACCCTGAGAGGTGAGAAGCCTGTGGGTGTCAATCATGTGAGTTACCTCACAGACAGCGACCATGATCAATAACCAACTTGACAGATCTTGAAGAATTAAAAAAATTATGATGTGGAAATATTGTACAATCCAGGTGTGTTTAGAGACGTACCCAGATAGACTCACAGCTGTAGTTGCTGTCAAAGGTGATTCTAACATGTATTGACTGAGGGGTGTGAATACTTATGTAAATGAGACATTTCTTCATGTAATTTTCAATTAATTTGAAACCATTTCTAAAAACATGTTTTTACTGTCATTGTACTGTGTGTAGATGGGTGAGAAAAAATATCATATTATTCTATTTTGAATTCAGGCTGTAACACAACAAAATGTGTAATAAGTCAATGGGTATGAATACTTTCTGCTAAAACAAGGACCTATAGATATCACTTTTCAAAGGCAGTATATTTAATGACATGAAAAAACACAAACATGGTCATTTTGACAAGAATTTGGACTTGGACCATTTCAGTTCTGAAATACAGTCACAATACAATTCATAGTTTTTTATATTGATGATGTAGTTTTTATCAGTATGTGAAAAACACAAGAGGTTGATGGCACCTTAATTGCGGAGGATGGGCTCGTGGTAATGGCTGGAGCGGAATCAGTGGAATGGTATCAAACACATGGTTTTCATGTGTTTGATGCCATTCCATACGCTCCGTTTAGGCCATTATTATGAGCCGTCCTCCACTCAGCAGCCTCCTGCGGTGAAAAACCCAATCACTGTTGGAAGGCTGATCTGCTCTTAAAATGTAGTTTGACCCTTAGATGAACTCCTGTCTCCCATGAGCCCCCGTAGTTTCCTTCATAGCCACTGTAGCAGAATGACCTGTGATCCCCTCAGCCCCCAGGATTTGGTAGGGGGTGACTACACCCATCACGCTATCGTCCCCCAATCGTCCCCCAAAAGGGGAGTACAGTTTGACAGTCTGTCAACCAAAATGACTTCCAGTCCTAGGATGGTTTTAGTCTTGGAGGAGTTCCACTAAGAATGTAGTTGTACTGTGAGTTTCCCTGACCTATACGAAGATCTATTCCTAGAGGTCTCCCGAGAGAGGGAGGGTACATAAAACCCATATCTCTACCGCAGACAGACACAGCAGCACTGGCCCTCAGAGCATCACATAAGGCTCTCACATATATATATGCCTTTCTAACACATTGACTTAAAACCAATACCTCAACTTCTAAATTCTAGATCTTCAATCCCTTCCAAAATTCACACATTTTAAAACATCCATTTGAACATCTATTTCAACCATCACAGCATCTAATTCCAGGAGTGCCCTTACAACAGACATTTATGGTATTGGAGAGGGAGTTAGAGCGCGAGAGAGAGCGCAAGAGAGAGGCAGAGAGTCTTTCTTTACGAAACGAGTGGGATAACCACAAATGCATGGTTTCCATGGTTACCAGCATGCAGTGAGAGGTGAGAAGCCTGTGGGTGTCAATCATGTGAGTTACCTCACAGACAGCGACCATAATGCCCTGCGGTGGGTTAGAGATCAGAACCGGCGCCCACCAGGGAGCGGCATGGAGGCGTCACCATCCATAATCAGCTGTGGCAGACCTCCCTCCCTCAGTCTGATCCCTGTCACTTTCTATGAGTACGGTTACATGTACACAATAATGCGATTATTGTGGATAGTCAAATTAATATAATAGTTTGATTAAAACGTTGATATGCTTTGCAAGAAGAACGATTTCCCTAATAATCGTGTTTACATTGACACATCTGAAATCAGGTTACCTGACAGCACTCTGATAAATGCCTAAAATCTCCAACTCAACTAAACGTTCTACCACACGTTCTACCCTGTTATTTTTGGGAAGCACATTTGATTTGGAGTTCGGACATACAGTACCCTTTAAAAGATTGGACACACCTACTCATTCAAGGATTTTTCTTTATTTTTACTATTTTCTACATTGTAGAATAATAGTGAAGACATATGGAATCATGTAGTAACCAAAAAAGTGTTAAACAAATCAAAATATATTTTATATTTGAGATTCTTCAAGGTAGCCACCATTTGCCTTGATGACAGCTTTGGCTGTCAGCATCCAGGATTAGACCCACTCGTTGAATAACAACACATAGACGTGTTGCTGTGCGTTTTGTTGCCAACCTTACCTTGCAAGCTGACAACTTTACGTTTTCTTCTTTTTACTTTTTAATTACCGTTTATATTTTTTGTTTTTCCATCACAACTTTTTTCCATCATTCAACTTTTTCACTTCGAACGCTTTATCTGGACCTGGTTCGTCAGTACTTTCAACAGCCGAAGCTAAGTAGTAACATTAACATGATGTCTTTTAATTACAGTCGCTGTACTCATAATATACAGGAGAATGATCGCCTTACGGCGACGATAGCTGTGCTGCAAGCCCAGCTTCAGACGCAATCGTTAGGCAAGGGTAATTTCAGTGTAGGAAAGGAAGAAACAGTGTCTGTACCACCAGTAAGTACAGATTCTAACGTTAGTATAAATCCCCCCGCACAGTCCCCGCAGCCGGACAACTTTCTCATGGCTTCTGGAGGGAAATGCTGTAGGAATGCTCAACTGGTGTCACTCATTCAGCCGACAGAAACTTTCAACCGGTTTTCCCCATTAAGTAGCGAGTCGGAGTCTGAGGCTGAGTCTTCTCTTGTCTCTACTCCTCCCGTTACGGGGTCTGAGACGCCGAAGGCTCCCCCCATTAGCTCTGACAAATTGAAAACCCTAGTCATTGGCGACTCCATTACCCGCAGTATTAGACTTAAAACGAATCACCCAGCGATCATACACTGTTTACCAGGGGGCAGGGCTACCGACGTTAAGGCTAATCTGAAGATGGTGCTGGCTAAAGCTAAAACTGGCGAGTGTAGAGAGTATAGAGATATTGTTATCCATGTCGGCACCAACGATGTTAGGATGAAACAGTCAGAGGTCACCAAGCGCAACATAGCTTCAGCGTGTAAATCAGCTAGAAAGATGTGTCGGCATCGAGTAATTGTCTCTGGCCCCCTCCCAGTTAGGGGGAGTGACGAGCTCTACAGCAGAGTCTCACAACTCAATCGCTGGTTGAAAACTGTTTTCTGCCCCTCCCAAAAGATAGAATTTGTAGATAATTGGCCCTCTTTCTGGGACTCACCCACAGACAGGACCAAGCCTGACCTGCTGAGGAGTGACGGACTCCATCCTAGCTGGAGGGGTGCTCTCATCTTATCTACCAACATAGACAGGGCTCTAACTCCACAATGAAATAGGGTGCAGGCCAGGCAGCAGGCTATTAGCCAACCTGCCAGCTTAGTGGAGTCTGCTACTAGCATAGTCAGTGTAGTCAGCTCAGCCATCCCCATTGAGACTGTGTCTGTGCCTCGACCTAGGTTGGGCAAAACTAAACATGGCGGTGTTCGCCTTAGCAATCTCATTAGGATAAAGACCTCCTCCATTCCTGCCATTATTGAAAGAGATCGTGATACCTCACATCTCAAAATAGGGTTACTTAATGTTAGATCCCTCACTTCAAAGGCAGTTATAGTCAATGAACTAATCACTGATCACAATATTGATGTGATTGGCCTGGCTGAAACATGGCTTAAGCCTGATGAATTTACTGTGTTAAATGAGGCCTCACCTCCTGGTTACACTAGTGACCATATCCCCCGTGCATCACGCAAAGGCGGAGGTGTTGCTAACATTTACGATAGCAAATTTCTATCTACAAAAAAGAAAATGACATTTTCGTCTTTTGAGCTTCTAGTCATGAAATCTATGCAGCCTACTCAATCACTTTTTATAGCTACTGTTTACAGGCCTCCTGGGCCATATACAGCGTTCCTCTCTGAGTTCCCTGAATTCCTATCGGATCTTGTAGTCATAGCAGATAATATTCTAATTTTTGGCGATTTTAATATTCATATGGAAAAGTCCACAGACCCACTCCAAAAGGCTTTCGGAGCCATCATCGACTCAGTGGGTTTTGTCCAGCATGTCTCTGGACCTACTCACTGCCACAGTCATACTCTGGACCTAGTTTTGTCCCATGGAATAAATGTTGTAGATCTTAATGTTTTTCCTCATAATCCTGGACTATCGGACCACCATTTTATTACGTTTGAAATCGCAACAAATAATCTGCTCAGACTCCAACCAAGGAGCATCAAAAGTCGTACTATAAATTCTCAGACAACACAAAAATTCCTTGATGCCCTTCCAGACTCCTTCTGCCTACCCAAGGACGTCCGAGGACAAAAATCAGTTAACCACCTAACTGAGGAACTCAATTTAACCTTGTGCAATACCCTAGATGCAGTTGCACCCCTAAAAACGAAAAACATTTGTCATAAGAAACTAGCTCCCTGGTATACAGAAAATACCCGAGCTCTGAAGCAAGCTTCCAGAAAATTGGAACGGAAATGGCGCCACACCAAACTGGAAGTCTTCCGACTAGCTTGGAAAGACAGTACCGTGCAGTATCGAAGAGCCCTCACTGCTGCTCGATCATCCTACTTTTCCAACTTAATTGAGGAAAATAAGAACAATCCAAAATTAATTTTTGATACTATTGCAAAGTTAACTAAAAAGCAGCATTCCTCAAGAGATGATGGCTTTCACTTCAGCAGTAATAAATTCATGAACTTCTTTGAGGAAAAGATCATGATCATTAGAAAGCAAAATACGGACTCCTCTTTAAATCTGCGTATTCCTCCAGGGCTTAGCTGTCCTGGATCTGCACAGCTTTGCCAGGGCCTGGGATCGGGAGAGACACTTAAGTGTTTTAGTACTATTTCTCTTGACACAATGATGAAAATAATCATGGCCTCTAAACCTTCAAGCTGCATACTGGATCCTATTCCTACTAAACTACTAAAAGAGCTGCTTCCTGTGCTTGGCCCTCCTATGTTGAACATAATAAACGGCTCTCTATCCACCGGATGTGTACCAAACTCACTAAAAGTGGCAGTAATAAAGCCTCTCTTGAAAAAGCCAAACCTTGACCCAGAAAATATAAAAAACTATCGGCCTATATCGAATCTTCCATTCCTCTCAAAATGTTTTGAAAAAGCTGTTGCGCAGCAACTCACTGCCTTCCTGAAGACAAACAATGTATACGAAATGCTTCAGTCTGGTTTTAGACCCCATCATAGCACTGAGAATGCACTTGTGAAGGTGGTAAATGACCTTCTAATGGCGTCAGACTGAGGCTTTGCATCTGTCCTCGTGCTACTAGACCTTAGTGCTGCCTTTGACACCATCAATCACCACATTCTTTTGGAGAGACTGGAAACCCAAATTGGTCTACACGGACAAGTTCTTGCCTGGTTTAGATCTTATCTGTCGGAAAGATATCAGTTTGTCTCTGTGAATGGTTTGTCCTCTGACAAATCAACTGTACATTTCGGTGTTCCTCAAGGTTCCGTTTTAGGACCACTATTGTTTTCACTATATATTTTACCTCTTGGGGATGTTATTCGAAAACATAATGTTAACTTTCACTGCTATGCGGATGACACACAGCTGTACATTTCAATGAAACATGGTGAAGCGCCAAAATTGCCCTCGCTAGAAGCCTGTCTTTCAGACTTAAGGAAGTGGATGGCTGAAAACTTTCTTTTTTTAACCTGTTGAGGATGGGGGCGCTGTTGAGACTATTTATGCTAATTGGGTAATTTTTGAAACGGCTTCCCACAAAATCCTTGATAGTACAATATGCATATTATTATTATTATTGGATAGAAAACAGTCTATAGTTTCTATAGGAGTTGAAATTTTGTCTCTAAGTGGAACAGAGTCCATTCTACAGCAATTTCCCTGACATGGAGTCAGATTTGAGAAATGTTGGCCACTGTTCTGAAGTCAGTTAAAAGGGCACTGTTATTGCTATGACTATACGGACACTTCTTACGTCTTCCCCTGGATGCCTTTACGTGATGACGATTCCAATGGGGTCGATTGCGCGTTCACAGGCACTACAAATGAAAAAACCCTGAGGCTAGCAAGTCTTTTCTTGGTGCGTAACGCGCGTGGAGGACTCCGACCCGCTCCTGTTCCAAGCGTTAGTTTAGCCTGTTATATTTCTCCGGTCATCTTTTCACTCGTTATAGGAGTTAAAAACATCATAAGGTAGTTAATTTAAAGCGTTTTATAGCAATTTATATCCGTTTAGTGCGATTTTGGGACATTTATTTTTGAAACGATGTGAATAGCTGGGCACGCTTTTCAGTTCATCCCGAACGCAGTTGGCATTTCCACATGGCAAGAGGACAGCTTTCCACCAAAAGACGATTACTCCCAAGAAAGGATCCTTTGCCCAAGATACTGATGGAAGAACAGCTCAAAGTAGGACATTTTTATTATGATAAATCGTGTTTCTGTCGAAACATTTTAGTGGCTTAGGACGCCATGTTTTTTGACGTAGCTTCGCTTGGCGCAAACTGTATTGAAAAGTAAGGATAAATTAAAAAATGTAATTCCGCAATTGTATTAAGAATTAAATTGTCTATCAATCCCTGTCCACCCTATATTTTTTAGTCACGTTTATGAGTATTTATGTATAAGAGTAGATCACTGTCTAAGTGGCGCAAGGACATTTTGTGACCAGCTGAGCTACATTTCACATTGTCTAACCATGATTTTGGTGGCTAAATATAAACATTCTCGATCAAACTCTATATGGATTGTGTAATATGATGTTACAGGAGTGTCATCGGAAGAATTCTGAGAAGGTTAGTGAAAAAATTAATATCTTTTGGCGATGTTGACTTTTATCGCTCACTTTGGCTAGAATCAATGCTGGGCTGCTATGTGCTATGTGCTATGCTAATATAACGATTTATTGTGTTTTCGCTGTAAGACACTTAGAAAATCTGAAATATTGTCTGTATTCACAGGATCTGTGTCTTTCGATTCGTGTATGCTGTGTATTTTTACGAAATGTTTGATGATTAGTAAGTAGGTAAACACGTTGCTCTAAGTAGTTTTTCTATTCCATTTGTGACGGTGGGTGCAATTGTAACCTATGCCATCTACCTGAAATATGCACTTTTTTCTAACAAAACCTATCCCATACCATAAATATGTTATCAGACTGTCATCTGATGAGTTTTTTTGTTGGTTAGGGGCTATAAATATCTTAGTTTAGCCGAATTGGTGATGGCTACTGGTGTTGGTGGACAAATAAAAGATGGTGGATTATGCTAATGTGTTTTTAGGTAATAGATGTACATCTTTACATATTGTGTCTTCCCTGTAAAACATTTTAAAAATCGGACATGTTGACTGGATTCACAAGATCTGTGTCTTTCATTAGCTGTATTGGACTTTAATGTGTGAAAGTTAAATATTTAAAAAAAATATTTTTTTTGAATTTCGCGGCACTGGTTTTTCAGTGGGGGGGGGGGGTGTGCCGCTAGCGCCACGCTGATCCTAGACAGGTTAAACTCGGACAAAACAGAGATGCTTGTTCTAGGTCCCAAGAAACAAAGAGATCTTCTGTTAAATCTGACAATTAATCTTGATGGTTGTAAAGTCGTCTCAAATAAAACTGTGAAGGACCTCGGCGTTACTCTTGACCCTGATCTCTCTTTTGACGAACATATCAAGACTGTTTCAAGGACAGCTTTTTTCCATCTACGTAACATTGCAAAAATCTGAAATTTTCTGTCCAAAAATGATGCCGAGAAATTAATCCATGCATATGTTACTTCTAGGCTAGACTACTGCAATGCTCTACTTTCCGGCTACCCGGATAAAGCACTAAATAAACTTCAGTTAGTGCTAAATACGGCTGCTAGAATCCTGACTAGAACCAAGAAATTTGATCATATTACTCCAGTGCTAGCTTCCCTACACTGGCTTCCTGTTAAGGCAAGGGCTGATTTCAAGGTTTTACTGTTAACCTATAAAACGTTACATGGGCTTGCTCCTACCTATCTTTCCGAGTTGGTCCTGCCGTACATACCTACACGTACACTACGGTCACAAGACGCAGGCCTCCTAATTGTCCCTAGAATTTCTAAGCAAACAGCTGGAGGCAGGGCTTTCTCCTATAGATCTCCATTTTTATGGAATGGTCTGCCTACCCATGTGAGAGACACAGACTCGGTCTCAACCTTTAAGTCTTTACTGAAGACTTATCTCGTCAGTAGGTCATATGATTGAGTGTAGTCTTGCCCAGGAGTGTGAAGGTGAACGGAAAGGCTCTGGAGCAACGAACCGCCCTTGCTGTCTCTGCCTGGCCGGTTCCCCTCCACTGGGATTCTCTACCTCTAACCCTATTACAGGGGCTGAGTCACTGGCTTACTGGTGCTCTTTCATGTCGTCCCTAGGAGGGGTGCGTCACTTGAGTGGGTTGAGTTACTGACGTGATCTTCCTGTCTGGGTTGGCGCCCCCCCTTCGTTTGTGCTGTGGTGGAGATCTTTGTGGGCTATACTCGGCCTTGTCTCAGGATTGTAAGTTGGTGGCTGAAGATATCCCTCTAGTGGTGCGGGGGCTGTGCTTTGGCAAAGTGGGTGGGGTTATATCCTTCCTGTTTGGCCCTGTCCGGGGGTATCATCGGATGTGGCCACAGTGTCTCCTGACCCCTCCTGTCTCAGCCTCCAGTATTTATGCTGCAGTAGTTTGTGTCGGGGGGCTAGGGCCAGTTGGTTATATCTGGAGTACTTCTCCTGTCTTATCCAGTGTCCTGTGTGAATTTAAGTATGCTCTCTCTAATTCTCTCCTTCTCTCTTTCTTTCTCTCTCTCGGAGGAACTGAGCCCTAGGACCATACGTCAGGACTACCGGGCATGATGACTCCTTGCTGTCCCCAGTCCACCTGGCCTTGCTGCTGTCCCAGTTTCAACTGTTCTGCCTGCGGTTATGGAACCCCTACCTGTCCCAGACCTGCTGTTTTCAACTCTTAATTATCGGCTATGAAAAGCCAACTGACATTTATTCCTGATTATTATTTGACCCTGCTTGTCATTTATGGACATTTTGAACATCTTGGCCATGTTCTGTTATAATCTCCACCCGGCACAGCCAGAAGAGGACTGGCCACCCCTCATAGCCTGGTTCCTCTCTAGGTTTCTTCTTAGGTTTGGGCCTTTCTAGGGAGTTTTTCCTAGCCACCGTGCTTCTACATCTGCATTCCTTGCTGTTTGGGGTTTTAGGCTGGGTTTCTGTACAGCACTTCGAGATATTAGCTGATGTACGAAGGGCTATATAAAATAAACTTGATTGATTGATTGAGCTTTGCACACTCTTGGCATTCTCTCAACCAGCTTCACCTGGAATGCTTTTCCAACAGTCTTGAAGGAGTTCCCACATATGCTGAACACTTGTTGGCTGCTTTTCCTTCACTCTGCGGTCCAACTCATCCCAAACCATCTCAACTGGGTTGAGGTCTGGTGATTGTGGTGGCCAGGTCATCTGATGCATCCCTCCATCACTCTCCTTCTGGGTCAAATAGCCCTTACACAGCCTGGAGGTGTGTTGGGTCATTGTCCTGTTGAAAAACAAATGATAGTCACCACTAAGTGCGAACCAGTTGGGATGGCGTACCCCCCAGTCTCAGTGCTGCCCCTCTACCCCCCAGTCTCAGTACAGCCAACCCCCCAGTTCTTTGGAAAATCTCATTGTTTGCGAGATCAGACATAATATCACTGTAATCTAAGTGTTCATTTGCTGAAGTTACTTTCATTTCAGCATTTAATTGATAAAATGTCAACTGTGTTAGATTACTTTCTTAATTTCCTCAAAAAATAAACACCATCAAAATAAAGTTGTATTTCTTCTCTTTCTTGTGATGTAAGCATCGAGATGATGCGTTAAAGCCCAGACAAAGGTTTAGCGTTCATATACAGTGGCGTGCGAAAGTTTTCACCCCTCCTTGGCATTTTTCCTATTTTGTTGCCTTACAGACGGGATTTAAAATGGATTTCTTGGGGGTTGTATCATTTTATTTACACAACATGCCTACCACTTTGGAGATGCAAAATATTTTTTATTGTGAAACAAACAAGAAATAAGACAGAAAACTGAAAACTTGAGCGTGCATAACTATTGGCTTTTTCTACTGGCTTTTCTTTCTGGCCACTCTTCCATAAAGCCCAGCTTTGTGGAGTGTATGGCTTAAAGTGGTCCTATGGACAGATACTCCAATCTCCGCTGTGGAGCTTTGCAGCTCCTTCAGGGTTATCTTTGATCTCTTTGTTGCCTCTCTGATTAATGCCCTCCTTGCCTCGTCCGTGAGTTTTGGTGGGCGGCCCTCTCTTGGCAGGTTTGTTGTGGTGCCATATTCTTTCCATTTTTAATAATGGATTTAACGGTGCTCCGTGGGATGTTCAAAGTTTTGGATATTTTTTTATAACCCAACCCTGATCTGTACTTCTCCACAACTTTTTCCCTGACCTGTTTGGAGAGCTCCTTGGTCTTCATGGTGCTGCTTGCTTGGTGGTGCCCCTTGCTTAGTGGTGTTGCAGACTCTGGGGCCATTCAGAACAGGTGTATATATACTGAGATTATGTGAAAGATCATGTGACACTTTGCACACAGGTGGACTTTGTTTAACTAATTATGTGACTTCGAAAGGTAATTGGTTGCACCAGATCTTATTTAAGGGCTTCATAGCAAAAGGGGTGAATACATATGCAAACACCACTTTTCCATTTGTAATTTTTGAAAAAAAATTGTGTCACCTATTTTGTGTATGTCCATTACATGAAATCCAAATAAAATATATTTAAATACAGGTTGTAATGCAACAAAATAGGAAAAACGCCAAGGGGGATGAATACTTTTGCAAAGCACTGTAGATTCAACAGAAAGCCAATATATCCCAATGAACCCATTTCTGTCATTACCGGGGTGTTTGACAGGTCATTACAAACCTTTCCACGGTCGTAACATTAATGAGAAAAAAACATCAGGCACAAGCTAGATTATGAAAGAGTCGCAGGAGTAAAATGAAAGCAATCAAATAAGCGAGATTTAAGTGACAAGTGTATTTTACACTCCTCAAACACAGGAAATAGATGGCTGAAAAAAACAGATCTTCAGGCGGGTGGGGCGTGCGTGTTACTACACACAGGCAAGTGAAGCTACCATGGGAGGTCAACTTGGATCTTCCATCTACTTGCCAGTCCAGACGGTGGTACTGGTTCATATCTCAAACTTCAACCACAACGTATGAATGGGTTAGGGTTAGGGTTAAGGGTAGGGTCACTGAGACTGAGGGGGGGGGGGGCTTTATTGAGACTCGGGGGGGTGGCGGTGGCACTGAGACTGAGGGGGCTGTTGAGTGTGAAAAACCCAGCAGAGTTGCAGTTCTTGACACAAACCGGTGCGCCTGGCACCTACCACCATACCCTGTTCAAAGGCACTTACTTTTTTTGTCTTGCCCATTCACCCTCTGAATGGCACACATACACAATCCATGTCTCAATTGTCTCAAGGCTTCAAAATCCTTATTTCACCTGTCTCCTCCCCTTCATCTACACTGACTGAAGTGGATTTAACAAGTGACATCAATATGGAATCATAGCTTTTACCTGGATTCACCTGGTCAGTCTATGTCATGGAAAGAGCAGGTGTTCCTAAATGATTTGTCCAGAGTGTATACGTCAGACCTTTATGATGTCACTGCTCAGATACAGATACAAAGGAAAGGCTGACAATTACAGAAAAGCAAGAAAGGAAGTCGTTCATTGTTTTCGTAAAGGCCATCAAGATCACAAAGACAATCAAGATAATAGACAAGTGGCAGCGAGTCCACTCACTCTGTTGGGCTGCACTTCAGCTGCCTCCATCTTGGCCAGGAACTCTGTGGGGGAGAACTTGAACTCGTTCTGCAGGTAGACCTTAAGCACTGTGTTGTAATGATTGGCATCGTACAAGGCACTTGGACAGTAAAAAAGTAACATTTCCTAAATACCAATATGACCACAAACACACCAGTCAGCCATTTTGTTTAGTCATCTCCTGGTAGTGCTAATCAATTCCATTGAGAAACTACCCTCTTTTGCTCCTTACTGTACTTCAAATCAAATCAAATCACATTTGCAGATGTTATTGGGGGTATAGCGAAATGCTTGTGATTCTAGCTCCGACAGTGCAGTAATATCTAACAAGTAATATTTAACAAATTACACAACATATACCCAATACACAAAAATCTAAGTAGGAATGAATTAAGACTATATACACTACGGTTCAAAAGTTTGGGGTAATTTAGAAATGTACTTTAAAAAAAAAAAAAAAAAAGCACATTGTTTGGCCATTAAAATAACATCAAATTGATCAGAAATACAGTGTAGGCATTGTTAATGTTGTAAATGACTATTGTAGCTGGAAACGGCAGATTTTTTTCCAATCCTGCCTGTATGGTAGAGTGGCCAGACAGAAGCCACTCCTCAATAAAAGGCACACAGTCAGCTTGGAGTTTTCCAAAAGGCACCTAAATAATATGAGAAACAAGATTCTCTGGTCTGATGAAACCAAGATTTAACTCTTTGGTCTGAAACCTGGCACCATCCCTATGGTGAAGCATGGTGGTGGCAGCATCATGCTGAGGGGATATGGCAGACAGGTCAGGATCGAGGCAAAGATGAATGGAGCAAAGTACAGAGAGATGCTTGATGAAAACTTGCTCCAGAGCGCTCAGGACCTCAGACTTGGGCGAAGGTTCAATTTTGAGGTGAATTAAATGTCAGGAATGTGAAAAACTGAGTTTAAATGTATTTGGCTAAGGTCTATGTAAACTTCCGACTTCAACTGTATTTACTTGCTAACTAAATAATAACATAGAATAAACATACACACTTAATACATGAGAAAAAGGTCGCTAACAGACTGACAACATATGGCGGCTTGTTACACAGAAAATGAAGAGGGGGGGAGAAGAAGGGACACCTATCATTGATACATTTTAGAACTATTCTCACAGTAATCATTTACTGTGCACACGAACCGCCTCGTTTGGAGTAAGAAATCATTAATCTATTTATGTGGGAGTGCCATTGTTCAGCGTTTATCTCTGTCAGAACCAGCCCTCAGTAGGAAGGATGTGGGTTGGCCTTTCGGCGGTACTCCTGTAAGGCTTTGATTGTCTGAAAGGGTCCAGGCCCATCTCTTCTACTGTTGTTCACTCTGGGAGATGCTCCTGGGAAGATAGTCAGCCGTGTCGACGGTTCCCATTGGTGGTGAGAGTAGTGTACTATGGTGATTTGAGAATAGTAGTACAGTAGGATGATTGGAAGAGCATTAAGGTGTTCTCACTTAAATTAGCTTTTCTAGATATTTGACTTAAGACAGCTAATAAGCCGTTCCAGTGATTTTCCGAGAGGGGAGTTTTCTCCTCTCTCCACCTCGTGTTGATATTCAGAGTTTGGACCGCTTTACATGTGCAGCTGCAGCCTGGCGATGTTCTGGTCAAGTCTGGGAGGTGAGTTACTGTTCTTCACCTCATGTTGAGGTTCAAAGTTCCAACCATTTCAAACTTGTAGCTATGCTCCATGCTTTTATGCACTCTGGCCGAATGAGACGGTTCCGTCAGTCTGACACGCTCTCTGACTTCACTCGGGGCGTGGCTACTTACTATGCACAGTTTATAGGAGATAGATTATCTTATACCTCCTATAATCATATTCATATCTTCACAAAAGCACTTGCTTCATTGTTCATATTTATATACAACGTTAAGGATGGAGACTTCATACATGTAGTGTAAATATTTTTCAAGTTACAGTATTTCCTTTACAACCTTTTCAATGACATCACAAAATAAAAACCAATATAACATTCGTTTTCTATAGATCCTCTCTGACCATTCCCCACGTTCTTGTTAGAATTAGTTTTGGTGGGAAAAAGTCTGTTAACAAAGAACATTCCTTGGTGGGTTTCTTGATCCCCTCTCCTTTAATACGACAGGGTGTGAGCTGTCAACCGGCCCAGTTACCTCCTCCCCTCTTTGGTTGAGAGAGGACCTGGCTGTCATCCACCGCCAAGCTGATCTGACCTATTCTGATCCTCACAGGACAGTCATGACACCATCCAACAGGACAACAACCGTAAGCACACAGCCAAGACAACGCAGGAGTGACTTCGGGAGAGGTCTCTGAATGTCCTTGAGTGACCCAGCCAGAGCCCGGACTTGAACCCGATCGAACATCTCTGGAGAGACCTGAAAATAGCTGTGCAGCGACGCTCCCATCCAACCTGACAGAGCTTGAGAGGATCTGCAGCAAAGAATGAGAGAAACTCCCCAAATACAAGCGTGCCAAGCTTGTAGCGTCATACCCAACAAGACTCAAGGCTGTAATTGCCGCCAAAGGTGCTTCAACAAAGTACTGAGTAAAGGTTCTGAATACATATGTAAATGTGATATTTCAGGGGTTTTTGGGGGGTGGGGGGGTGGGGGGGGTGCAGAAATATCCAAAAACCTGTTTTTGCTTTGTCATTATGGGGTATTGTGTGTACATTAATGAAGAAAAAAACTATTTAATACATTTTAGAATAAGGCTGTAACGTATCAAAATGTGGAAAAAGTCAAAGGGTCTGATTACTTTCCGAATGCCCTGTATACTGAACAAAAATATAAATCCAACATGTAAGGTGTTGGTCCCATGTTTCATGAGATGAAATTAAAAGATGCCAGAAATGTTCCGTACGCACAAAAAGCGATTGTTTTGAGGGAGCGTGCAATTGGCATGCAGACTGCAGGAATGTCCATCAGAGCTGTTGCCCGATAATTGAATGTTCATTTCTCTACTATAAGCTACCTCCAACATTGTCTTAGAGAATTTGTCAGTACGTCCAACCGGCCTCACAACCACAGACCACATGTAACCACACCAGCCCAGGTCCTACAGATCCGGCACCGGGGGGATCGTTTTGAGACCGGCCATCCGGACAGCTAATGAAACTGAGGACTATTTCTGAAATAAAGCCCTTTTGTGGGGAAAAACTCATTTTTATTGGCTGGGCCTGGCTCTCCAGTTGGTAGGCCTGGCATCCAAGTTGGTGGGCCTATGCACTCCCATTCCCACCCATGGCTGTGCCCCTGCCCAGTCAAATGAAACCCATAGATTAGGGCCTAATGAATTTATTTAAATTGACTGATTTCCTTCTGTGAAGTGTAACTCCGTAAAATCGTTGAAATTGTTGCTTTTATATTTTTGTACAGCATAGCATAATTCACCTGAAGATTGTAGCCATCAATGTTCTCTGTAAAATCAATAGCGCAAAATCAGTGTTACTTGTTTAAATACAGTTACTCAACGGTCCCATCAAACATAGCTAGCTAGGTAGCTACATGATTTTGTTATGAATTGACTTATGCAAGGAGGCCATCTTTGTCGCATGCTAGTTTGTTGATACGGGCTAATACCAGTATATATCTAAGTCAGTGCATATGCTCTCATGATAACTGGTCATAATAATGTTTTGGTGCATAACAATGACTGTCATTGAGGAGACTGAAAAGATTTGGCATGGGTTCCCAGATCCTCAAGAAGTTCTACAACTGCACCATCGAGAACATCCTGACCGGTTGCATCACCACCTGGTATGGCAACTGCTCGGCATCTGACCGTAAGGCGCTACAGAGGGTAGTGCGTACAACCTAGTACATCACTGGGGCCAAGCTTCCTGACATCCAGGACCTATATATTAGGCGGTGTTAGAGGAAGGCCCAAAAAAGTGTCAAAGACTCCAGTCACCCAAGTCATAGACTGTTTTCTTTTCTACCGCACGGCAAGCGGTGCCGGAGCGCCAAGTATGGGACCAATAGGCTTCTTAACAGCTTCTATCCCCAAGTCGTAAAACTGCTGAACAATGAACCCACCCGGACTATTTACAATTAATCCCCCCACCCCTTTGTTTTTACAATGCTGCTACTCGCTGTTTTTTATCCATGCATAGTCACTTTACCCCCTGTGGACCAATGGACCAGCTCGCCTCATTATTGTTATGTAATTTTCTTGTAATCTTTTTGATTTTATTTATTTATTTTCACTTTAGTTTATTTAGTAAATATTTTCTTAACTCTATTTCAAGAACTGCATTGTTGGTTAAGGGTTTCTAAGTACGCATTTCACTGTAAGGTCTACACCAGTTGTATTCGGCGCTTGTGACAAATAACATTTGATTTGATCAATGACAACATTAGAATGCCAATCCAGAATGGACCAGCTAGCCATCATTGCACTACTTGTGTACACTATTATAACTTTACATCATACATTTGTATATGTATATATTATGAAAATTCCTATTTTATATCTTACATTGTACTGTATCGATTTATTGTACGCTTACACCCCCAAAGATAGTTATTCTGTTGATCCACCTCTGTTTCATTACATGAGGACAAGCATAAAGCATTTTTGTCTAGACATGCATGTACTGTGTGACCTGTGCTGTGCTGTGCTGTACACAGATCATCATCATAGTGAATGAAGGAATTGTTAAGTCACGCGGCAACTTCATTAATGTAAGAAAATCGCACATTACTGAAAGCAATAAATTATAGCTCTCTTTGAATGAAATGATGGTGCAATGACTTTTTTGAAAACCAATATAATGTCAAAGCTTTCACATACAGTATGAGCTTATCAACAGAGTTTGACTGAACAACTGTTGTCATATAACCTGCTGCTGCATTTCCAAGAAAATCCTGTTGGGGATGCTCTTGCCCTATAGAATTGGGTCAGATGAGGCAAGGGAGTAACAAGACTAGGGTTGCAAAATTCAGGGAACTTTCAACAAATTCCCTGTTTTTCCTGAAATCCCAGTTGGAGTATTCCCGTTATCAGTAGGCAGTGGTGTAATAAGTACCCAACTGTCATACTTGAGTAAAAGTAAAGATACCTTAATAGAAAATTACTCAAGTAAAAGTGAAAGTCACCCAGTAAAATACTACTTGAGTAAAAGTCTAAAAGTATTTGGTTTTAAATATACTTTAGTATCAACAGTAAACGTAATTGCTAGAATATACTTAAGTATCAAAAGTAAAAGTATAAATAATTTCACATTCCTTATATTAATCAAACCAGGTGGGACAATTAAAAAATAAAAAATTATTTACGGATAGCCAGGGGCACACTCCAACACTCAAACATCATATACAAACAAAACATTTGTGTTTAGTGAATCTGCTAGATAAGACGCAGTTGGGTTGGCCAGGGATGTTCGCTTGATGTGTGTGAATTGGACCATTTCCCTGTCCTGCTAAGCATTCCAAATGTAACGGGTACTTTTGGTTGGGAAAATTGAGTAAAAAGTACAATATTTTCTTAAGGAATATAGTGAAGTAAAAGTAAAAGTTGTCACAAATATGAATAATAAAGTAAAGTACAAATACCCCCAAAAACGCCTTAAGTAGTACTTTAAAGTATTTTTACATAAGTACTTTACACCACTGTCAGGAGGGAATAAGCAGGAAATCTGGAAATCTCCAACCAGTGTTACCGACTGACCGTATACAACAATGACAAGTTGCAATTCCTGAATTACAATTGTGAACAAAAATGATTGTTCCTGATGTAAAAATATCATATTTATTAAATTAATAAATGCTACCAATCTCGTTGTTCAACCCTCACCCTGTTCCGAGGCTATGCATTGGAGCCCTAGAAAATGTGCATCAACAACATAGAGCAGGTCTTCATCACCAAAGTCCGACTGTCATTACTGATATGATTTACACAATACCCCCTCATTGGTAAATGCTCAACCTGTCAGATGTCTGCCGCAAGCTGTTGTTGTTTGTTTTTAACAAGGCTTGTTTCCTGTGGGGCTGTAGGGAGAGGCTGATTGGCTCCTGCTAGGGGTCAAGCTGGGTAAAGTTCACCTAGATGGGGTGTTGGCAGGCATGGGCCGAAACCCAGTGGGTCGCAGCAGAGCGTCAGAGCCGCGTGGAGCGTCAGAGCCGGTGGAGGTACGATGAGGTTGACGTGTGCCATGCCTTCCCCGGCTCACCAGGTTGACATTTGCCCCCGCAGTCACAGCCCCCATCTCCCCACCCCATGCTGTATGGCACGCCACCCCGCGTTGTGTTACCCAACTGACAGGTGACAGTAAACAGGCCCTGCCTGCCAGGCACGTCCAACCCTGCTGGAGCTGTCCTCTCCCTGTCTACTCCGGCCCATCTAGAGCCGCCCGTCTGCCCACCCAGAGAGGACCAGGGGCAGGAGAGCAGGGGGAGGGCGCTTTGGCAAGTCATGGTGGCACAGCTCAAGCTGATGGCACAAATGCCAAACAACAGACTGGGCAGCCTGAGTCACCATGCCTTATCTTGAGAGAGATTAAACCAGAGTCACACCATGGACAGGTCTAGTAGAAGAGGGAAATGTAACTCTTTTGAATGATGAATATGTTTCCTAATGGCCCAGTGAGTGATGCTGCCGCTGATGCTGCTGCTGATACTGATGCTGCGGCTACTGTCGCTGCTGCTACTGATGCTGCTGCTGCTGCTACTGATGCTAATGCTGCTGCTGCTGATGCTACTGATACTGCTGCTGCTACTGATGCTGCTGCTGCTGCTGATGATGCTGCTACTGATGCTGCTGCTGCTGCTACTGATGTTGCTACTGATGCTTATGCTGCTACTGGTGCTGCTGATGCTGCTGACGCTGCTGCTGATGCTGCTACTGATGCTGATGCTCCTGATGCTGATGCTGTTGCTGATGATTTTGTTGTGTGCTACTTGAGGATGTGAGCACATTAGAACATTTGAGTTGCTTGTATTTTCCCTCTAGCTACCAGAGCACATATTTCCCCCAGGATACGTGCAGCTCCTATTCTTCAGTTTGTTTATGTATTGTAGCGTATTCCCTGTGTATCCCCTATCAGTGCTGGTCTGTGAGATAACAGAGAACAGCCTCAAACATATACCACTGCATTCCTTGTCTCTCTGAGATCACACCGTCTCCCTCTTTTATAATTTAGCCAAAGAAAATATTCCTCCTGATCATGCGTTAAAGATACACTGGTTTCTAACTGGCACGTGAAAACAGCAACTGCAGACCTGCACCACCTGAATAGGTGATTGTATTCATGCTAGTTCACCAGTAAGGTGCCAGCTGTGGGACTGTAGTAGCTCTCCAATCCTGTCCTGTGGGAGCATGTCTCTTTATTTACCAATATCTATATTGGCCTGCTTAAGAATTGATTGCTGCACCACCAGCCCCCGTCCTCTTCTCCTGCTTCAGCACGGTGAGTGAACATGTGACAGCTCCGGAGTGATCATGACAGGCAGGCTCCAGTGTCCAAAGGGAACCGGGCCTTTTCTCTGGCCATGTGAGTTAAAAGTAGGACACAGCCAGGGGGGGAAGAGGAGGGATATCTCAAGGTCACTGAATAATGAAGGAGGAAGGGTGAGTTGCGCCACCGAGCAAAGTCCCCTCTCCACTCTCCTCCTCTCTCTCTCTTTTTGCTGAATGAACTGAGATAAGAACTGTTCTATTTTTCCACAGCATGAACGCATTTGTGTAAGTGATCTATAATTCATCACTATTATCCATTATTTACTTACTATTTTCACTTCTTTACTAAAAAACGTTTTCCCTCAGTCGTCCTTTCCCTCATCGTCCACTAATTGATAACCTGGGCCAGTTGATTCATATGAACAAACCCCTTCCCCTCCTGCCCAGGACTGGAGGTTTCCCCATCTGTGAAGTGCAGCATGAACTGTGCTAAAACACAGGTAGATAAAGCACTACCCTCTAAGTGACCTAAAGTATGTGTTGACAGGCTCTCCTGTCCAGGTGAGGTCCCAGCACTTAGGTTCTGGGTTGGTTATATAAAGTTTCAGCGCTCCTGTTTCTGTCCTGTGCCCACGCCAGCGCCATCCTGCCTGATGGCGGCAGGTGTCTTTCTGAAAGTATCAATCCACCATCACGCCATCCCCTCGAGACCAAACCTTGACACTACAGTACCACATGACTCGATGCCACCCACCCACACAACCCCCACCCCCGCGAGCAGGAGAGGGAGATAGAGAGAGAGGGAAGGAAGGAGGAAGAGAGACATGAAGAACAAACAGAAATAGAAAGAGAGACGTGTCTCCCTAAGAAGTGGTTTCTGTCCATCTGCATCAGGAAGTGTGAATGTGAAGACAGCAAGAGAACTTCCCCCAGTCTGAATGTGAAGACAGCAGATCTTCCCCCAGTCTGAATGTGAAGACAGCAGATCTTCCCCCAGTGTGAATGTGAAGACAGCAAGAGAACATCACCCAGTGTGAATGTGAAGACAGCAGGAGAACTTCCCCCAGTGTGAATGTGAAGACAGCAGGAGAACTTCCCCCAGTGTGAATGTGAAGACAGCAGATCTTCCCCCAGTGTGAATGTGAAGACAGCAGATCTTCCCCCAGTGTGAATGTGAAGACAGCAAGAGAACATCACCCAGTGTGAATGTGAAGACAGCAGGAGAACTTCCCCCAGTGTGAATGTGAAGACAGCAAGAGAACATCACCCAGTGTGAATGTGAAGACAGCAGGAGAACTTCCCCCAGTGTGAATGTGAAGACAGCAGGAGAACTTCCCCCAGTGTGAATGTGAAGACAGCAGATCTTCCCCCAGTGTGAATGTGAAGACAGCAGATCTTCCCCCAGTGTGAATGTGAAGACAGCAAGAGAACATCACCCAGTGTGAATGTGAAGACAGCAGGAGAACTTCCCCCAGTGTGAATGTGAAGACAGCAGGAGAACTTCACCCAGTGTGAATGTGAAGACAGCAGGAGAACTTCCCCCAGTGTGAATGTGAAGACAGCAGGAGAACTTCCCCCAGTGTGCATGTGAAGACAGCAGGACAACTTCCCCCAGTGTGAATGTGAATACAGCAGGAGAACTTCCCCCAGTGTGCATGTGAAGACAGCAGGAGAACTTCCCCCAGCATGAATGTGAAGACAGCAGGAGATCTTCCCCCAGTGTGAATGTGAAGACAGCAGATCTTCCCCCAGTGTGAATGTGAAAACAGCAAGAGAACATCACCCAGTGTGAATGTGAAGACAGCAGGAGAACTTCCCCCAGTGTGAATGTGAAGACAGCAGGAGAACTTCCCCCAGTGTGAATGTGAAGACAGCAGGAGAACTTCACCCAGTGTGAATGTGAAGACAGCAGGAGAACTTCCCCCAGTCTGAATGTGAAGACAGCAGGAGAACTTCCCCCAGTCTGAATGTGAAGACAGCAGGAGAACTTCACCCAGTGTGAATGTGAAGACAGCAGGAGAACTTCCCCCAGTGTGAATGTGAAGACAGCAGGAGAACTTCCCCCAGTGTGAATGTGAAGACAGCAGGAGAACTTCCCCCAGTGTGAATGTGAAGACAGCAGGAGAACTTCCCCCAGTGTGAATGTGAAGACAGCAGGAGAACTTCCCCCAGTCTGAATGTGAAGACAGCAGGAGAACTTCCCCCAGTGTGAATGTGAAGACAGCAGGAGAACTTCCCCCAGTGTGAATGTGAAGACAGCAGGAGAACTTCCCCCAGTGTGCATGTGAAGACAGCAGGAGAACTTCCCCCAGCATGAATGTGAAGACAGCAGGAGAACTTCCCCCAGTGTGAATGTGAAGACAGCAGGAGAACTTCCCCCAGCATGAATGTGAAGACAGCAGGAGAACTTCCCCCAGTGTGAATGTGAAGACAGCAGAAGATCTTCCCCCAGTGTGAATGTGAAGACAGCAGAAGATCTTCCCCCAGTGTGAATGTGAAGACAGCAGAAGATCTTCCCAGAGTGTGAATGTGAAGACAGCAGGAGAACTTCACCCAGTGTGAATGTGAACACAGCAGGAGAACTTCACCCACTGTGAATGTGAAGACAGCAGAAGATCTTCACCCACTGTGAATGTGAAGACAGCAGGAGAACTTCACCCAGTGTGAATGTGAAGACAGCAGGAGAACTTTCCCCAGTGTGAATGTGAAAACAGCAGGACAACTTCACCCAGTGTGAGGACAGTTGTTTGCCTCAGAGACCCCAGTGAGCTCAAGTGTCACATACAGTTGAAGTCAGAAGTTTACACCTTAGCCAAATACATTTAAACTCAGTTTTTCACAATTCCTGACATTTAATCCTAGTAAAAATTCCCTGTTTTAGGTCAGTTAGGATCACCACTTTATTTTCAGAATGTGAAATGTCAGAATAATAGCTCAGAGAATGATTTGTCTCAGCTTTTTTTTTCTTTCATCACATTCCCAATGAGTCAGAAGTTTACATACACTCAATTAGTATTTGGTAGCATTGCCTTTAAATTGTTTAACTTGAAGCAAACTTTTTGGATAGCCTTCCACAAGCTTCCCACAATAAGTTGGGTGAATTTTGGCCCCTTCCTCCTGACAGAGCTGGTGTAAGTGAGTCAGGTTTGTAGGCCTCCTTGCGCGCATATGCTTTTTTAGTTCTGCCCACACATTTTCTATAGGATTGAGGTCAGGGCTTTGTGATGGCCACTCCAATACCTTGAATTTGTTGTCTTTAAGCCATTTTACCACAACTTTGGAAGTATGCTTGGGGTCATTGTACATTTGGAAAACTCATTTGCGACCAAGCTTTAACTTCCTGACTGATGTCTTGAGATGTTGCTTCAATGTATCCGCATAATTTTCATACTTCATGATGCCATCTCTTTTGTGAAGTGTACCAGTCTCTCCTGCAGCAAGCACCCCCACAACATGATGCTGCCACTCACGTGCTTCACAGATGGGATGATGTTCTTCGGCTTGCAAGTCTCCCCCTTTTTTCTCCAAACATAACGATTGTCATTACGGCCAAACAGTTCTATTTTTCTTTCATCAGACCAGAGGACATTTCTTCAAAAAGTACGATCTTTGTCCCCATGTGCAGTTGCAAACCTTAGTCTGACTTTTTTATGGTGGTTTTGGAGCAGTGGCTTCTTCCTTGCTGAGCGGCCTTTCAGGTTATGTTGATATAGGATTTGTTTTACTGTGGATATATATACTTTTGTACCTGTTTCCTCTATTATCTTCACAAGGTCCTTTGCTGTTGTTCTGGGATTGATTGGCACTTTTCGCACTAGAGTACGTTCATCTCTAGGAGGCAGAAGGCATCTTCTTCCTGAGCAGTATGAAGGTTGCGTGGTCCCATGGTGTTTATACTTGCGTGCTGTTGTTTGTACAGATGAACGTGGTACCTTCAGGCAATTTTGGAAATTGCTCCCAAGGATGAACCAGACAAGTGGAGGTATACAATTTGTTTTCTGGGGTCTTGGCTGATTTCTTTTGATTTTTCCATGATGTCAAGCAAAGAGGCACTGAGTTTGAAGGTAGGCCTTGAAATACATCCACAGGTACACCTCCAATTAACTCAAATGATGTCAATTAGCCTATCAGAAGCTTAGAAATCCATGACATAATTTTCTTGAATTATCAAGCTGTGTAAAGGCACAGTCAACTTAGTGTATGTAAACTTCTGACCCCAATGATTTAGAAGTGAAATAATCTGTCTGTAAACAATTGTTGGAAAAATGACTTGTGTCATGCACAAAGTAAATATACTAACCGACTTGCCAAAACTAGAACTTCTAAACAAGAAACTTATGGAGTGGTTGATAAACGAGTTTTAATGACTCCATCTTAAGTTTATGTAAACTTCCGACTTGTTTGAAGATCGTATGTAAAAGTTGTAGTTTGAGCTGGTGGTTGAGCTGGAGGTTGAGCTGGTGGTTGAGTTGGGTGGTTGAGCTGGGTGGTTGACCTGGTGGTTGAGCTGGTGGTTGAACTGGTGGTTGAGCTGGGTGGTTGAGCTGGGTGGTTGACCTGGTGGTTGAGCTGGTGGTTGAGCTGGTGGTTGAACTGGTGGTTGAGCTGGGTGGTTGAGCTGGGTGGTTGACCTGGTGGTTGAGCTGGGTGGTTGAGCTGGTGGTTGAGCTGGTGGTTGAACTGGTGGTTGAGCTGGGTGGTTGAGCTGGGTGGTTGAGCTGGTGGTTGAGCTGGTGGTTGAACTGGTGGTTGAGCTGGGTGGTTGACCTGGGTGGTTGAGCTGGTGGTTGAGCTGGTGGTTGAGCTGGTGGTTGAACTGGGTGGTTGAGCTGGGTGGTTGAGCTGGGTGGTTGAGCTGGTGGTTGAGCTGGAGGTTGAGCTGGGTGGTTGAGCTGGGTGGTTGAGCTGGTGGTTGAGCTGGTGGTTGAGCTGGGTGGTTGAGCTGGGTGGTTGAGCTGGTGGTTGAGCTGGTGGTTGAGCTGGTGGTTGACCTGGTGGTTGAACTGGTGGTTGACCTGGTGGTTGAGCTGGTGGTTGAGCTGGTGGTTGAGCTGGTGGTTGAGCTGGTGGTTGAGCTGGGTGGTTGAGCTGGTGGTTGAGCTGGTGGTTGAGCTGGGTGGTTGACCTGGGTGGTTGAGCTGGTGGTTGAGCTGGGTGGTTGAGCTGGGTGGTTGAGCTGGTGGTTGAGCTGGTGGTTGAGCTGGTGGTTGACCTGGTGGTTGAGCTGGTGGTTGAGCTGGTGGTTGAGCTGGGTGGTTGAGCTGGAGGTTGAGCTGGGTGGTTGAGCTGGGTGGTTGAGCTGGTGGTTGAGCTGGGTGGTTGAGCTGGTGGTTGACCTGGTGGTTGAGCTGGTGG